>NC_071575.1:73338099-73638099 GCF_024509145.1 Vidua macroura
TCGGGCTGTGCTCCAGGGAACAGGGACAGGAGGAGAGGGAACGGCCTCAGGCTGGGCCAGGGGAGGTGAGGTTGGACATCAGCAGGAATTTCCCCATGGAAAGGGGTCAGGCCTCGGCAGGGGCTGCCCAGGGAGCCCAGGCTGGGGGCAGTGGTGTGTCCAGGAGAGCTCTGGGGTTGTTCCAGCACTGCTCACCTGGGTTCACTGGGAATGCTGCCCCATTCCCGTGTCCCTGTGGCTCCTCTCAGCCCCCTGCTCCTCTCCTCTCTCACAGACACCAGTGGTGAGAACATTGCCGAGTCCCTGGTGGCCGAAGGACTGGCTTCCCGGCGGGAGGGGATCCGAGCCAACAAGTAGGTGCCCCTCTCCCATCCCCATCCCGATCCTGGGCTGGTGTTCGGGGCATGGAGCCCCCGGGACCCTCGGCTGCGGGGCTCAGGCCCTGTCCCTCGGCTCCCGAGGTGCCCACATCCCACAGGCGTCCCCGGGGTGTCCCGTGGGCTTTGGGGGTGTGGCGGGGCTGGCAGGGGCTGTCTCCTTTCCTGCATGCCGAGGCACCGGAGCTGTGTCCGTGGGCTGGGGAGCAGGGACTCGCCGGGAGCCTCCAAAGTCACTCCTGGGGTGGGGTTGAATCCCCTTAATTCCCGCTGGAGAGGAGGTGCCGGGACATTGCTGCTGCTGGAGCTGGGGGGTGATCCCTGTGCCAGCAGAGCTGAGGCTTCTCCCGGGCTCCCTCACGTCCCGGGCCTGGGCTGTGCAGGGCTGCAGCCCTGGGATCCATTGCAGAGGTGCAGGACACCTCCAGGGCAGGGTCAGCCTCGTTTGTGGGGTCATGGAGTCCTGGAATGGGTTTGGGTGGGAAGGGAGCTCAGATCCCCTGCAGTGCCACCCCTGCCATGGCAGGGACACCTCCCACTGTCCCAGGCTGCTCCAGCCCCAGTGTCCAGCCTGGCCTTGGGCACTGCCAGGGATGCAGGGGCAGCCCCAGCTGCTCTGGGAATCCTGTTCAATATCCCTGAGTTTTGTTGTGGCAGGGCTGGTGCCAGGGCTGGGAGGGGGTCGTGGGCACTCTGGGGGCCCCTCAGTGGCCGCCCGTGCGTGCAGGGCCGGGACGATCCATGGATTCCCAGGGAACGTGCCTTCCCTGCTCTCCCAGACTTGCTGTGCCCTGCTGGGAGTCGGGAACGCCGCTGCCTTTCCCTCGTGGTGCACAGGGCAGCCTCTGGAAGGGCTCCCGGGCTCAGCCTCCCTGATCCATGGGAGGGGAGGCGCTTCCAGCTGTATTCCCGCTGGGCTGGGCGGCGCGAGGAGCTCGGTCCGGGCAGGGATATGGCGGTGGCCGCAGCACTGAAGCACCCCAAAGGTGCCCGGGAGAGGGGGATTTCCAGGGGCTGAGTCCCGGCGTGTCCCGCAGCCCGGAGCAGAGCCGGCTGGCCGAGCTGGAGGAGCAGGCCCGCAGCGCCAAGAAGGGCATGTGGAGCGAGGGCTCGGGCTCGCACACCGTGCGCGACCTCAAGTACACCCTGGAGAACCCCCGGCACTTCGTGGACTCGCTGCACCAGAAACCCGTCAATGGTAAGGTGTCCCTGTGTCCCCGTGTCCCCATGTCCCCGTGTCCCCTTCCCTGCCCAGCGGGCTGAGCTCCGGTGTCGCTCCGCAGCCATCATCGAGCACGTGCGGGACGGCAGCGTGGTGAGGGCCCTGCTCCTGCCCGACTTCTACCTGGTCACCGTCATGCTCTCGGGGATCAAGGTGAGCCCGTTCCTTCTGCCACGTTCCCACTGCCACGTTCCCACTGCCCAGTTCCTTCCCTGTCCGACCTCCTCGGCACCTGCCGCTCTCCGGGCCCCAGGGCCGCAGCCGGGAGGGTTGGAGGGACGTCCTTGTCACCTGCTGGACCTGCGGTACCAGGCGGGGAGGAGCCCCAGGTGTCACCGTGGGGTGGGGACAGGTGTGGGTTGGGTGGGGCTGTCAGACGCCCTGCTCAGGATTGTGCTGGGAGTTCACAGAATCCCGGGATCCCTGAGGCTGGGAAAGCCCTCCCAGCCCATCCAGTCCCAGCTGTGCCCGATGCCCACCTTGTGCCCAGCCCAGGGCCCTGAGTGCCACCTCCAGGAATTCCTTGAACTCCGTGGGCAGCCCCTTCCAATGTCTGATCACCCTTCCCGTGAGGAATTCCTGCTGATGTCCAAGTTCAAGGAACCACAGACTTGTTTATGTGGGAAGGGACCCCAAAGCCCCTGCAGTGCCACCCCTGCCGTGGCAGGGACACCTCCCACTGTCCCAGGCTGCTCCAGCCCCAGTGCCCAGCCTGGCCTTGGGCACTGCCAGGGATGCAGGGGCAGCCCCAGCTGCTCTGGCAATTCCAGCCCAGCCAGGAATTCCTAATTCCCAAGATCCCATCCATCCCTGCCCTCTGGCAGTGGGAGCCATTCCCTGTGTCCTGTCCCTGCAGGATTGTCCCCAGTCCCTCTGCAGTTCTCTTGGAGCCCCTTTAGGCCCTGGCAGAGCTCTGAGCTCTCCCTTGAGCCTTCTCCTCTCCAGGTGAACATTCCCAGCTCTCCCAGCCTGGATCCCTGGGAACTGAGGGGCTCCAGCCCTGCAGCAGCTCCATGGATTCCTCTGGGCTCTCTCCAGCAGCTCCCGGTCCCTGTCCAGAGGTCCCCTGAGCTGGAGTTGTTCCCCGTTTCCCAGGGCAGTCAAAGGGCTTTGTCCTGACACAAATTCCCTGATTTCAGTCCCGAAAACACCCCTGGAGCGGGGGAATGGGGGCAGCCTCCTCCCCAGGGCGGGTTTCCACCCTCTTCCCGAGGTTTTGGGCCCATCCCGTGCCCTGACTGTCCCCGTGTCCCGCAGTGTCCCACCTTCAAGCGCGAGGCTGACTCCGAGGTCCCGGAGCCGTTCGCGGCCGAAGCCAAATTCTTCACGGAGTCACGGCTGCTGCAGAGGGACGTGCAGATTGTCCTGGAGAGCTGCCACAACCAGAACATCCTGGGCACCATCCTGCACCCGGCAAGTGGCGGCACCGCCTGGCTCCGGGGGGGGGCACAGGGTGCTCCCAGTGGGGGAACTGGGACTGTGGTGGATTTGGGACATCCTGGTACCCGTGAGCAGAGCAGAGCCTGGGGTGTCACTGGGAATCGTGGGCTGTTTCCTGGTGGATTTGGGACATCCTGGTCCCTGTGAGCAGAGCAGAGCCCGGGGTGTCACTGGGATTTATGGGCTCTTTCCCAGTGGATCTGGGACATCCTGGTCCCTGTGAGGAGAGCAGAGCCCAGGGCTGTCACTGGGAATCGTGGGCTCTTTCCCAGTGGATCTGGGACATCCTGGTCCCTGTGAGGAGAGCAAAACCCAGGGGTGTCACTGGGAATCGTGGGCTCTTTCCCAGTGGATTTGGGACATCCTGGTCCCTGTGAGGAGGGCAGAGCCTGGGGTGTCACTGGTGGGGTCTCCAGTAGCACTGGGAGCTCAGGGGGTGTCAAAGGGGCTGTGCAGATCCCCCCCAGCAGAGCCAGGGCCCCTGGGGGGATCCTGCTGACCCTGGGGGGATCCTGCTGACCCTGGGGGGATCCTGCTGACCCTGGGGGATCCTGCTGACCCCGGGCCATCTCCTGCTCCCCGCAGAACGGGAACATCACAGAGCTGCTGCTGAAGGAGGGCTTTGCCCGCTGCGTGGACTGGTCCATCGCCGTCTACACCCGCGGCGCCGACAAACTGCGCGCGGCCGAGAGGTGGGATGGGGATCCTGCTGATCCCACTGCTCCCAGCTGATCCCTCTGATCCCACTGCTCCCAGCTGATCCTACTGCTCCTGCTGTTCCCACTGCACCCAGCTGATCCCAATGCTCCTGCTGATCCCAGTGTTCCCATTGCTCCCAGCTGATCCCATCTGTTCCCACTGTTCCCAGCTGATCCCAGTGCTCCTGCTGATCCTGGCTGATCCCACTGTTCCCACTGCTCCCAGCTGATCCCATCTGATCCCACTGTTGCTGCTGCTCCCAGCTGATCCCAGTGCTCTGGCTGATCCTGGCTGCTCCCACTGCTTCCACTGATCCCACTGTTCCCACTGCTCCCAGCTGATCCCACCGTTCCCACTGCTCCCAGCTGCATCCATGGGGTGCCCAGAGTGACTCCAGCCCCCCGCAGCCCAGTGTGGCTCATCCGGGGTGGGATTGATGGGATCTCCCCGGGGCTTTGCTGGGAGTGCCGCCCCCGGCACGTCCGGGTGTCCCAGCCCCGGTGTCCCACTGTCCCCACCCCGCCAGGTTTGCCAAGGAGCGCAAGCTGAGGATCTGGAGGGATTACGTGGCCCCCACGGCAAACCTGGATCAGAAGGACAAACAGTTCGTGGCCAAGGTGAGCGGGGCTGGGAAGGGACATTTGGGGACCAGGGGAACAGGACGGGGTGCCCAGCTCCCAGTCTGGCCTCTCCGAGGGTTTGGACAAGCCCCAGAGGGGTTTTCCTTGGCTGGATCCCGGCCATGGATCCCAGGCCACTCTGGGATCGCCACACGGCTGGAGTGGGAAGAGGTGCCGGGAGAAGGGAGGAGCCCTGAGAGAGGGGCTTTGGTTTGTGGGCATGGACTGGGGCTGTCCTGGCACCTCGCTCCGGTCAGCCAGGGCCACAGGGGTGGGCTCGCATCTCGAGAGGTTCCTGATCCTTCCAGAGGAGTGGCTGCCCCTTGGATCAATTCCCGATCCTCCCAGGGGAGTGGCTGCCCCATGGATCAATTCCTGATCCAGGGGAGTGGCTGCCCCATGGATCAATTCCCCATCCTCCCAGGGGAGTGGCTGCTCCATGGATCAATTCCTGATCCAGGGGAGTGGCTGCCCCTTGGATCAATTCCCAATGTTCCCAAGGGGATGATACCCCATGGATTGGTTCCCATTTCTCCCAAAGGCTGGAGGTGCCGCTAAGCCCCTCTCCTGGTGGGTGCTGGTGTGTTCCCTGTCCATGGATACCCTGGGAATCCCTGCCCATGGATATCCCGGGAATATCCCTGCCCCGGTGTGGATCCGAGGGCGCAGCGGTGCGGGAGGGAGGTGAAGCTGCGTGGGATGATCCGGGGTGGGATGCAGGAGCTGCGGGATCCGGGCAGGATCCGTGGGATCAGCCCCACTAGATGGAGCTGCCGCCTCGCCCAGGTGGCGGCCGCGGCTCCGGAGCTGCTGGAATTTCCCTGGGAATGGGCAGCAGCCACATTTCTTGGAAAGTCGGCCTGGTCCCTGCGCAGGGTCGGATCCTTCCAGCTGCTCCGGTCCTGCCGGGATCGGGATCGTGTCCGAGCAACCCGGCCTCGCCCGGGTGCTCCTGGGGAAAAGCAGGAATGGGATCAAACCTGGCAGCTCCATGGAAAAGCAGGAATGGGATCAAACGTGGCAGCTCCTGGGTGGTTCCTGGGTGCCGGGGGTTGAACAGAGCACAGTGGAAAAGCTCTGGAGCTGCCGGGACAGCCAGGAGCTCCTGTAGCTGCTCAGAGTTGATCCCTGTGGTGCCGCCGGCTCGTGTCCGCTGGGATGAGGTTGGGAATGGCTCCTGTGCTTGCTCTGGTGGCTCGGATGTGGCTGGGACAGGAGCAGAGCTCCCCAAAACCTGCCCAAACCAGGAAGGGTTTGCTGGGCATTCCCTGTGGGAGCAGTGCAGGGACACCGAGCTCGGAGGGGCTCCGGGAGGCCGGAATTGAGAGCCCATCCCTCGGGATAAGGACGTGGCTGTCCCCTCCCCGTGGCAGTGACAAATGACACCTGGGCAGGTGTCCCGTGGGCACGGCAGGGCCGTGTGCCGGCGCTGGAACGCCGGGAAGCGCCGCTGGCAGCGGCTGTGCCAGGAGCTGTGCCAGGAGCTGTGCCAGGAGCTGTGCCAGGGCCGTCAGTCACGCTCCGCTCAGCTGCTGGAGGGGGCGGCTGGATGCTCCCAGCACTTCCAAGATGCCGTGATGTTGTGGGATAGCAGCAGGCGGGGCTCCCCCCAGTCTCTGTACAGGGATGTCCGGGGTGGCTTTGGGATCAGCAGCATCTCCCCCCCCATCCCCAGGAGCGGTGGGGATCCAGCTTTCCCCTGGGAATGGTGGGGATTGACCCCGGTGCTGTGGAGTGGGATCCCCGTGGGTTGGGGGGGGCAGAGATTGCAGGATGCCCCCAATTCCCTGGCTCTGCGGGGTCCCCCTGGGCTGGGGGTGCTCCCAGTTCCGCTCCGGCAGGGTCCGGCTTCCCTGGGAGCCCCCAAAGGCAGCAAAGACCGTGTCCTGCTTCTGGGGGAGGAGACGTGGAATTTCTCCGCCTGTTGGGTCGATCCTGCTGTTGGAATTTGGCCTTTGGCAGCCGCAGCGCCCCCGCATTTCATTTCGGTGTCACTTTGGGGGCTTTCTTTTTTTTTTTTTTTTTTAAATTTCCCCCCTTGCCCCGAACTGTAAGCGACAGGGGAAAAATGAGGACAGATGCCCACGCGGCTGCAGCGCCGGCGCTGATCCCGCAGCCGGGCGCGTGTCCGGCCTCGGCGGGGCTCCGGCCGTGCCGGCGGCGGGGGCACGGGGCGGGTGGGCAGGGATGGCGCCGGAGCCGCCTCCGTGCTCGGCACAGCGGGGCTCGTTCGCAGCGGCAGAGCTGACGCAGGAGCTGCTGGAAGGGGCTGCGAGGGGAGGGGGAGGAGGAGGAGGAGGAGGAGGAAGATCCCAACCTGCCTTTGCACCGTTGATCAACCGCGGCAAATGGGCTCCGGCTAATTTTGGCTGCGGCTGCCGGCGCTGGGGGCGCAGGGCTGGGCTGGGGGAGCAGGGGAGGCTCGGCCTCGGTTGTGGGTTTGGTGCTGGTGAGGGGCGAGGGGGAAGAACAGAGGGATGGAAATGTCAAAGGGGCTGGAGGCTCTCTCCCGAAATCCCTACGTCAGCTTGTCTTGGAGCAGCGGGATTTGGGACACGCTGCGGAGCCGTGCCTGCCTTGGGCTGGGAGCCATCCTCTGCAGGGGGGGCTGCGGCAGCCCGGCCCCGGCTCCCCTCGGGCCCGGGGGGCTCCTGGCAGCCCCTGGGCCGTGTCCCGCCCTGCTCCCGTCCTGGCTCCGGCGGATGGGGCTGAGCCGGGACCAGCTCCTTTGATCCTGGCTTTTATTCCCTTTGCTGGGAGCTCTGGTCGCGGCCAAATCATCCCGGAGCTCGGTGGGATGTGCCAGAGCTGAGCCCGGGAGCTGCTGCTGAGCTGAGCCGAGTGCCAGACCCTGCCAAAAACCCCTCTAAAGGACATTTTTGGGATATGGGCACACTCGAGCCTCTCCTGGTGCTGGGCTCTGGCTCCCCGAGTGCCACCGTCCTTGTTGGGGTGCAGGAGGTCACCCTCAGCTTTGGGGATGCTCCCTGTGCATGCCAAGAGTGGATGCTGTCCTAGGAGCACAGCAGTCAGGAGCCTTGGGAGTGGGGACACGTCCCCATGGTCCCCAGGCACGGGGGTCCTTGTCCTCCCCAGCTCCCAGGGAAACCATCCCTAAAGGTGGAATCCTGAGCACCCCAGGGTCCCATCCCAGCCCCCCAGGGTCACATCCCAGCACCCCGAGGTCCCCGGATTGCCATGTGTGGCTGCTCTGTGTCTGTCCCTGGCTGTTCCCATGGATTGGGATCAGCATTTGGAATCAGCTGCGCCTTTAGGGCACATCCAGGGTTTGTTGGGGGCAGGGTTCTGCTGCCAGATCCCCTCGGGAAGGGTGAAATTCCTGGTCCTCAGAGGGAAGAGCTGCTTCCCTCTGCCTCCTCTGCTTCCTCCTCCTCCTCGGGCTGGTCCTGGCTCTGGGTCTGTGCCAGCCCTGCCCGGGGCACACAGCCTGGGAGGTTTTGTGTCCTTTACTGGTCCCAGTTCTGGGAACAAGCAAAGCCCGGGGTGGAAAATCGCGGAGGCTTTGTTGGGCCCAGCTCTTGCAGTGAGGAAAAACATCTTCCCTGATAAATCTGGCCAAGGGAGGGCTGCGAGCTCCGTGCCCTGGAGCGGTGATGGGATGGGGGTGACCAGCGTGGCTGGGCCTGGCCGGTGCCACAGGGACATTCCGGGGCTGCCCTCCCTGCTCCCAGCCCGGGGGACGTGGGAAGCAGCAGCCGGAGCGTGCTGGCTCTGCAAGAAACAGCTGCAGAGCTTTAAAAAAATAATCCCTCCAATCCCGTTATCAGAGGGCCTCTCATAGGCGGGAGAGGCCACAGTAAATATTGGATAAGGGAAGTGGCTGCGGCGGGCTGGGAACGTGGGGGGAGACAGAAGCCCCGGCCCCGGGGCGGTGCTGAGTTGTCCATTCTGTCACCGTGTCACCCCCCGTGACCCTCCTGCCCTCCCTGCAGCTCCAGCAGGAGGAGGGAGTGGCTGCCCAGGGAGGGTGGGCACCCGGGTGTGCCCCTCCTGCCACCCTGCTCTGTCTGCCTGGACTGGCATCCCGTGGGAGCCCTGGCTCCAGGTGCCATGTCCTGCTGTGCCCCATGTCCTGTATCCCGTATCCTGCTGTGCCCCTTGTCCTGTATCCCATGTCCTGCTGTACCCCTTGTCCTGTATCCCATGTCCTGCTTTGCCCCATGTCCTGCTTTGCCCCATGTCCTGCTGTGCCCCATGTCCTGCTGTGCCCCGTGTCCTGTATCCCCTATCCTACTGAGCCCCTTGTCCTGTATCCCATGTCCTGCTGTGTCCCATGTCCTGTATCCCCTATCCTGCTGTGCCCCATGTCCCGCTGTGCACCATGTCCTGCTGAGCCCCTTGTCCTGTATCCCATGTCCTGCTGTGCCCCTTGTCCTGTGTCCCGTATCCCGTGTCCTGCTGTGTCCCTTGTCCTCCAGCATCCCATATCCCACTGCGTCCCATGTCCTGCAGGGACCCTTTGTAACTGGGTCAGGGCCCTGCAGAGACCCTGGAGGTCCCTCTTGGCTCCTGCTGCCACCCAGCTCTGTCCTGCCCAGGAGACACAATGTCCCTGCTCCAGGTGCTGCGTCCTGCTGCATCCTGTGTCCTACATCTGTGTCCTGCTGCATCCCATAATCTGCTCCATCCGTGTCCTGCTGCCTCCTGTATCCTGCATCCCATGTCCTGCTGCATCCCATGTCCTGCTGCATCCTGTGTCCTGCTGCATCCATGTCCTGCTGCCTCCTGTATCCTGCATCCCATGTCCTGCTGCATCCTGTGTCCTGCATCCCATGTCCTCCTGCATCCCATGTTCTGCTGCATCCTGTGTCTTGCTGCATCCCATGTCTTGCATCCTGTGTCCTATTACATCCCACGTCCTACATCCCATGTCCTGCATTCTGTGTCCTGCTGCATCCATGTCTGACATCCCATGTCCTGCATTCTGTGTCCTGCTGCATCCATGTCTGACATCCCATGTCCTGCTGCATCCCATGTCCTGCTGCATCCCATGTCCTACTGCATCCCATGTCCTGCTGCATCCCATGTCCTGCATCCCATGTCCTGCTGCATCCATGTCCAACATCCCATGTCCTGCATCCCATGTCCTGCTGCATCCATGTGCTGCTGCCTCCCGTGTCCCGCAGCCCCTCGCAGCCGGCCCATCCCGGCGCAGGGTCCCGTGAGTTGGTCCTGCCGGGAAGGGACGCCGGGGGCCGGAGGGGCCCGGCCAGTCCCCGCTGCTGCTGCCGCACGGATCCGGGCCGTGCCTCCGGGAGCCGCTGGAATGCCGGGAGCCGCTGGAGCGCTGGGAGCCGCTGGCCGGCTGCTGCCTCCTGCCAGGGAACAAATGAGATGTGACCGCGGCTCCCGCGGCTCCCGGGGAAGCATGTGCTGGATGTGTAATGGAGCGCGGGATCTGCCCCCAGAGCTGACCCGCAGCGGCCCTGGCTGCGGCAGCTCCGCTTCACATCCTGCTTTTCCCAAGTCTTGGGCGGCAGGAGGGAGAGAGGCCTCTCCCTCCTCGCCCCTGGGTGCCCTGGAGCGTGAGATTGGATTACTCCACTTGGCAGGCACACGGCTTTGGGCTGCTCCTGCCGAGGAGACATCCAGGAGCTGGGAGCCGGGAGAGGCCGGGGCCGCGCGCTGGGACGTTCCCAGGGGCTTTGCTGTGCCCTGGCGATCCTTGGTGTCTGCTCGGATCTGAATTCCTTAAATCCTGCTCTCCCTCTGGCCCAGGCAAAGAGGGCTGGAGTGGGATCAGCTCCTGCCTCCCTCTGCAGCTCCGGGGATGCGTGGGACTGGGATAAGGTTGGATAAGCAGCAGTGGGAGCCTTTTGGAGTGGGGGGACTGGGATGTGTTGGGAGCAGGCAGGGGAAGGTTCCTGTCCTGCCAGTGGGAATATCCAGCGGCTCCACTCAGCTGGGCTGGAGAACTGGGAATGTGAAACTCGTGTGTCCTGAGCACCACTGGGATCCTCCCGCCCCCTCCGCCTGGAGCCAGGCTGGGAATGCTGGCAGTGCCCAGCCTGGAGGGGAGAAGGTTCCAGGGAGAGCTCAGAGCCCCTGCCAGGGCCTAAAGGGGCTCCAGGAGAGCTGCAGAGGGACTGGGGACAAGGCCTGCAGGGACAGGACACAGGGAATGGCTCCCACTGCCAGAGGGCAGGGATGGATGGGAGATTGGGAATTAGGAATTCCTGGCTGGGCTGGAATTGCCAGAGCAGCTGGGGCTGCCCCTGCATCCCTGGCAGTGCCCAAGGCCAGGCTGGGCACTGGGGCTGGAGCAGCCTGGGACAGTGGGAGGTGTCCCTGCCATGGCAGGGGTGGCACTGCAGGGGCTCTGAGCTCCCTTCTCACCCAACCCATTCCAGGATTCCCTGACTTTATGATCCTGATTAGTTTGCTCCCACCACGGACAGTCCTTGCTCTCTCCTCCCTGAGCCTCATCCCTTGTCCAGTGTCCAGCTGGTGCTCCTGCCCCTCTGGAATTGCCTCTGGAATGAAACCCAGGGGGCCGAGCCCTGGCACAGGACACACACGGCTGGCAGTGCCCTGGTGTGCCACATGTCACCATCCCAGGAGCCACGTTCCCCTGGTGACAGCCGGGATGGGGCTGGAGCTGCTCACTGTGCTGGGGATGGGAGTCAGGGTGGCAGAGCCGCTGTCACGGCGGCACCTGGCCCTTGGTGTGCCCAGGTAGCTGCTGTCCCCACGCTCAGCGCTGTCTCTGTCCCCAGGTGATGCAGGTGCTCAACGCCGACGCCATCGTGGTGAAGCTCAACTCCGGGGACCACAAAACCATTCACCTGTCCAGCATCCGGCCACCGCGGCTCGAGGGGGACAGCGCCCAGGTGACACTGCAGGGACAGGGCACAGGGAGGGGACAGCACCTGGGGACACTGTGGGGACAGGGCACAGGGAGGGGACAGCACCTGGGGAGACGGTGGGGACAGGGCACAGGGAGGGGACAGCACCTGGGGACAGGGCACAGGGAGGGGACAGCGCCCAGGGGACACTGCGGGGACAGGGCACAGGGAGGGGACAGCGCCTGGGGACAGGGCACAGGGAGGGGACAGTGCCCAGGTGACACTGCAGGGACAGGGCACAGGGAGGGGACAGCGCCTGGGGACAGGGCACAGGGAGGGGACAGCGCCCAGGTGACACTGCGGGGACAGGGCACAGGGAGGGGACAGCGCCCAGGTGACACTGTGGGGACAGGGAAGGGATGGGAAGGGGCTGGGCAGGGGGCCAGGGTCGGCTCTGTTGAGACCCCTCTTGTGGAGCTCCTGCTCCCTCTGGGATGACCTGGCCCCCTTTCCCTTCCTGTGGGAACCCATCCCATGGGATGCAGGAGGCCTGGGAAGGGCTGAACACGCACTGGTGGCTGCAGGGAGACGGATCCGTCCCTCTCCTCCTGCCTCAGTTTCCCCTCTGTTCTGTGGGTGCTCCCAGCTGGGGGCGTGGGAAGTTCCTTAGGGATATCTGTCCTTGTGGCCTCGTGCTGTCCGTGGGGCAGGCAGAGAGGCTGCGCCGCTGCTGGAGGTGATTGCGAGCGGGTGAATCCTCGGTTTTCCTGCCCCTGGGCCGTGGGGCTGGCCGGGGTCCGGGAGCGCTCCCCACACCCTGGAGGAGCAGCTGCTGTGTCCTCGGCTCCAAGGGACGCCGGGGCCGGCTCGTGACCGGCGGCGTCAGGGTCCGATGGGTTCTGGAATGTTTGGAAGGGTTGGAAAAGGCCGCATTGTTCCTGCACAGTTTGGTCCCTGCTCTCTGTGTTTGAGGCTCTGTCAGGCCGGCGCCGCTGGAGCCGGATCCGAGCGCGCGGCAGGGACATGAAAGCGCCGGGATGAGCTGGGATCAGGCACAGGGAGCGCCCTTGACCCCGCTCAGCTCCGGAGCTGGGCTGGGAAACGGGATGTGGCTCCGGACGTGCGGCACACGCTGAGCGCCCTTGACCCTGCCCGGAGCTCTGGGGCTGCGCCAGGAGCTGGGATGAGGGATCAGTCCCTGTGTCACACACGGAGTGTCCCTGACTCCCCTTGGAGCTGTGCAGGATGAGGATCAGTCCCTGTGTCACACACGGAGTGTCCCTGACTCTGCCCAGAGCTCCGGGGCTGTGCAGGATGAGGATCAGTCCCTGTGTCACACACGGAGTGTCCCTGACTCTGGCCAGAGCTTGGAGCTGTGCTGGAAACTGGGATGAGGGATCACTCCCTGTGTCACAAAGTCTCCTTCATCCCCTCACTGCTCCGGAGCTGCTCCAGGAGCTGGGATGAGGGATCGGTCCCTCTGTCACACAGAGTGTCCTTGACCCTGCTTACAGCCTTGGAGCTGTTCCAGAAACCAGGATGAGGGATTGATCCCTCTTCACTGAGTCTCCACCCCACTCAGAGCTCCGGAGCTGCTCCGGGAGCCAGGATGTGGCTCCGATCCCTGTGTCCCTTTCTGGGACAGCACTGTGGTGCAGGAGCCGTGCACTTCCCGCTGTCTCCCGGTGATCCCAGTCCAGCAGGGGCTCCTCAGGGCAGGGATTTATCCCCGTGCTGCTGCTGTTCCCTCTGTTACTCCATTCCCTCCATGGCTGATGCGCTCGGAGCTGTGGGATCACGGAGCTCCCGAGACGCTCGGAGCGCCTGCCTTGTTCCTGGCACATCCCTCCTCCTCCTCCTCTTCCTCCAGCGCCTCTGGAGATGCCGGGAAGGCTCCTGGGAGAGCTCCTGCCCGTGCACATGACGGGGGCCGAGCCAGGATTGCTCCAAACCCACCTTTTCCAGGCTGTTTTCCATCCTGGAGCACCACGGGCCGGCCTGGCCGTGCCGATGGGTGACAGCTCCCGAGGTGACCCCGCGTTGCTGAGGGAACGGGAATTGGGAAATTCCTGCCTCCCTGCATGCCGCCTCGTTCTGGCCACACGCAATTATGGATACCTTCCCAGATCGGCCTCTTCCCGCTGCTCCTCTGGCATCAGCTCGGCGGGGCTGGGCGCTGCCGCGAGCCGGGGGCTCGGGGGAGCAGCGGGAGCAGCGGGATCTCCTCTGGAGCGGCCGCAGTCTCCAAGGAGACTGCAGGCAGGCAGCGGCCCGCCCGCCGCGCCGCCGGATGGATCCGCTGCCAAATCCTCCCGGGTCCGGCCCCGGAACGCGCCCGGCGCTCGGCTCCTCCCGAATTCCGGGAGTGTGGGCTCTGTGCCCCCGAATCCAGGGTGTCCCTGTGCATCCCAGCACCCCGAGGTGACATCCCAGCACCTCAATGTCACATCCCAGCACCCCGAGGTCACATCCCGGCACCCCAGTGCCACATCCCAGCACCCCAATGTCACATCCCAGCACCCCAGTGTCACATCCCAGCACTCCAATGTCACATCCCAGCACCTCAATGTCACATCCCAGCACTCCAGTGTCACATTCCAGCACCCCAAGGTCACATCCCAGCATCCCGAGGTCACATCCCAGCACTCCAGTGTCACATCCCAGCACCCCAATGTCGCATCCCAGCACTCCAGTGTCACATTCCAGCACCCCAAGGTCACATCCCAGCATCCCGAGGTCACATCCCAGCACTCCAGTGTCACATCCCAGCACCCCAGTGTCACATCCCAGCACCCCAATGTCACTTCCCAGCATCCCAAGGTCACATCCCAGCACCCCAGTGTCACATCCCAGCACCCCAATGTCACATCCCAGCACCCCGAGGTCACATCCCAGCACCCCGAGGTCCCCGGATTGCCGCGTGTGGCTGCTCTGTGTCTGTCCCTGGCTGTTCCCATGGATTGGGATCAGCATTTGGAATCAGCTGCACGTTTAGGGCACATCCAGGGTTTGTTGGAGGCGGGGTTCTGCTGCCAGATCCCCTCGGGAAGGGTGAAATTCCTGGTCCTCAGAGGAAGAGCTGCTTCCCTCTGCTTCCTCCTCCTCCTCCTCCTTGGGCTGGTCCTGGCTCTGGGTCTGTGCCAGCCCCGCCTGGGGCACACAGCCTGGGAGGTTTTGTGTCCTTTACTGGTCCCAGTTCTGCCCCACCGGAGTCTCCTCGAGGTCCCTCTGGCCTGGGATGCTCCCGTTAAATCCCAATTATTTCTCCCTGGGTTTCATCCTTCCGTAGCTCCGTCATGTTTCCGTCCCTGGTGCTGTCATTAATTACCTGGCAGTGCAATTAATGACGGGTTTGCTCCTCCCTTCCACACCAGCAGTTAAAATTATGGAAAAAACATCCAAGAATTCCACAAGGGACCAAACCCACCCCCGCTGGGGCTCAGGGTGGGGACCCCCATCCCAGCTGCCATTCCAGAGGTGGATCCGGAGCTCAGGGAATGTGCACACATCTGTTTATGGATCAAATATCAGCATGGACATCTCTCCCATGCTGGAAGTCTGTGGAATGTGTCAGGATTTGCAGAAAATCCATGGGAATATTTATAACATCCGAGCATTTATTGAAAATCCACCAGTGGAGGGGTTTGGGCTCTGTTCCCAGGGAACAGGGACGGGAGGAGAGGGAACGGCCTCAGGCTGGGCCAGGGGAGCACCAGCAGGAATTTCCCCATGGAAAGGGGGTCAGGCCTTGGAAAGGGAAATTTGGAGCCCCCATTCCTGGAGGTGTCCGAGGAATTCCTGGATGTGGCACTCAGGGCTCTGGGCTGGGGACAAGGTGGGAATCAGGCACAGCAGCTTGGACTCGGTGACCTTGGAGGGCTTTCCCAGCCTCAGTGGTCCTGGGATCCATATAAATTCTAGGAACATACATACCTTTATTTAATATAAAATATGCAATGTATAAAATACAACTTAGGGCTGATTCCAGGAAGGCTTTTCCCCTCAGTGCCCCTTTGTGGGCTCTTCCCACCCCCTCATCCCTGCTGGAGCGGGAGCACCGGGATATCACAGCTCCGTCGGGAATCCCATCCCGACCTGCCGAGCGCTAATTGCTGCTCCCACGGCTCCGGATGGAGGAGATGGGAAGTGACAGACGGAAAACGGAGTGTGATGGGATCCTGCAGCCTTTCATCTCCAGCCTTTCATCTCCCAGTGTTGGATGAATCCCGGGAGCGACGGCCGGGAACGTCCCCAGCGCTCGGCTCTGTCCGGGAACGTCGCGGATCGGGATGGAGATGGATCTCCCACTGCTGCACGGGTGCCATGTGCTGTGAAACAGCTGGAAAACCTCACCTGGATGGTTGGAATCTTCATCAGGATGGCTGGAAACTCACTGGGATGGCTGGAAACTCTCTGGAATGGCTGGAAACTCACTGGAATGGCTGGAAACTCACTGGGATGGCTGGAAACTCACTGGGAAGGCTGGAATCTCCCCCTAGGAAGGCTGGACTCTCCCCCTGGGAAGGCTGGAATCTCCCCCTGGGAAGGCTGGAAACTCCCTGGGATGCAGCCCCCATCTGGGGCTGTGAACATGGGATGTTCCAATCCTTGGGATGCTCCAGGTGCCTGTGGATGTGGGAAGCTGTTCCCGAGGTGCTGCCGGCACCCAGCGCTCAGCCCCCGAGCCCTGTGCTGGGTGCTGGGATCCGTCCATTCTGGAGCCGGATCCGTCCTGCTCCCTGGAGCACTTTGCTGGCCTTGGATCCATCCAGAGGCGGAGCTGAGCCGTGTCTGGCAGTTCCATGGGATGGAGGAAGAGCCAGTTCCCAGGAAGAGCAAGGAGGGCTCAGACCTGCTGGATCCAGCTGTGGTGATTCTGCCTCAGAGCTCGGTGGCACCTGGGTGTCGGTGCCACCACTGTTCCTGGAGTTTGGGATATTTCCATTCCCTTTTCCAGTCACCAGCTCGTTCCCTTGGACAGCCACATTCCAGGGCCCATCAGCCGCTCCGGCGGAATTTTCTGGATTGCGGCAGTTGCAGCACAAATCTGCTCCAATCCCCAATTTATCTAAATTGATCTCTTAATTGGGAATTCTCTGGAGGAGGGGGAGTCGAGCACATGGATCCTGATTCAACGGGAGGAGCAGGGAACAAGCAGCCTGCTGGGGGTGTGCTGGGAGCTGGGGAGCTGGAACTGGGGCAGTGCCCCCGGCCGGAGCAGGGACGTGGAGGCTGCCAGGGCTCGGGGGTTTGGGAGCTTTTGGGAGCCCTGGAAGTGGGATCGGGAGCAGAGATATCCCAGCTCCTTTCCCAGCTGCTCCAGGACTCCCTCATCCCACCTGCACAGCTGAGATCAGGCTGGCACTGCAGGTGTGGGATTTCTCCAGGGATTGTCGGGACGGCCCTGGGACACTTCCAGATTTCTTTTCCAGGGATGCAAAGCTGAGGCTCTCTGGTTTTCCCTGTTTCCCCTGGATGGCAGCTCATTCCTGCCCCTCTGCCCCACACCAGTGCTGGGCAGGGATCCCGGGCCCCTCTGGCCAGGATTTGGGATGAGGGATCCTGGTGCTCTGCCTGCTCTGGCCTCTGGAGCGACGGGAGCCTCCCAGAGCTGCCACCACCCCAGCAGGGAAAAGCTGGCGGCACAGGAAAGCTGGAAATGGCTTCAGAAAGAGGGAGAACAGATGGATTTGGGCTCGGATATTTTTTTCCCAGCTCTCAGAGGAGCTGCATGCAGGTTCCTTGGCTTTCTGCTGTGATTCCAAAGGCAGGGAGCTGCTGGATCATCCAGGCCCCACTCCTGCGGGACCCTCACAGCCAGGGATTGGCATCCCAGCTGGAATGTGGGACATTCCAGGGTGCTCCCGGGGGTGGTGCCAGGTGGGATTCCCGTGGCTGTGTCTGGCTCTCCGGACACTCTGTGTCCTGCAGATCCCAGTGACTCCAGGGCTCCGGTGCTCCGGGGTTCCAGTTGCTCTTGAAGGCCCCAGGGTTTGAGTCCTGGATTCAGGATTTTTGCGTGCCAGGAATGTCGTGGCTGCTTCATGTCCCTCGTTCCCTTGGGAGGGGTGGTGGATGTGGCTGCTCATCCTGCCGCATTCCAGCAGATTCAGGGAGTGTTTTACCCACACCTGTCAAAGCTGGTGCTTCCTCTGCTCCTTTCCCTGTGCCTCGCTGGCTCCTGGGATATTTCTGTGGGATTGGAAGAGCTCTGTACCAGCGACCTGCCTGGAGCTCTGCCAGCCCCGCCGGAGGCAGCAAGGGCAGGAGTGACCTTGGGCCCAAGGGCAGCCCGGCCCCTGGAGCTCAGCTTTTGAGGCTGTTCCAGTTGGATTTATAACCCTGCAGGAGAACTGGGAAAGGAGCTGGGAAAGATCCCATCCCACCCATTTTTAGCAATCCCAGCTGCTCCATCCCTGGAAAAGAGCTGCTGCTCCCAGCTCTGAGCCACCCTGGATACCCATGGAGAGCCTGGGGCGCCGTGGGCGCCCGGTCCCGCTCGGTGGGTGCCGCTCGACAGATGGTCTGCAGGTGTCCGCTGGGAGCTTTTCCAGGGAGCAGCCAGCTGGATTTTGGGAAGAGGGCGGCTGCACGGCTTGGCAGCGCCTTGCCGGGAGCTGGGAACGTTCCTCGGGCCCTGCAGAGGCTGCGCTGGCACCCTCGGGAGCGCGGGCGATGCCACAGCCCTGCCAGGCGAGGGCTGGGAGGAGGGGCTGGCACAGGGAGCGTTTTCCAGGCGGGAATGGCTGGGTGGGCTCTGCCAAACCCTCTGCAGGGATGGAGGCGCCGGCACAAATCCCCGGGGCTGCGATGCTGTGTCCGCCCCTGGATCCCTGGCAGCGCCCAGGGCCAGGCTGGACACTGGGGCTGGAGCAGCCTGGGACAGTGGGAGGTGTCCCTGCCATGGCAGGGGTGGCACTGGACAGTCCCTAAGACCCCTTCCCACCCAACCCATTCCGTGATCCTTCTGGTAACGAGCCTGGAGGAACCGGGGATCCCCAGCTCGGCGGAGCCCCCCCCGTGTCCCCACCTTGTTGTCCTTGTCCCTGCGGGTGCCGTGAGGGCAGTCCAGGGAGCCGTTCCCGCGGATGCGGGGGTTGAATCCGAGGCCGCGGCCCGCTGGGAATGCCGGGCGGGATGCGCGCGGAGCAGGTCGCGGCTGCGATTTGTGGCGCAGGGTTTGTACTACACAAATTGCTCCGCACTCAACGAGCATGAAAGATTAACGAGGAACAAAGCCATGAACTCATCCGGGCCCGCTCCCGCTAAATTACAGCTACAGGGATCACGGCAGCTCATCCACGGGTTGTGTAACCGAACTGATTTGCCGGCATGGCCGGCGCGGAGCCGCCCCGGCCCCGAGTGCTCCGCACGCGACTTTAATGGATTCTAAATATTGGCAGAGCCGGGGAGAGGAGGCGCGGGGGCACCGGAGTTCCCGGATCAATATTTAATGGGAGCTGCAGTCGCTTCCAGGGAGAAGACGAGTGCAGTCAGCATGTTCTGGGAACCTGGAGTGTGCCCTCCGGGCAGCAAGTGCTGCGCCGGGAAAACTGATTCGCTTGCATCTGCGGCTGCCGAGCCTCCTGCCGCTCCCAAAGTCATTCCTGCCTGGAAAAGCAGCCCTTCGGTGCTTAACCCGCGCCTCTGGACTGCGGCACCGCGGCTCCCGGCAGTGCAGGGTGTTAAATTCCAGCTGGGGGGCATTCCAGGGAAGGGCTCCGCTTTGCCTCCGGAGCGTTTTCCCTGCCCGGCCGCGAGCAAATGTCCAAACGCGCGGAGCCGGCTCCCAGGGGAGCTGCCAGTGCCAGGTACAAGGCCTGCTCCGGGTTGGACTCATTTGCGAGCTGGCACAGTTGGGTTCCTGTATGGATTACAGCTGCTGGCATCCCAGGAAATTGCTCATGGCTCAGAGAGCAGCAGCTCGGCAGCGAAACGGGAACAGACTCCAGCCCGGAGCGCTGGAGCGGCAGCAGCGGCAGCAGGAGCCGGGCTGGTGCTGGAGCAGCCGGCCGGCCCCGGAGCCGGCCGGGAAGCTGGGCAGGAGCTTGCCAGCAATTACGGAGCAGCTTTTCCATGAGGCAGCAGCTCCGGGAGGCCCCGGGGCCGCGCTGCTCCGAGCAGGCCCCGCTCAGCCCATCTGCTGCCGCCGAAACCTGGCTCTGCCGCGTGGCAGGAATAATCCCCGGAGAGCGGGCTGTGCCGAGATCCTTCCCCAGCCGCTTCCCGCTAAGTGCTGCAATTCCTCTGTTGTAATTCCTGCCTGGTGTTGTGACACCGATGCTTGGAGGGAGATCCAGGCACCTGCCAGCTCGCATTCCCGGGGATGCTGCTCCAGCCTCGCGCGCTCCGGGAGCCGCTCCAGAGGTTTGGTCCGTGCCCAGCCCCGGCTGTTTCTCGCTCGGCTGGATGAGCGTGAAAACGCTGCTGGGAGAGCGGAGCTTTGACCTTCTGAGCTCCTCGGGAGCTGCTGGAATTCCTCATCGCATGGAAAATTGCACTGGATTGGAGCAGCGCCTCGGTCCTGGCACAGAGCTGAGCTCTGCAATTAATGCTCCGGCCCTTGTGCCTCGGGAATCGATCCCTGATTTTAGTGTGGGATGAGCCCCTGCACTGGCTCCGTTCCCAGCTCCCAGCTCCGGAGCCTCTGCTCCGGGTGGGAAGCAGGCACGGCTCCGGCATCGCCCCGACCCTGCCCGGTCACCAGCACGGGTGGCCGAGGGGACACTGGGGACAGAACGGGGTCACACGGTGCCATCACCAGTGGGGCAGGGAGGGGACAGGAGCGGCTCCATCCGCACATGACAGGACAGGGAAGCTCCGGCCCCAAGGCCTGGCCCAGGCTCACATCCCACTCCCCAGTTCCCGGCTCGGGGTGGTCACAGGGGGTCCCAGCCGGGCCAGGGCTCTGTGTTTATCCCAGGGCACCCATCCCTCTGTGCTCAGGAGTGGGAGCTGGGAGCCTCCCCAGCCCCGGCAGCGCTCGGGGGTTGGAGCCGTGGGAGCAGTGGGAACACCCCCATTCCTGCACCTCTGCCGGCGCCGCTCCCAGAATCGGGAATCATGAATATTCCCCCTCCATTAGCACCGGCTGCATTTAGTGCCAGACATTTGGAGACGTGACGGATGGATGGGATGGACGGGGGATGGATTGGGAACATCCCTCACTGGCACCTGCAGCCCCCCCAGTCCCTTCCCCCAGCTCGAGTTCCTGGACTCCTGTGGCACCGGCCATCCTTGGGGACACTGGGAGCACCTCAGAACCTCCCAAAATTCCCAGTGCAAGTAGCAAAGCCGTGAGGACCCTTGGAAAGGGCTTTCTGTGGAGGATCTGCCCTGGATCTGCAGGGCTTGGTGGTGAGGAAGGGCTGGGCCCCTCCTGGCACAGGGGTGGCGTGGCCTGGCACGGCCCCAGGGTCACCGTGGGTGTGCTGGAGGTGACCTGGGCCGTGCCAGGGACTGGGGCTGGACCAGGGATCCTGTCTGTGCCTTGGATAATGGATCCATCCTGCCTGTGCCAGGGATCCTGTGCCATGGACCATGGATCCATCCTGTCTGTGCCATGGACAATGGATCCATCCTGCCTGTGCCAGGGATCCTGTCTGTGCCTGTGCCTGGCTGACAGATCCATCCTGCCTGTGCCAGGGATCCTGTCTGTGCCATGGACCATGGATCCATCCTGTCTGTGCCATGGACAATGGATCCATCCTGCCTGTGCCAGGGATCCTGTCTGTGCCTGTGCCTGGCTGACAGATCCATCCTGCCTATGCCAGGGATCCTGTCTGTGCCTTGGATAATGGATCCATCCTGTCTGTGCCAGGGATCCTGTCTGTGCCTGTGCCTGGCTGACAGATCCATCCTGCCTGTGCCAGGGATCCTGTCTGTGCCTGTGCCTGGCTGACAGATCCATCCTGCCTGTGCCAGGGATCCTGTCTGTGCCTGTGCCTGGCTGACAGATCCATCCTGCCTGTGCCAGGGATCCTGTCTGTGCCTTGGATAATGGATCCATCCTGCCTGTGCCAGGGATCCTGTCTGTGCCTGTGCCTGGCTGACAGATCCATCCTGCCTGTGCCAGGGATCCTGTCTGTGCCTTGGATAATGGATCCATCCTGTCTGTGCCAGGGATCCTGTCTGTGCCTGTGCCTGGCTGACAGATCCATCCTGCCTATGCCAGGGATCCTGTCTGTGCCTTGGATAATGGATCCATCCTGCCTGTGCCAGGGATCCTGTCTGTGCCTGTGCCTGGCTGACGGATCCATCCTGCCTTTTCCCCGGACCCGCCGGCACAGCGCAGCCCCCTGGGGATGGCAAGGGGGTCTCAGGGTGTCCTGTGAGCAGGGCAGGGGTGACAGTGATGGTGACAATGACGCTGATGGTGACAGCTCCGAGTGTCCCCTATCCCAGGCCCCGCAGAGGGGAGGCAGCTCCATCCTTCAAAGCTCTTCCCTCGCTGCTGCCGGCCCCGCTGTCCTACTTTTCTCCAGCTGCTTTTCCTCCTTCCCTCCGTCACGTGCGGGTGGGCTTGGAGCGCTCCGGTGCAGCTCCGGCTCCCCGGGCTGGGCTCTGAGCTGGGCTCTGAGCTGCTCCCACATTCCAGCGCTCCCCATTCCTGCCCTGACCCTGCTCAGGGTCCCGGTGCCCGCGGGGCTGTGCGGGAGGATCCACGGGAATGAAACCCGCCGGGAGCGGGGACAAAAGGGGCCGGGGGTGAGTCCCCTCCCACGCGACCCCAAATCCGGGGCAGGGAGGGCTTGAAGGGACAGCCCCGCTCCGCATCCCTCAGGGTCTGCAGTTATCCTCTGAAATCCGGGATAACAGCGGGGACAGTGTGGAGCTCTTCCCGGAGCCCTGAAATGGCCGTGCCTGGCAGCAGCTGCCGCCTCTGTCCTCGTCCCTGTCCCCGGTCCCATCCCCTTGGTGACGGTTTTAGGAAGCAGAGGCATCTCCCGGTGTCACAGTGTCCCGCAGCCGGGCCCTGGGTTGGGATCATCCCTGTTCCGGGAACGCTGACCCCGTTTTCCCTCTCTGTGGGAGCGGAGCAGCCAAAACTCTGCTGGATTCCCAAATCCACGTGGCCCTCGGAGCCACAACCCCAATGCCTGCAAAGCCACATCCCGAGGCTGCTGCAGCCGGATTCTGGGCTGAGGGAGCCTGGAACCAGCATCTCCCACCATGGCAGGGCTTGGGATGCATCCCCTAATTCCAGGTACCCAGTTTGGGATGCAGTGCCCAGTTCCAGGTGCCCACTTCGGGGTGTCCAGGATGCCTCCCCCAGTTCCAAGGGCCCAGTTTGGGATGCCTGGAATGCCGTGCCCCAGTTCCAGGTGCCTGCTGCTGAGGATCTGCATTCCAGCAGCCAAAGGGTATTCAGCAAAAATCCAGCTTCTGTGATTTCCACCTTTTTCTGGGCAGTTCGTTCCTGAGGGAGACGCAGGCTGAGGATGGATGAATTCCAGCGGTTGGGACAAGAACCCTGCGGCAGCAGAGCCATGTCTCCCGTTTATCTGGGATAACCTGGATGCCTGGAGCAGGGGTGCTGCTGGCACAGCTTTTCCAGGGATCTCAGCCTCCCTGGGAGCAGCTCTTCCGGGGCTGCCGGGGAAGTCGGACTCTCTTAACGCCGAGTTCCAGCGTTGCGGTGGGGAAATGACGAAGGGAAAACCACAAGTGATCTGTGGAAGGAGCGGATATTTTGGGATGTCTCAATTTCCTCATCAGCCCCGGAGAGGGGGCAGCGAGCCAAGCGCTGCCGGATGATGAATCCCCCGGGAGCGGGCAGCGCCGTGCTCGGATGATTCCCCCATTAATTCCCTGGAAAGGGCCCTGCCCACCCTGCTGCCCCCACAGAGGGGTTTGGGGCCGGGCTGGGGCTGGCACGGAGCTGCCAGCGGGGTTAAAGCCCCTCGGGAAGCTCCCGTCAGCACCCCAGCCCAAATTCAGGGACTCTCCCAGTTCTTCCTCAGCCAGGAATGTTGGAATCATAAAACCATGGAATGGGTTGGGTGGGAAGGGACCCCAAAGCCCCTGCAGTGCCACCCCTGCCATGGCAGGGACACCTCCCACTGTGCCAGGCTGCTCCAGCCCCAGTGCCCAGCCTGGCCTTGGGCACTGCCAGGGATCCAGGGGCAGCCCCAGCTGCTCTGGCAATTCCAGCCCAGCCAGGAATTCCTAATTCCCAATCTCCCATCCATCGCTGCCCTCTGGCAGTGGGAGCCATTCCCTGTGTCCTGTCCCTGCAGGCCTTGTCCCCAGTCCCTCTGCAGCTCTCCTGGGGCCCCTTTAGGCCCTGGCAGGGGCTCTGAGCTCTCTCTGGAGCCTTCTGCTCTCCACCCTGGGACAGTAGGAGGTGTCTCTGCCCACGTCAGGGATGGCACTGAAGGGGGCTGTGAGGTCCCTTCCCACCCAACTCATTCCCTGATTCCCAGATTCTATAATTTATAACTTTATTATTTCTAGTTCTCCGTTGTGCTGAAGCAGCCCCGGTTATTTCCGTGCCGTCGCTTCCATCGTTCCCCGCCGTTCCCATTTGTCCTGCGGCGTTCCTGCTCCAGCTCCTGGCGGAGCCTGGGCTCCCTGGGCCTTCATCCCTGCCCAGGATGATGAGGATGGTCATGCACAGCGTGTCCTGGAGCAAGCAGGGAGCAGAGCCTGGCATGGGAGCACCAATCCCGCTGGAGCGGGGCTGTCCCGCTCCGGGCTCTCGGGGTCGCAGTTCCGACCCCAACTTTGTCCTGACCACAGGGTCCTGTAGCCCCCACTTGGGGTCCTGTCCCACCCATTTGGGGTTCTGTACCCTCCTTTGGCATCCTGTAGCTCCCTTTGGGGTCTCCCAGCTGGAATGTTGATGCCATGGAGCTGCTGGGGGAGGACTTGGTGCAGCTCCAGTTGTGTTTGGAAGTGGGGACGGTTCCCAGTCCTGAGGGGACAGAGCTGTGCCCACGGTGCCAGCCATGCTGTGGGGGCATCCCAAGCCCCTGGGGCGCTCCAGGCTGGGGCAGGGGGGCTGGAGGGCTGGGAAAGGCCCTGGGGTGCTGTGCCAGCGGCTGGGCACGAGCCCAGGGTGGCCAGGGGGGCAGGAGACCGATGGCCCCTGGGCTGTGGCAGCCCCGGTGTGGGCACAGCCCCAGGGCAGGGACTGTCCCCTGTGCTGGCCCTGCTGAGGGACCCCCTGGAATCGTGGGGGCAGCTCCGGGCCCCTCCTGCCAGGAGAGCCCTGGAGGGGCTGGAGAGGGTCCAGGGAACGGAGCTGGGAAGGGGCTGGAGCCCCAGGAGAGGCCGAGGGAGCTGGGAAGGGGCTCAGCCTGGAGCAAAGGAGGCTCAGGGGGGACCTTGTGGCTCTGCACAAGTCCCTGGCAGGAGGGGACAGCCGGGGGGGTCGGGCTGTGCTCCAGGGAACAGGGACAGGAGGAGAGGGAACGGCCTTAGGCTGGGCCAGGGGAGGTCAGGGTGGATTTTGGGGAAATTCCTCCTGGAAAGGGCTGTGCAGCACTGGCACAGGGGTGGAGTCCCCATCCCTGGAGGGATTCCAGAGCTGTGTGGATGTGGCATCTGGGGACAGGTCAGCGGTGGCCTTGGCAGTGCTGGGAGCGGTTGGACTCGATGGGCTCTGAGGCTTTTCCAGCCTCAGTTGTCCCACGGCTCTCAAGCCGTGCTGTCCTTCTCCCAGCAGCCCCTGGCTGTGCCCTCTGTCCCCCGGGGCCATCAGAGCCTCCAGCGCCGCCCGGCTCCCGTCGCTCTCGAGGATTGCAGCTCGAGTGGCTCTCGGGGATTGCTGCGGCTGCAAGTGAGGGCAAGGGGGGAGCGGGAGCAGGAGAGGCTGGAGAGGCTGGAGAAGCCAAGTGCCCACTTGAGGCGTTGCTCCTTGAACAAGCACCTGCCTGGGGCTGCCTGTGAATGTCACCGGGGTGTCACCAGGAGCTGCTCATCCCTGTCCCCGTGCGCGGCACATCCCCGCAGTCCTCAGGGCTGTCACTGCCCCGGGGCCGCTGCCGCTCCCGGTGTCATTCCCAGCCCTGCCGGGCTCCCGGGACGCCGGGAAGGAGCCGCGGGAGCGGCGCCGGGCCCGGGCGGAGCGGAGCTTCCCCGGGCTGCGATGTGGAGCAGCCGCTCCCGAGCGCTCCTGCTGCTCCTGCCGCCGCCCCGCCGGCCCCGGGATGGATCTCCGGGATGGATTCCCCACCCGGCACATCCCAGGCGGGTTCAGCCGAGGGTGAAGCGTGCCGTGACACCGCTGATGAGCCATCGCCTTCCCTGCTTCGGGAGCAGGAGCTCTCTGGATCCCTGGGGACTCCCCTGCTCTGGGTGGCAGCAGCACTTGGCTCTGCCCTGGCCCAAGGCCCCACCCTGGGGGCCCTGGGGGCTGCAGTGTCCCAGGATCTCCCTCCCGGCGCTGGCGTTTCCAGCTGGCAGCTCCCGCTCTCCTCCCGCTCATTCCGCCCTGGCACTGGGAGTTGATTAGCTCTGCTAATTACTTCACAAATAATGAGCTTCCCTAATTGCGCTGGCAGGGGTGGGGGGGCTCTCCCCACCTGCCATCCCACAGTGCCACTGGGCTCTGGGTCCCCTCGGCTCCACTGGGGACCCCCCTTGAGTGTTGGCACCCAAAATTCTGGGAAAAAACCCCGAAACCTTGGCATGGGGAGCTGGGAGCTCTGGCTCATCCCGGGGGGATGGGGCCATTCCCCATGCTCTGAGCACCCCAGATCAGTGGGATGCGTGTTCCAGACGCTGCCTGTTCCTTGTCGTGGCCTCTGGGATGGATCTCCGGGATGGATTTCCCACCTGGCACATCCCAGGCGGGTTCAGCCGAGGGTGAAGCGTGGCGTGACACCGCTGATGAGCCATTGCCCCTTCCCTGCTTTGGCTTCCTGGGAGCAGGAGCCTGCCACTCCATGGATTCCCAGGAGCCTCTCATGCTCTGGGTGGAATCCTTCTCCCTCAAGGGGGATGGAGCAGGTTCCCCCCACCCCGGGATCCGTCAGGGGCTGCAGAGTCCCTGGGGAGTCCTGGAATGTGGAGCTGGATTTGCCATCCTGGGTGTTTTCAGCTGTGACTGCATCCATCATCACCCCCACCCTGTGCCCTTGGAAAAGGGCAGGGGCTGGAGCGGGACCCCCGGCAGCTGGGAATGGCAGCACTCCATGGTCAGTCCTCCCCTGGAATTCTGGCAGTGGATACAGCCCGCTGCTTCCCTGGAAGCAGACCTTGATTAGGCCCTGCCCGGTGTAATGCTGTTAATTGGAGAGGGGAGCCGGAATTCTGTTGCCCTGTGGAGTGTTCCAGGCTGTGGGGTGTTGTTTTGGGAGGAGGGAATTCAGGGGTCTCTCATCCCCCTCTGGAGCTGCTCTGGAACCAAAAAGTGGCATTCTTGCCTGGCTTCCCCAGCCTGGGATAAAGCAGAGCATTCCCATCGAATTTGGGATTGAAATCTCCGTGTTCCGGGAGGGAAAGGAGCGGGTGCCCCCCTCCTCCGGCAGCTCCCTGAAGATGCAGCTCCGACTCCGTCGCTAATGGAGCGGCATCCTCGCTGCTCACCTTTAATTAAGTGAGCCTCAGATCCCTGGGCTTAATTAACTTCTCAGTGGCTGATGACTCCCTCCAGCAGCCAAGGGGAGCCGGGACTGGCATTTCATGGAATCGTGGGATCCCAGAATGGATTGGGATGAGTTGGGTTGGGTTGGAAGGGACCTTCAAGCCCATCCAGTCCCACCACAAGCAGGGACACTTCCACTATCCCGGGCTGTTCCAAGCCCTGTCCAGCCTGGATGTGAACATTCCCGGGATGGAGAAGCCACAACTCGCGAGGGGATTCATTGTTGGGATCCAGCTCCTGCCTCGGAAAATGGGTTAAACCCAACAAAATCCTTCTCCGTGTCGGAAACTGCCGGAGTTTGCCATCTGTGGAATTCCGTTAACTTCCCGCTGTTCCATTGATTATTTGTGTTTATTTGCAAAAGCTCTGCTGAGCGTCCGAGGTCTTGAACGGCTTCCCAGAGCCGTCAGCTGCTGCTTTTCCTGCGCCGGGAGTGTCGCGGCTGTGGGACAACAGAGCCGCCTTTAATGGGGGCTGACAGGGCGGCGTCGGGGCGGTTTGGGCTGGGCACTTAAACGTTCCCATTATCCAGCTCCTGGCACCGCCAGGCCGTGTGGGGAGGATTCCCAAAGGGAATTGGTGTTTTGCAGCAGCAGCAGCAGCAGCAGCAGGAGGATGTGAGGGCTCGGTCAGCACCGGCACATCCGGGGCTGGAATGGTGCAGCCGTGGGTCCCAGCACAGCACCGGGGCACCTGTGCTGGTGACCCCCTTTTTGGGGTGACCCCTTCTTGGGGTGACTCCTTTTTTGGGATGGTCCCTTCTTGGGCTGGTCCCACACGGCTGCAGACCTGTCAGCTGCTCCAAAGGAGCTTTGTGGAGGGCTCAGATCCCAGCTCCATGGCACATCCAAGAGTGGCAGGGTGGCACTGTGGATCCCAGTATGGCTTAGGAATGTCACTGGTGCTGTGGAGTCTGTGCTGGTTGTCCCTTTTTGGGGTGGTCCCTTTTTGCGATGGTCCCTTTTGGAGGTGGTCCCAGTGGCTGCAGACCCAATGGAGCTTTGGGGAGGGCTCGGATCCCGCCTCCACGGCTCCTTCAGGAATTCCCTGCTGGCCCCCGAGCCCCTGGCACTGCCGGGAGGTGCCGGGGCCACCCAGGGCTTTGCCGTCCCGCTTCCCGCGCTCCGGCGGGATGGGATTAGGGATTTAACAGCCTGTGCCAGACAGACACTTAACTAAGCCATAAATTTGGAGTTCGTTAGTGAGGATTAATTAGTGTTTGCACAGGGCTTTGCCGTGCGGAGCCGCGCTCCGTGTCGGAGCTCTGCCGTGACCTTGGCGAGGGCGGGAGCGTCTCAGGGCCTGGATCTGTCAGATCCCACTGACAGAAGGGTCCGGAGTCACCCCGAGGATCTGGGGACTGGGAATGCTCCAGGAGCCCATGGGCAGGGGCTGGAAGTTTGGAAAGGGGGTGCTGTGCTCCCCTGGGAAGGGGCAGAGAGAGAGGCTGGTGGTGCCACAGTAGCTCCTCCATGCTTGTTCTGAGCTCCTGCAGCTCCAGGGCCTGGAGCAGCGCCTGGGATCTGCTTTGGGATCTGCTTTGGGATCTGCTTTGGGAGCCGCTGTGGGGGCAGGAGGTGCCAAAGTTCCCGGGGATGCCCTTCCTGGATCCATCCTGTTCCCATCCCCAGCACTGGCTGTGGGTTCCCGGGGATCCCCTTGCTGGATCCATCCCGTTCCCATCCCCAGCACTGGCTGTGGGTTCCCGGGGATGCCCTTGCTGGATCCATCCCGTTCCCATCCCCAGCACTGGCTGTGGGTTCCCGGGGATGCCCTTGCTGGATCCATCCCGTTCCCATCCCCGGTGCCGGCAGGGCTGCGCAGTGCAGGCGGAGGATGGGACGTCTCCAAGGAGCAGCCTGGGAATGAGCGGCGTCAAGGACAATAAACTCTGCCAAAGCCTCGTTCATTAGGGAGGATCCGAGTGCCGCCGCCTGTGTCCCCCCTCCCTCTCCGTCTGACTCCGCTCCATTTCCGGCTCCTTTGGCCTGATCTCCCTCTTTTCCATGATTTCCTCCCCAGCTCGGGGAGGTGTGAGGGGGCCATGCCCACGGCACTGTGGCGGCGAGCAGAGCGACTGCCCAGGGCCATCCTCCACCGGGGCTGGGTTGGGTTGGGCTGGGTTGGGTTGGGTCGTGCTGGGTCCTGTCGGGTCACACTGGGTCACTTTGTGTTGGGTCACATTGGGTTACATTGGGTTGTGTTGGGTCACTTTGGGTCACTTCATCTTGGGTCACGTTGAGTTACGCTGGGTTGGATCACATTGGGTCACACTGGGTTGTGTTGGGTCACTTTGGGTCATGTTGGGTCACTTTGGGTCACTTCATGTTGGGTCACGGGTTACATTGGGTTGTGTTGGGTCACTTTGGGTCACTTCATGTTGGGTCACGTTGGGTTACATTGCGTTGTGTTGGGTCACTTTGGGTCACGTTGGGTCACACTGGGTCGTGTTGGGTTGTGTTGGATTGCGTCGGGTCGAATCCCCGTTTCCCTTGGGAGTCTCCCCTTTTTGCTCAGCCTTTGCAGGGATGTGACTCCAGGAGATGCCCTTGGACAGGGGCCAGGACACACTGGGGGGGTCACCCTGGTCACCCCCACCCCAAATTCCCATCATCCCGTTCCGTCCTGGAGCTGTCGCTCAGGGATGCCCGACCTGGCCCCACGAGGCTGCCGACACTTGGGGGACGTCGGGATTATCCCGGGGTCCCCTCGGGGTTCAGCGGAGCCTGAACTGGGATGTGGAATTGGGCGGGGCCCTGGGAGAGGGAATCCCCTGACCTGAGTCCCCTCTCTTGGCAGGACAAGAACAGGAAGCTGAGGCCCCTCTACGACATTCCCTACATGTTCGAGGCCCGGGAATTCCTGCGCAAGAAGCTCATCGGGAAGAAGGTACGGAGATGAGGCTGGGATGAGGTTGAGGATGAGGGGACAAGGGATGGGACAGGGCTGAGGATGAGGGAATGAAGGAGGGGATGAGTCTGATGCTGGTGCTGCATGTGGCTCCTTGGGAAATTCCAGGATGCCCCCAAGCCTGGAGTGCCCCTCGAGGTGTTGCACTCCCCATTTCCCAGGAATTCCGCCTCACTTCTCCCTTTGTTTCCCCGGAGTATTTTCCGAGGCTGGTTCAGAGCAATTCCGGGAATGAGGAATGTGTTAACCAGCGGAGTGAAAGCTCCAGATGCAATTTTCCAATGCTCATAAAACAGTCAAATAAAATCAATTCCCTTCATGGCGCGGCCGTCGCTGCTCGTCGGGGCTGCTTCGGTGCCTAATTGGATCTTTCCAGCTCGGAGCCTGCCTGGGTAGTTCGAAAAAATAGGGAAAGGGGAAAAGAACAGCTTGGAAGATTTTTTTAATGGGAAATCTAGTGCTTCCCGGAGTTGGAAAATAATGTGGGAGTGTTGTTGGGATTTGTGATGGGAGCACTGGGTCTGGAATGGGATTGTGGCACCTCAGAGCGGTCCCGGTTTGAGCCATTCCGGGGTTACTGGTGCCAGTTTTCTGCCATCCGCCGTTGCTGTGCTCTGTGTTGGATCAGGGGTTGGAATTGCCTCTGGCACTGGGTGCCTTTGGAGGGTGACTTTGGGGATATCTGGGATTCCAGGGTGTTCTGGGATTAAGGGAGCTCAGCCTGCCCTGGCTGTTCTGAGGATTTGTGGGATTCCAAGGAGTTCTGGAATTAGGGGAGCTCAACCTGCCCTGGTTCCTGGCCTGCCTCAGGACCCCCGTCCATCCCCATCACTCTGGGGCCCATCCTTACGGATCCTGTCCCTGTGCCTTGGGAGGCTCCTCATGGACACATCCCAGCCCATCCCAGCCCATCCCAATGGACGCAGCACCCACCCCCGGGGCGTGGCACTGGTCCCTGGAATGTCCCATCCCAGGGCAGGGACCGTGCTTGGGGCAGATCCCTCAGATGCCCCATCCTGGCGCAATGGGATCCTGGGAGGTCCCAGCACCCATCCCGGCTCCTCATGGCCATTCCCAGCTCCAGGGGGTTGGGATTCACCAGCAGTCACTGGTCTTACTGGGGGTGTTGCTCTTCCAGCACATCCTGCTCCAGTGCCGTGGGCAGGAGCCTCGAGGGACGGGATTTGGATCTCCCAGAGCTCTCCTAGAGCTCCTGCTGCCTGTTCCATCCATCCCAACATTCCCAAGGGATTTCCAGCTCCGGCTGCTCCAGAGCCAGCCCCAGTTCATGACTGAAACACACCCTGGGTTTCATCCCAAAATTACGATGCCAGATTCCATCCAAGCCCATCCCAGCCCATCCCATCCCATCCCGTCCTGCTGGAGCGCTGGGTCAGCCCTGACATTGCTTTCCAAAATAATTCCCTCTGGAGAGAGCACCGAGGGGGGATGAGGAAGGATCCATCCCTGTTGTGGCTGCCACAGCTCCATCTCCTCCAGTTCCTGTTGGGAGAGGAGCTGGGATGTGGGAGCCCACCTGTGAATTCCCTGCTCCCTGGGAAGAGATGGAAGGCAATGTATTTCTCTCTTTCCCTCTCATTCCTGAGCAGCGGGAGTTTTCCAGGCTGGGATTTTCCTGGCACATAAGGGCTGGATTTGGGGATTTTGGCTCTTGTGCCAGAGCCTCTCCCTGTGCCGCTGTGTCCTTCCCAGCCGCTGGAATTTGCCCGGCGGCGTGGGATGAACCGGAGCCAGCGCCCGGCTGCCCAGGCCACTATGGATTTGTGGAATAAATCCGTGGAGCGTGTCGGGAAGGGCCGGCTCCTCCGCCCATCGATCGCGCTGCGCCGTGGAGCGGCTCCGGATAATTGCGCCGGGCGCGGGAGATGGATCGTGGCTCTTCCCTAATTAACTCTGGGATTAATCGCTCAGATGGGGGGAGCCGGCAAGGGAGAGCTCCGGGATGAACATTCCCTGTGCATGGAAGCTCTGCCGCCCTGCCCTTGCCAGCTGCTCGGGGGAAAGAAATGAGGGGTTCCCTGGGGTGTCCCAGGATCCCATCCCTGTGCCTCATCCCTGTGTCCCATCCTGTCCCATCTCTGTGTCCCATCCCTGTATCCCATCCCTGTGTCCCATCCCTTTGTCCCATTGTGTCCCATCCCTGTATCCCATCCCTGTGTCCCATCCTGTCCCATCTCTTTATCCCATCCCTGTGTCCCATCCTGTCCCATCCCTGTGTCCCATCCCTGTGTCCCATCCTTGTGCCTCATCCATGTGTCTCATCCCTGTGTCCCATCTCTGTATCCCATCCCTGTGTCCCATCCCTGTGTCCCATCCTGTCCCATCCCTGTGTCTCATCCTGTCCCATCCCTGTGTCCCAACATGTCCCATCCCTGTGTCCCATCCCTGTGTCCCATCCCTGTGTCCCATCCCTGTATCCCATCCCTCTGTGCCATCCTGTCCCATCCCTGTGTTCCATCCCTGTATTCCATCCTTGTGCCCTATCCCTGTGTCCCATCTTGTCTCATCCCTGTATCCCATCCCCGTGTCCCATCATTCCCACCCTCCCACCCCATCCCTCTCGGGAAGGCTGATTCCAACCAGGAGTGCTGCCCATCTCCAGAGCCCTGAGTGGTTTCCCGATGGTTTTCCAGGGCATTCACCTGTCTGGTCCCCTCAGATGCTTCCAGGGATTCTCCTTTTGGGGTTACAACAGCAGCAATCCCAGTGCCAGCACTGCTGGGGACCAGGGCTGGGATAAAACAGCGATGGGTTTGACCAGGGAAAACCTCCCTGGGAACACAATCCCAGTCCCGGGAAGAGGGAAGGCTTTGGTAGACTGGAGGATTTTTGGAATGTCGGGCAATTTTTCCTGCGTCTCGCAGGAGCTTGGAAGCTCTGGGAGAGCTCGGCACGGCAGCGATGCCCGGGGGGGATTTTGGGAAGATCCCAGTTCTTAACAGCCGGGGCTGGGGACGGTGGGGACTCATCCCTCGGGAAGCTGCGCCGTGCCTGAGCCGGGATCCGGGACGCTGTTCCCGGGAATGTGCGGGCGCCGGGGCGGCTTTGCCAGCTCTGGAGCGTCACGGGGACGGCTGCGTCACCCGCCGCTTCCACGTGTGGAATTGGGCAGGATTCGGCTGCCGGGGAGGATTTGGCTGCTCGGAGCCGAACCGGGAGAGCTGTTGGGGAGCGCAGTTTTCCCGCCCGGATTGCGCTTGGAATCCGCGGCGTGCGCGGCTGCTGCAGTGGGCTGGGCTGGCTCCGGCACGGGGAGGGGGCAGGGGCGAACGGGATTATTCCCGGTGTAACGATCCCAAATTCAGGGACCTTTCCTTTCCCTGCATCCATCGCCCTCCCCACGACGCTTCCCAGCCCGGCACTTCCATGGTTATCCCAATCCAAGGTCAATCCTACCCCGGGGGTCTCCGTGGCCCCTCCGGCAGCCGCTGGAGCGGGAGGGAGGAGGGAGCTCGGATCCTGCTGGATCCGCTCCTGGCGATGCCGGAGGCGCTGGAGGCTCCCGGGAGCTGCTGTGGAGCATCCTTATTCCACATCCCGGCCTTTTCCAAGAGGGATGATGGGAGGATGGAGAGGTGGAGGTGGTTAGGGAAGCGGAGCCGGCTCCCGCTCGCCATTCCCAGGAAATCCCGCTGCCCGCAGCAGGATGCGGGGTGGGGGGTGCTGGGATGAGCCGGCCCTCGGGAGGGAAATCGCTGCTCCAGAGGGAAAACGCTTCCCTGGATCTGCCCCGCGGGGGTCCCCGCCGTGCCTCCTGCAGCCCCCATCCCGCCGGGATCATCCCGCACATTCCTGCTCCCAACCCCTGGCCCCTGCCAGGTCTCCGGGAACCTCCTCCGGCACGGGAGGGACACGGGGGGCACCCACCGCCCCGAGCCCCCCGCCAGCCCCTTCCCAACCCCCCCCCCGGCCCTTCCACCCGGCACGAGCTGCCGGGGAAGTAAAAATATTCCCGGGAGCGGGTGACGCCGCCGGGCCGGGAGATCCGCGGGCGGGTGGGGTATTTTTAGCCCGGCAGGTCTGGGCTGCCACCCACCCCCCATCTGTCGCCCCCCGGCCCCCCCGTGTCCCCGCGGCCCCTCGGAGCCCCCCGTGGGATGAGGGAATAGCAGGGAATGGCACCGGCACGGCCCCGAGCCCACCCCGCCCTCCCCATCCCAAAGGTGGGGCTGCTCCTGACCCTTCCCGGCGGGATGAGCCCCCCTGCCCCCTCTCCAGGCAGCCCCCGGGAGGGGGTCCCTGCCCCCGCTTGTCCCCCTGGGATGGGGACATGTCCCCACTGCCTGGGGTCCTGAGGCTGGAGCACGGGATGTGCCTGGAATGTCCCATTGTGTCCCCCCAGCCCAGACTGGGGCAGGAACTGGGACAGGACCACGGGGGGGTGCCCCCCCCCCCCCCCCGACTTTGGGACCAGCTGGGACAGGGTGGCAGGGGCCACACCCTGGGGACAAGGAGCTGGGAACAACTTCATTGGGACCCTGGTCCTGGGGACAGTGAGGCAGGACCCCCATCCTGGGAACAGTGTGTTGGGAACAACCTCACGGGGACCCTGATGCTGGGGACAAGGCCAGGGGCCGCATCCTGGGGACCCCATCCTGTTCCCCCCATGTCCTGGCACCCCCAGCTCTGTGCTGGTGAGCCCAGGCAGTGAGTGCTGGGGTGCCAGGTCCCCGTGGGTGCAGTGTCTCTGTGGGTGCAGTGTCCCCGTGGGTGCAGGGTGTCTGTGGGTGCAGTGTCTCCATGGGGTGCCGGGTCCCCGTGGGTGCAGTGTCCCCGTGGGTGCCAGGTCCCCATGGGTGCAGTGTCCCTGTGGGTGCAGGGTCCCCGTGGGTGCAGGGTCCCCGTGGGTGCAGTGTCCCCGTGGGTGCAGGGTGTCTGTGGGTGCAGTGTCTCCATGGGGTGCCGGGTCCCCGTGGGTGCAGGGTCCCCATGGGTGCAGTGTCCCCGTGGGTGCCAGGTCGCCGTGGATGCAGTGTCCCCGTGGGTGCAGTGTCCCCGTGGGTGCAGGGTCCCCGTGGGTGCAGGGTCCCCGTGGGTGACATTGGCGGCGGTGGCCGCTCAGAGCCCGTGGCTGGATGCGCTCCCGGGAGCGGAGCTGCCGGAGTGATTTAATCCACCCTGACTGCAGCTGACCTTGGAAAGCCGCCCAGGCGCGGCTCCGGCTGCTCCGGGGGGAGCAGAGCCCAGGGGTGCCAGGGGGTCCCTGCAGCCCCAGCCCTTGCCAGCCCCTCCACGGGCACGTCGCCCTTGGATCCCGGGAATGCTTTGCCCTCTGTCCCCCGTGCCAGAGCTGTGGGTGGGGGTGGCACTGCCACGTCTGGTGTCACATGGACCACGGCCTGGCCTCAGATGATCCCGGGCGTTGTCCCAGCAGCTCCAGGTCCCTCCAGCTGAGCGACACCCCCAGGGCCTTTCCCAGCTTTCCGTGTCTGGGCTGGTCCATGGGGCTGGTGTGATCCAAGGGGGGATGTAGAACTTCATGGAATCATGGAATGTTTCCAGCCCTGCCATGGCTGGGACACCTTCCCCTATCCCAAGTGGCTCCAGGCCCCGTCCAGCCTGGCCTTGAGCACTTCTGGGAATCCAGGGGCAGCCACACCCTGTGCCAGGGCTCCACTTGGCCTTGTGGAACCTCGTCCCACGGATCTGACCTGTCCGGATCCCTCTGTGGAGCCTTCCTGCCCCTGGGCACATCTGATGCACTGGGATTCAGCGGGACACAATACAGGGCTTTCCTGTTGAGGGGTGACCCCATCCCATCCCATCCCACCCCATCCCACCCCATCCCATCCCATCCCATCCCATCCCAATCTCTCCTGACTCTTCCCAGATCCATCCCCGAGCCCTGGGATCCCCCGTCCCCCCCGGCTGCTCCGCCGCCGCCGTTCCCCATTCCCGGTGCCGCATCCCGAGCCAGGTGTTTCCCACGCCAGCCGCTCCTGAGCCAGACATCTCAAAAAGCCCTGGAGCAGCTGCATTCCCAACCTGCCTCTCGGAGTAATCGGCGTCTCTTTTTCCCCTCCAGTGGTTCCGACGGGAGCTTTGCTGCGAGGAATCGCTGTAACCGCTCCCCTTAATTGGCTCTTTCCTGCCGGAGCCCCCTCTCCGCATGGAAAAGCCGCGGCTCCGGCGCCCTGCCAGACGCTCCGACCCTTTTTGCATTTTGATGTTGGTTTAATGAGTGATTTTCGGGATGAGCCGAGGCTTTGGAGGGGTTCAGGGATGCTCCTGCCTCGCCTGTCTGGCTGCCTTTGGCTCAGCGTGGCTCCGGCCATGCGGAACGGGAACAGGAACGGGAACAGCAGTGGGAAAAGTCCAGAGGGGCCGAGTCCAGCTCTGAGGCCGCAGCACTGGGATGTCCCCAAAGATCCCCACATCGTCCCTGTGTCACCCCCTCTACCCCAGGGCCTCAGGGTATTCCAACTATTTCCTGATACCAGGAAAACACCGAGGATGGAGCTTCCCTGGGGAAGCATTGGGTGGGATTTTCATGGAAACGGCACCTGCAGATGTGGGATGTGATGCTGGGAACTGCTGGGGAGTGATGCCTGGAGGAGGGAAGGTTCCAGGGGACCTTCCAGGGCCTGAAGGGGCTCCAGGAGAGCTGCAGAGGGACTGGGGACAAGGCCTGCAGGGACAGGACACAGGGAATGGCTCCCACTGCCAGAGGGCAGGGATGGATGGGATCTTGGGAATTAGGAATTCCTGTCTGGGCTGGAATTGCCAGAGCAGCTGGGGCTGCCCCTGCATCCCTGGCAGTGCCCAAGGCCAGGCTGGGCACTGGGGCTGGAGCAGCCTGGGACAGTGGAAGGTGTGCCTGCCATGGCAGGGGTGGCACTGGAGGGGCTTTGGGGTCCCTTCCCACCCAACCCATCCCAGGATTCCCTGATCCCTGCACGTCCCAGCTGGTCCTGAGCCCTGGTGCAGTGGGAGGTGATGCATCCAGCCGGATCTGCCCCTGAAAGTGTTCCCAGTCCTTGTCCGGGATCCCAGAGCAGTGGCAGCAGTGTCCCAGTCCCTCCCTGCTCTGTCAGAGCCATGGGGACACTGTGGGATTCCAGGCTCGGGATGCTCCCTGCCCTGCCCCAGCCCTTCCCATCCCTCCCAGAGACCCTGATTCCGGGACACAGCCCCGCCGTCCCCCTGTCCTGGCGGGAACGTCGCATCCATAAACCGGGAATTGCCAGGGCTGCTGCACCTCGGGATCCCCACGGAGCTCTGGGGACACCTGGCAGGGGCTGGGATCCGGACTGGGATCTTGTCCCGCCTGGGAAGCTCCTGGTGTAATGTGCCTGGAAGCTCTGGTGGTGCCGGAGCCGCTGGGAAACGGCTCCGTCCCCTGGGCATGGAGAAGGAGGGGAGCTGGAGAGTGGCAGTGGGAATGTGGGCATGGGGAGGTTGGGGATGGGATGGGAAAGGATGGGATGGGGATGGGGATGGGGATGGGGATGAGGATGAGGGTGAGGATGAGGATGAGGATGGGGATGGGGATGAGGATGAGGATGGGGATGAAGATGAGGATAAGGATGAGGATGAGGATGAGGATGAGGATGAGGATGAGGATGAGGATGAGGATGGGGATGGGGATGAGGATGAGGATGGGGATGAGGATGAGGATGGGGATGAAGATGAGGATAAGGATGAGGATGAGGATGAGGATGAGGGTGAGGATGAGGATGGGGATAAGGATGAGCATGAGGATGAGGATGAGGATGGGGATGAAGATGAGGATAAGGATGAGGATGAGGATGAGGATGAGGATGAGGATGAGGGTGAGGATGAGGATGGGGATGGGGATGAGGATGAGGGCCTGGCTGGCTGATCCTGGGGCTCTGGCCAAGGGGCCCGGGCGGTGCCAGCCCTGAGCCATTCCCTGTTCCAGGTGAACGTTTCCGTGGATTACATCCGCCCCGCCAGCAGCGCCACCGACACCGTCCCGGCCTTCTCAGAGCGCACCTGTGCCACCGTCTCCATCGGCGGAATGTGAGTCATCCCCCGGGACTGGGGTTCCCACCTGGAATTCCCACCTTGCCGGGGCTCTGTGGGGTTGGAGGGTGGCTCGCTCCCCACTTGGCATGGGGTCAGCCCCCATTCCCGACATCCCAGCGTTGGGGTTCTGTGGGATACATTGGGATGCTGCTGTCTGGACCCCCACACCTGCCCCCATGACATGGGGGATATCGGGATCAGGTTCCCCCCAGTCTGGCTGCTTCAGGGGTGGCTTTGGAGGAGTAATCCCTGCTGTTTATCCTGGGATGTTTGTCCTTCCCAAGGGACCCCCTCCCTGATTTCCCTTCTCCACGAGAAGGTTCAGGAGTGGGGAGTGTTCCAGAGCAGCTTCCCCTCAGCCAGAATTTGTGTTTTTTCCCCTCGGGGCGTGAGAGGTTTTTCCCCTCTGGCACATCCCTGTGGATAGGCCGAGCCTTCAGCACATCCCCGTGGATAGGCCGAGCCTCTGGCTGGCAGCGGCTCCGGGAGCTGCGTAGGGAGGATTTGTCATAGGCCCTTGGTTGCTTTCCCAGTTTTTTTTCCCAGTAGCAGCTATTTTGGAAAGCACCCAAAGCGCTGCAGCGCTGCCTTTCCTTCCCTGATCCAGGGGCTGCAAGAGCTGCACTTCCCTTCCTTCCCTTCAAAATCTGGGAGAGCTGCATTCTCCTGCTCCCTAATCCCAGGGCTGGGAGGGCTGCTCCTGCATTCCCAGGATGTTCCACAGTGCCTGTGCCATTCCCAGGATGTTCCACAGTGCCTGTGCTATTCCTGGTGCTGCATCCCGGGATGTTCCACAGTGCCTGTGCCATTCCCAGGGCCATTCCCGTGATGTTCCACAGTGCCTGTGCCATTCCCAGGACCATTCCCGGGATGTTCCACAGTGCCTGTGCCATTCCCGGTGCTGCATCCCGGGATGTGGTACAGTGCCTGTGCCATTCCCAGGATGTTCCACAGTGCCTGTGCCATTCCTGGTGCTGCATCCCGGGATGTTCTACAGTGCCTGTGCCATTCCCAGGATGTTCCACAGTGCCTGTGCCATTCCTGGTGCTGCATCCCGGGATGTTCCACAGTGCCTGTGCCATTCCCGGTGCTGCATCCCGGGATGCTGGGGGTGGAACAGAGCAGGGTCTGTGTCCCGAGGCCTTTGCCAGGCTGGAATGGAGCAGGGAATAAAGCCTGGCTTGTCCTCCTGGAGTGTCCGCCCGGCATCTGGGCTGGGCTGAGCCTGCTTGGAATTCTGGGCACGGCGGCGCCGGGGCGGGAGCCAGAGCAGGAGCTGCAGCCCCAGTCCCAGCTCCAGGCACTGGGAACTGGGGGGGCTGGAGCACAAACCCAGCTTCTCCTGCTGGATCCCTGCTCATCTCCCAGCCTGGATCCCTGACTGGATCCATGCCCATATTCCTGCCTGGATCCCTGCACAAATTCCTGCCTGGATCCCTGCCTGGATCTCCTGGATCTCTTCTGGATCCCTGCCTGCATCCCAGTCTATCCCTGCTTGTGTCACTCCCTGGATCCCAGGATCCATCCCTCCCGCTTCTCCCTTCCATCTCCTCCAAGTTTTGGATCTGATCCCTAGCCCTAAATGCTGGTGCATTCCCCAGCATCCCAGAGCATCCCATAGAATTCCAGAGCATCCCACAGTCCTCCACAGCATCCTGCACCATTCCATAGCATCCCACAGCATCCTGCATCATCCTTAGGGAAAAAAGCTCCTAGAAATCCCTAACACCACATTTCAGGAACACCCTGTGCTGTAATTCCAGGTGCAATTCCCAGCAGGAGTGGGGGCTCCCTTCCCTGGGGGCAGAGGGGCTGAATGCTGCAGTTTGGGATGATTTGGAGTTTGGGGGGTGGGATGGGTTTGGCATCCCTGACCCTGATCCCGATCCCTGCTGGGCACCGGCTCTGGTGGGATGAAGCCCCTGCAAAACTTCCTTTGGGAAAGGAAATGCGGGAGGACCTTAAAAATTGACATTTTTGGCTTCAAGTTCCCAAACTGGCTTTTTCCATCCTAAGGAGATTTTTCCCGTTGTATTCCCAGTCTTTAATCTGGGATTAACTGGGGGATGCTCCTTCCCTCCAGGTCCCAGCTCCAGCTCCATTCCAGAGCTTTGCTGGGAGGCGGGAATGGGGAGTGCCTCCCAGGGAGCCAGGCTGGAGCAGGGGCTGGAATTCGTGGGCTGGAATTCCTTCTTTGAGCCGTTATCCCTGTCTCCCTCTCCCTTGCCCTCCTTCCCTGGGTGCCAGGATCAGTCCTCGTGGGAATTTTGAGCCTTAAAAACTCTGAACCCCGAAAAAAATTGGGCTTTTCCTGGGATTTTCAGCCCAGTGAAGTGTTCTGTCACTGGGAAGCATCCAGATTTCATGGCTGGGAGTGCTGGGAATGCTCCAGAGCATCTGGGCTTTTCCAGTGGCCCAGGGAGGGGACATGTGGGGCGCTTTTCCACACCCTTTTCCAGGATGCAGCTGGGATGGGGAGCAGGATGTCTGGGATGGGGGGTGGGATGTGTTCAGGATGAGAAGCAGGATTTAACTGGGATGGGGAATCTCAGGGACCACTGGGAGCTGCCCTGGCCCTTCCCTGGCCTCCCCCAGCTCCTGCTCCTTCCTGAGCATTCCCGGGGTGCCCATTCCCAGGGCTCAGCATTCCCAGGCTGCCGCAGCTGCTCCAGCTGCAGCGATTCCCTCGCTCGCCAATCCCAAATTTTTTGATTCCTCCCCCTGCTCCGAGACCTAATTTCGGCTCCCGGTGATGGATTTGCCCTTCCCCCCACTCAGGAAGGGGCACACCCGGGAATCGGGAGGGGATCAGCCCCTCCAGCCTCTGGATAGATCTGCTTTTTTTGGGATACGGAGGGAATTAGCGGGGGGGGCGGTGACTGGAGGAGAATTAGGGAAGTGCTGGCGAAGGAGAATTCGTGGATTTGCTTAAAGCAGTGGAATGTGATGGATTCATCCCCGCCTTGCACAGGCCCTGCTTGCTGATCCCAGAGATCCCAGTTCACTGGGAGAGACTGCTCCCAGCCACTTCCCGTGGAAATGGGGGTGAGGGGGGTTCTCCCTGTCCAAGCCCCCCCAAACTGCCGCCCCAATTCTTTCCTGGAAAAAAAGTGGGATGGTGGAATCAAGGAGATTCCTGTGAGCTGGGGGCCGTCACCCCTCGGATTTGGGGGGGGAGTCCGGGGGTGGTGCCCCCCCCCCTCCCAAACCAGTGCCCACCCCCTGCTCCTGGAAAAAAGTGATGGGATTGGGAAATCCAGGAGGAGGCTCCCGTGGGCTGGGAAAGCTGAGCCTGCTGGGTTTGGGGTGGGGTGGGAAGGGAGTTTTGGGGTGAGGTTTTTGGGGTGAGGTTTTTGGGGTGCTCCTGGGAGGTTTCTCCCTGTGGCATGAGTCCAGTTTGGGTCTCCCATTGTCCCTGATTTGGGTCCCAGCCCAGAGAGCTGGGATGTGTCGCTCCGACGCCTTCCCTTGGGATGGGATGGGATGGGATGGGTTGGGATGGGCTGGGATTGGGGTGGGGTGGGATTGGGGTGGGGTGGGATGGAGTGGGATTGGGGTGGGGTGGAATGGGGTGGGATTGGGGTCTCCCTGCCCCAGTTCCCACCCCGATCCGGTCCCGTTCCCGCAGCAACATCGCGGAGGCGCTGGTCAGCAAGGGCCTGGCCACGGTGCTGCGCTACCGGCAGGACGATGACCAGCGCTCGGCGCACTACGATGAGCTGCTGGCGGCCGAGGCCCGGTGAGCACGGGGCTGGGGGGGCTGTGCGGGGTCCCCCTGTCCCCCTGTCACATCCTGTGCCCCCTGTCCTGCGTCCCTCTGCCCCGTCCCAGCCGTGTCCCCTGGGCATCCGTCTGTCCCCAGCCGTGTCCACGAGATCCAGGTGTGCACAGCCCAGCTCCCCGTGGAGAGGATCCTGTGGGGATCCCGTATCCCAGTGCCCCCCATGTCCACAGGGATCGCCGTTCCCAGCCTTGGGAGCCCCCCAGGTGTCCCCATGTTCCTGTCCCTCATCCCACGCTCCCGCCGGCCCTGGAGTGGCGATGGACACCCTTCCCTGCCCGGCCCCGCTCCCTCCGGAGGCGTCTCCGTCGCGGCTGAGCCCGGCAGGAATAGCGGGATCTCAGCTCCTCCTTGGCAGCAGATCCCGGCACGATGCTGAGAGCCAGGAAGAGCAGCTTGGAGGGGGCTGCGGCGCCTTCCCGGGCAGGACTGGCTGCTGCGGGAAAAGGCGGATCGATCCCGAGAAAGCTGCTCCCGTTCCCACCCAGCCGTGCCCGGGCGGTGGGCGGCCGGCAGATTGCTCAGAGGCTCCTTCCCAACGCCTGGAATGTGCCTTTTGGGAAGCCTGGCAGGAAGTCAGCAGCTCGGAGCTGCGGAGGGGGCACTGGGATACCGGGATGCGGGGATGGGATCTGGCACCTGGAGCCAGATGTGGGGCTGGGATGTGGCACCTGGAGCTGGATACAAGGCTGGGATGTGGCACCTGGAGCCAGAGCTGCTCCAGGGTTGGGATTCAGCCTGGACATCCCCAGGTGGAGGTGCTGGATGTTCCCGCCCAACCCCAGAGCGGGGCCGGTGGTGGAGGTGGCTCATCCATGCCATTGGGAGCTTTGGCACATCCCAAATCCGGGATTGTGCTGGCACCAGGCAGAGGAGCTGGTAGCTCCAAGACAACGCTGGGAGCAGTGGGAATGGGGGATTCAGGGTGAGGTTGTGGTGCAGGGCCCGGAGCAGTCTGGGGGATCCATTCAGCATTCCCAGCTCTTCAGAGAGCCTGGGGTCACATCCCAGACCATTGGCTCTGCCAGAATCCTGGCACACCCCGGCCTTTCCCAACCCCCCAGGCCAGGCCCTGGGGCAGGAGGGGACGCGGAGCTCAGTGGCCTCATCCTGAGGGAGCGTCCCAGGGGAACATCCCAGCCTCGCATCCCTGGATCCAGATCCGGATCCGGATCTGGCAGCAGCTGCAGCATCCGCCGGTTTTCCATCGGCTCGGTGCCCTCCGCGTGCGGCATTCCCCATCCCGGCTCCTGGGAGCCCTCATTCCATGGCTGGGATGGTCCGGGCGTCCCGGCGGGCACAGGGGTTAGGGTTAGGGCAGGAGCTGATTCCCGGCGCTCCCTCTGCTCTCCAGGGCCATCAAGAACGGGAAGGGGCTGCACAGCAAGAAGGAGGTGCCGATCCACAGGGTCGCCGACATCTCCGGAGTAAGGATCCCCTGGGGCACGCGGGAGGGGCGGGAATTCCGGGAATTCCGCAGGGGATCAAACGGGATAAAACCCCCACACGGGCGCCGTTGTTTTGGGAGCTGCTGGGGGCCGTTTACCCCTTTTTTCCTTGGATGAATAAACAGGGAGTTGCCCCATAGCCTGGGAACCAGGTGGTGGGAGCCAACACCGGAATGCTGGTGGGAATCCGGGATTCCCTGGCTCTGCTGAGGGATTTTGGGGATCCCCATATCACCCAGCAGAGCTCCTTACATTTTCCTCAATTAATTAATGTTTTCGAGGATTTCTGTGGAGTCCTTTGATGCTGGGATGGAGAGGGGCAGATCCCGGGAAAAGGGAGTGATGGGATGCTCCATTAGGGATGGGGGAAATGGGGAAACGGGGAAATGGGGCCGGATCTGTCCTGCTGGTCCAGGCAGCTGCCCTGGGAGGGGGATAGGATGGGCTTTGGGATGTACCTGGGATGGATTTGGGAACAGGTTTAGGGATGAATTTTGGATGTATTTTGGCTGGATTGGGGATGTATTTGGGATGTGATTTGGGATACATTTAGGATTTATTTTGGGGTCTATTTGGGATTTTTGGATGTATTTTGAGATGTGTTTTGAGATGTATTTGAGATGTGCTTTGGGATATTTTTGGAATTTTGGATTTTTGGATGTATTTTGAGATGTGTTTTGAGATGCATTTGGGATGTGCTTTGGGGTATTTTTGGGCTTTTGGGATGGATTTGGGATGCATTTTGGGATATATTTGGGATGCGTTTTGGGATGTATTTGGGATTTGTTTTGGGATGTATTTGGGATTTTTGGATGTATTTTGAGATGTGTTTTGGGATATATTTGGGATTTGGTTTAGGATGTATTTGGGATTTTTGGATGTATTTTGAGATGCGTTTTGGGATGTATTTGGGATTTCGGGATGGATCTGGGCTGTGTTTGGGATGCACGGCCCGTCCCGAGCTGGAAGCGCTCAGCTCCGTGCCCAGATGTCACATTCCAGCTGGCACAGGGGACAAGGAGCAGCCCCCGCTCCCGTTCCCGGCAGGTCGGGGTTCCGAGAGTCCCTGAATTCCCGTTTTCCCGCAGGACACGCAGAAGGCGAAGCAGTTCCTGCCGTTCCTGCAGCGCGCCGGCCGCTCCGAGGCCGTGGTGGAATACGTGTTCAGCGGCTCCCGCCTGAAGCTCTTCCTGCCCAAGGAAACCTGCCTGATCACCTTCCTGCTCGCAGGTGAGCCGGGAGCGCCGCCGGATCCCGGGATCGGCACCGCGGGATCCCGGGATCGGCACCGCGGGATCCCGGGATTGTAACCGCACTGCAGGGTTCTAGGATTGGCACTGTGGGTTCTGGGATCAGCACTGCAAGGCTCCCAGGATTGGTGCCATGGGATCCTGAGATCGGCACCGCGGGATCCCGGGATCGGCACCGCGGGATCCCGGGATCGGCACCGCGGGGTTCCGGGATTGTAACCGCACTGCGGGGTTCTAGGATTGGCACTGTGGGTTCTGGGATCAGCACCGCAGGGTTCTGGGATTGACGGTGTGGGATCCTGGGATTGGCACCATGGGATCCTGGGATTGGCACCGTGGGGTTCTGGGATCAGCACTGCAGGGTTCTGGGATCAGCACTGCGAGGCTCCCAGGATTGGTGCCATGGGATTCTGGGATTGGCACCGTGGGATTCCGGGATTGGCACCACGGGGTTCCGGGATTGTAACCGCACTGCGGGGTTCTAGGATTGGCACTGTGGGTTCTGAGATCAGCACCGCAGGGTTCTGGGATTGACGGTGTGGGATCCTGGGATTGGCACTATGGGATCCCGGGATTGGCACTATGGGATCCCCTGGATTGGCACCGTGGGGTTCTGGGATTGGCAGTGTGGGTTCTGGGATCAGCACCGCAGAGTTCTGGGATTGTCAGTGCGGGATCCTGGGATTGGCACCACGGTGTTCTGGGATCAGCACTGCAGGGTTGTGAGATCAGTGCCGTGGGGTTCCTGGAATTGGCACCTTGGGATCCCAGGATCGGCACTGTGGGGTTCTGGGGATCTGGCACCGGAACATCCCCTGGGCTGGCACAGGAACATTCCCTGGATTGGGGCACCCCAGGATGAAGGGTCGTAATTAACGCTGGAGCTGCCTCAGGGCTGGGGGAGGTTGGGATTGGGAAGGATGATCCCACCCAAAAAACTTGGGAGCAGGTGGGGAAGCACAAACTGGGGAGAAAGGAGGGAACAGCGGGATATGGGGATGGGGATATAGATGGGGATAGGATGGATTGGGAATGAGGAGCAGGATGGGGATGAGGGTGGGAATGGGATGAGGATGGGGAAGAATTCCATCGGCATTTCAAGGATCCAATTCCAGGATCAAACACTAGGAAAGGTGGGAGTGGCTCCCACACAGGGAATGTTTATCCTAGGATGGAGTCGGGGATTCTTTGTCCATCCCTTTGTTCCCAGAGTTGGGAATGTGTCCTGCCTCCGTCCCCCATGGACACCAGCACCGGGATGGGCTTTTGGGAAGCGGGGGCTCTGTCCCTGCTCCCAGTGATGCTGAGATGTCTCCTGCTGCTGCGATCCCTGCTCCACAGGGGAGTCCCTATCCCATGGGAGTCCCTGCTCCATGGTTCTCCTCTTTGGAGGTCCCTGCTCCACGGGAATTCCTGCTCCATTGGGATTCCTGCTCCACCCTGTGCTGTTCTAGAAGGAATGGATCCCCAAGACCATCCCATCCCATAGAATCCCATGATCCTGGCGGGACCTTCCGGCTTTTATTTTCCCTGTTTTTTGTTGGATTTCTCCCCGGTGCCATTCCCAACCCTCCTCTGCCAAGCCAGGAATAGGATAAATATCCGCCTTTTATCAACGCCTGCCTTTTTTATGGATATCAAATGCAAATGAGCACCAGAAAGAGATGCCAAGTCCCTTAAAATGTGACTCCAGGGATGCTCCCGAGGGAGCTCATCCCAGCTTTCCAGCTAAAATAGATCCGTCAGAGCACTATAAATATGTGCAAATACAGGCGCCGGTTTAATCCCAAATTCCTCTCTCCCGGCAAAACTCTGGAGCCTGACGCCTTCCCGGAGCGGGGGCTGGGAGCAGGAGAATTCCCGAGGGATGAGGGGGCACCTCTGGGGATGTTGGAGTGGCCAAGTGGCTCCAAGGGATCCAAAATCTTCCCCGGGAGCTGCAGGACTGGGAGGCGGGGATGGGAGTCCGGAGTTTTTCCGTGTGAGCATTCCCAACGTGCGGCTGTCCCAGTGCTGTGCCCGTCGGGATCCGGAGTGGATCCTCGGCATTCCAGGCCCACTCCCGCTGTTCCCGGGTATCCCCTCCCTCCGGCTCACCTCCCCTGCTCCCAAAATCCATAAATCCTGTGGGAGATGGATCCCTGGCGCTCGGCCCCGGCACGGCCGATCCCGGCCCGGAGCCATCCCAGATCCTGGTGCCGGCTGCGGCTCTGGCACAGCGAGGGGGCAAAGCTGCTCAAATCCCTGGAATCGGGGCTGGAAGGGTCCTTGCTGCAAGGGATTCTTCCCTGAAAGATCTGTTCTGTCTGTTCCCACTGAGGGCCGGGGAGGAATTCCTCCTGGAATCCTGGTGCAGGATCCTGCAGGGATGCTGTGGGATACTCTGGGATGCTGTGGAATGCCCTGGGATGCTTCAGGCTGTCCCAGGGCTGCTGTGGGGTACCAGGAATGCTCTGGAATGTCCATGGGATGCTGAGGGATACCTTGGGACGCTCAGCATGCCGCAGGATACTCTGGGATGCTGCGGAATTCTCGCCCCCCATCCCTCCAGGGCTGATTCCAGGATGGGAGCAGCCCCACAGCCGCCTCCTCCATCCCGGCCCCGGCCCCGGCTGGGCAGGATTGTGCTGGAATTCTCTGGGAAGCCCAGGGGAGCGCGGTGGCTGCAGCACTTCCAGCCGCATCCCTCATTAATCCGTCACGGCTTCCCGGGAAGCGCGGCACAGCCGCGGATTCGGGATTAGCTGCTATTTTTAAAGTGCTGGAGAACTTTTCCGGGTGCCAAGCGTCCCCTCCCCGCTCCCGCCAGCATTCCCGGGGATTGAGCGCACCCAGCCCAGCCTTCAGAGCTTTCCCTTTTCCAGAACCTTCCCTCCAGTGGGCTTGGGAAGCGTCAGAGGCCGGAGAGGATCCGGAGCGGGATCCCAGCCCGGAGCAGCCGGGAGCTGGCGGAGTTTAAGGATTCCTCAGCTCTTCCCTTGTTATTTTGAGGGAAAATATTCCATTGTGGTCCATGAGCCCTCCTGGCCCTTTCCACGGAGGAGGAAGGGCAGCTCCAGCCCCTCATTCCCATTCCCGGTGCAGCACTGGGGGATGATCCTTGCTGGAGAAATTTGGGATCAGTGCTGGGTCAGGATCAGAGCCAGGGTTGGGATTAGAGCCGTGCCAGAGCCTACTCAGTGCTGGAAGGAGAATTCCAGGGTGATCCCAGATTTTGGGGGTGCCTGATGGTTCCAGCTCATTAGCAAAGATCCCAGGATTTTCTGCTCCCCATCCCCCATTCTGCTGTGTTTCCCAGAATTCCCCTTTTCCAGAAATCCCCCTTTCTGTCCCCATTTTTGGGGAGAGAGGGCATTGGTGCCATGAAGGGCAGGGATGGCGCTGGGAAGCTCCTGCTGGATTCCCTGGAAATGGCTTCCCTTGGAGGCAGCATGGCCTGGGAATGGGGACTGGGACGGGATGGGGATACAACAGGGCCAGGGATGGGGGGGGCAGTGGGGATGAGGGTGAGGATGAGGATGAGGATGAGGATGAGGATGAAGATGGGGAAGGACCTGGTGGCACAGGGACATTGTCCATCAGGATGGGCTCTGGGCACTCCCGGCTGCTCCGGGCAGGATCTGTGTCCTTGTGTCCCTGGGTGTTGGTGACACTGATGTGGCCTTGGGGATGTGGCACCTCCTCACTCGTGGCTCCAGCTTGGAGCTGTGATTCCCAGCACTTCATTCATTATGCAAATTATGTAAATGATCATTAATAATGCAGGACTTCCCTCTGCTCCGATCCGGGGCAGAGGGATCCCAGGGGCAGCGGGAGAAAGGGACATGACAGAGGAGTGGCTGTGATGGAGGGGTCTGGATGGGGGCCTGGCTATGTTTCTGTGCCCCCATCCCTATTTGTCCCCATGTCCCCATCCCTGCCAACACATCCCCTTGGCCCTATCCCTGTTTATCCCCATGTCCCTATCCCTGCTTGTCACTGTGTCCCCATCCCTGTTTGTCCCCATGTCCCCATCCCTGTTTGTCCCCGTGTCCCCATCCCTGCCAACACATCCCCTTGTCCCTATTCTTGTTTGTCCCCTTGTCCCTATCCTTGTTTGTCCCCTTGTCCCTATCCCTGTTTGTCCCCGTGTCCCCATCCCTGCTTGTCACTGTGTCCCCATCCCTGTTTGTCCCCGTGTCCCCATCCCTGCCGACACATCCCCTTGGCCCTATCCCTGTTTGTCCCCATGTCCCCATCCCTGCTTGTCACTGTGTCCCCATCCCAGCCTGTTCCAGCCTGTCCCACCGCCATGCCACCCCTGGACCCTCCCGGAGCTCCCCTCATGTCCCTTGTTCCCAGCGTCCCCTTCCCGCCCAGCCCTTCCCGGGGTGCCCTTCCCGGGCCCTGACCCTGCCCGGTTTTCCCGCAGGGATCGAGTGCCCGCGGGGTGCCCGGAACGTGCCGGGGCTGGCGCAGGAGGGGGAGCCCTTCAGCGAGGAGGCCACGCTCTTCACCAAGGAGCTCGTGCTGCAGAGGGAGGTACGACCGGAGCCGGGCATGGGGGGGATCCGGGGGGATCCAGGGATCCAGGATCCAGCTGTGAGGTTCCGGAGGGTGAGCTATACCCAGAGATCCCGGGAATACTGAGAACTCCCAGGGGATACCAGGAGTATCCTGTGGGATATGGAGAGATCCAAGGTGTCACCGGCAGATCCCAGGTGATACTGAGAGATCCCAGGGGATGCTGAGAGTGCCCTGGGCAGGTGCAGGATGGATGTGGGATTGGATTCTGGATGGACGTGGAGTTGGATTCCAGATGGATCCCCCTGTTTGAACCTGTTCCCGTTAACGTCTCCGGATATTAAAATTCCCTGGAACTCCTGTGATTTCCCTGATTGCAGCTCCGGAGCTCGGGGCCCATTTTGGGTAATTTTTCCGTGATTCACAATTCCAAGGTGGATACCGGATCTCTCCCCCCCTCGACTGCCTCGGTCCCGCTGAGCCAAAATTCAGGGACTGACGCTCCCATCCAGATGTTGGCATTGGTGCAGATGTGGGCGTGGATAGAGATGGGATTCGTGGATCCAGATGGGATTTATATATCCAGATGTGGCTGTGGCTGCAGACACGGTTGATGCAGATGTGGACACAGCTGCCGTTTTGGGCATGGATCCAGATGTAGGCAGGGACGCAGATGTGGTTTGTGGATGCAGATGTGGCTGCAGATCCAGGTGTGGGCACAGTGACAGCTGTGGCCCTGGATCCAGATGTTGCCATGGGTGCAGGCGTGGTGGACGCAGGTGCAGTTGTGGCTGTAGACCCAGGTGTGGATGCAGGTGTGGATCCAGATGTGGCAGCAGCTGCAGGCCGGTGATGCCAGCTGTGGGGACGTGGGGATGCAGGGACACGGGGGCGTAAGGGTGTGGAATGCTGGGACACAGGGGCGTAGGAACGCAGGGAAACAGGGATGTGGGAATGCAGGGACACAGGGGCACGGGGATGCAGGGACCTGGGAATGCAGGGACCTGAGGATACGGAAACACAGGGACAGGAGGACACAGGGGTGCAGGAATACAGGAACACGGAGAAACAGGGACACGGGAGTACAGGGACACGGGGATGCAGGGGTGCAGGGATACAGGAACACGGAGAAACAGGGACACGGGAGTACAGGGACACGGGGACACTGCAGTCGTCCCCCTCCCTGCTCAGCATCTCGTGCTGCCGGGAATTGCTGACCCGCATCCCAAGGGCTTCGCTCCGCTGCCTCGGCACATTCCGGAGGCTCCGCGCTGCACCTGCCCAGGAATGCCGTGGTGGGGAGGCCAGATGGAGCCGGAGCTGCTTCCCAGGAATGCTGTGGCAGGGAGGACACGTGGAAGCCGGGACGCTTCCCGGGAATGTCGTGGGGAGGCCGTGGGAAGATGGGCTGCCGCCCAGGAACGTGGCGGTGGGGAGGCCACGTGGAATTGGGGATGCGGGGCAGGAACTGGGGATGCAGAGCAGGAATGCCGTGGCAGGGAGGCCGTGGGAAGCCGGGATGCTGCCCAGGCCAATTCCTGGCTCCGGCTGCCGGTCCCGGCACGGGTCCCCACGGTTCCCACAGTGGCCCCGGCCGCGTTCCCGCCGGCAGCCGAGTCCCTGCCCACCCCCACAGCCGTGGGATATTTTTATCCGGCGGCTCCGGCTGCTGCTGACTCACGGGCCCGGAGCCGCCGCTGACGAACCGGCCCCGGAGCGTGGGGAGCAGGGGGGTGCTGGGATGTTCCGGCGGGATCGCGGCTCCCGGAGCACCCGGGAAGGGCCCAGGGGACCCCTGGGTGCCCCTCGGCTCCTCCGCGGCCGCTCCGATCCGGCAGGAGCTGCTGATCCTCTGGGAACGCCGGGAAACTGCCCCGGCCCCCCCACATATTCCAGTGCTTTTTGTCTGCTGGAGCTGTGAATTCCCAGTTGGTCAGTCCTGCCCTGATCCCAGCACTGATCCCAGTCCAAATCCCAGCCTGATCCCAATCCTAATTCCAGCCTGATTCTAGTGTTGATCCCAACTCCAATCCCAGCACCAATCCCCACCCTTATCCCAGGGTCAATCCCAACACTGATCCCAATCCCAGCTCCACTCCCAGCATTGATCCCAGCACCAATCCCAACCCCAGGGCCAATCCCGGCCCTGTGCTTGGAGCATCTGCTGTGTCCCATTGCATCCTACCACATCCCACCCCATCCCACCCCATCCCACCCCATCCCACCTCATCCCATCTCATCCCACCTCACCCCGCTCCCTCCAGAGCCACCGATGCCAGGGGAGATCAGCAGAGCTCCAAATCCCGCTGCCGTGGGGACTTCCCTGTCATTCCCTAAAAATCCCTGGATTTAATTTGTCACAGGGCCTGATTCCCACCCTGCTCCGAAGGAATCATTCCAGACAAAGACCTGGGGGTGCTCCGGGAGTTGGGGGTTCTGGGGGGATTGTCCAAGATGGATGGGATGGAATTCCTGGAAGTGGGAGCTTGGGGGGTCCAGAACCAGAGGGGTTTGGGGATGGGATGGGGATGAGGATGAGGATGAGGATGAGGATGAGGATGAGGATGGGATAATGATGATAATGATGAACTCGGCTGCCCTAATTTTGGGCTAAAATCAATGCCAATAAAATCCATAAATCCCTCCAGCCCCCTGCAGCATTCCCAGGATTTTTGGGATCACTCCTGTCTGTCCACAGCACAGGGAGGAGGGGGGGGGGGGGTTCATCCCCCAGGATGAAGAGGAGGTGTTGGCATTCCCAGATTGGCCTGGGTGGGAAAATTCAGGAATAAAGGGAAAAGCAGGAATATGATTTTGGGAAAAACTGACCTGGATCCGCCAAAAACGGCAAAAATCCCCAAAAAAATCCCAAATCCCAACACTGAACCCTGACAGCTCCATGGTGACTGGGGGAGGGGTCAAACCCCCCCCAGATGTGGCGGTGGCACAGGGGTGGTGGCACCACCCCTGGCACTGGGGTGGAGGTGGCACCTTGGGGACAGTGGTGCCATCGAGGGTCCCCACGTCCCCACCATGACAGGGACACTCTGTGTCCCTGTCCCTGTGTCCCTGTGTCCCTTGTCCCCACCAGCAGCACCCAGCACATGCCGTGTCCTGACGGTGGCACCCGGTGTCCAGGCTGGGGTCCCAGTGTCCCCACACAGCTGAGGCTCCTGCTGTCCCCTCTAAGTGTCCCTGTTCCACAGAACGGGGGATCCCGCTGTCCCCTGAAGCCCTGTGACCCTGCTGTCCCCTCACAGGGGGGGTCCCAGTGTCCCCCTGTCCCTCCTGGGCAGGGGCAGTGCCACTGAGTGATCCCCATCCCTCCTCCCTCCCTCCAGCCCCAATTCCAGCTGCAAGCCCCCAGCCTGGGGGGTGACCCCCAACCCCCTCAGCCCCACACCGGGGTCCCGCTGTCCCCCCCCTGCCAGTGCCCCCCCGCTGCTGTCACCCCCCGATTCTCATTATTCCCCCCAATGTCACCCTGGAATTGTCCCCCCATGTCACCCTCCAGGCCCCCCCCCAATTGTCATCACCCCAATGTCACCCCCTAATTCTTGTCCCCCCCCCCAAGTTCTTGTCACCCCAATGTCACCCCCTAATTCTTGTCCCCCCCCCAAGTTCTTGTTGTCACCCCCGTGTCACCCCCAGTTCTCCTCACCCCCTCCCCTCCTCCATCCTCTCCCTCCATCTCCCTTTCCCGCTCTGCGATTTTTCCAAAGCTTTTCCTGCTGAGAGGACAAAAAACCCCTTTCAGGCTGGCAGGGAGGGGGGGCCCCCCCGCACCCCCTCCCGAGCGCCCCCGTTTAACCCCTCGGGCACTCGGCGTTACAAATTTGGAACAATATTTATTAAAATACAAAAATACACTTGTTTTTTTTTTTTTTTTTTGTTGGATTCGCGGTACAGTCGGATCCTTCCGGCGTTTACAGCCCGAGAGGGAACTTCTGCATCTCCTTCCCGCCTTCCACCCCCCCCCGGACACCCCCAAACCCTAAATTTTAGCTCAGTTTTGCCCCCCTCTCCGAGAATATTTTAAAGCTAAAACGAGAAATTAAAGTAATTCCAGCGCCCAAGCAATCAGGGGGGGCCCCCCCTCTCGCTGCTGCCCGACCCCCCCCGACCCCCTCATCCCCTCGGGACCCCCACGAGGCACTTGGGGTCCCCACCAGGACCCCCCCACGGCGCCACCTCCGATGCTGGTGGCCCCCACATTGTCACTTACCCCCCCCTCCCCAAGCCCTTAATTTCTCCCAGCCCCCCCCGTTCCGTGAGCAGCCCTTGGGGGGGGGTGTCCCCATTGTCACCCCCTCCCAGGGACGGGGGGGGTGGTTCCCCACACCCCCCCCCCCCCCCCACTCAAATAAAAGGACTAAAAATGCCGTTTTTAGTGAAGGTGGTTACAATCATTGGTCAGGTCTCCCGTGGGGGCCCCCCCAGCCCCCCAGGAGCCGTAGCCCTGTGCCGGGGGGTCCGCGAGGCCCGGGGGGGGTGACAAACACCGTGGGAAAGGGGGTGCAGAGCAAAGCGGGGGGCACCCGCTCTCCCCCCCCCCACCCAAGATCCCCCCCAAACCACCCCCCCAGGCGCTTGCGGGGTTTTCCCCCTTCCCGTGGGTTTTAGAGGAATTTTTTGCTTGAGTACATTGCAGACGTCCATCCCCAGCCCTCAGGCTGCGCCCCCCGCCCCCCCCCCCGAGCCCCCCACCCCCCCAAAATCCATTCCTTTATTGCATTGGGAAGGTCTTGGCGCGGGGCCGAGATCCCGCTCCGGTGACGCCGGAGCCGCCGGCGCGCGGCCAAGGGCATCGCCGCGGGGTGTGGGGGGCCGACCTCACCCCCTCCCCCAAATAACCCCCAAAACCACCCCGACCCCCCCCCCAGACCCCACCCCGACAGCTTCTGCCACCGCTCCGGCGTCCCCCGCGTCCCCCCGCGCCACGGCACCGCCGCTCGTCCCCGAGCACGGGGATTTTTCCTCTTATTACCGATTTTGTTTTTTTTTCCTCTGTTTCTCCTGGTTTGTTTCTTTTTGTGTTTAAATAGAACCTGCGAGTTAGAAAATAGTGGTTTTTTTGTAGGAGTTTTGGGTGGGTTTCGTTAAATTTTAATAGAATCTGCTGCTCTTCTCGGCCCCGAGGTTGGCTATAGAAGCATGTACACGAAAAAGAGTCTCTCCCCCCCCCTGTACAAAAGTTGTGTCTATTATTGAGGAATTCTCCTGGTTTTCCTTAGTATTGAGGAATTCTCCTGGGTTTCCTTCTTTTTGGAGTTCTGCTTTTGTGCATCTATTGCGTTTATAATAATTCGGGGCCGGGGTTGGAGGTGGTGGGGGGGGGACGACGACCCAAAAAAAAGCAGGAAAAAGCCCCCGAAAAAGAGTCATATCTGGGTTTCCTGAACTTTCTCCTTGGGGTGGGTCTGGATTAAATAGGGGTCGGCCAGGGTGGTCCCGGGGGGGTGCAGGGAGTTGCCCAGCGCGTTCTCTGTCCAGTGGGCGCCGTGTCCGGCCTTGTAGGTGTTGTAGTTGAGGTGCTCGTGGATGTTGGGCAGCACCACGGCCCCCTCCCCGGCCCCGCCGGCCGGGGCGGCCGCGGGCGTGGCCGCGGCGGCCGGCGCGATGTCCTCGTCCACCTGGATGATCTCCACGGTGCGGGCGGCGGTGACGGTGCTGCGCTGCTGGTGGCGCTTGCGGAGCTTGTAGAAGACGATGAGCATGGCGGCGGCCAGCAGCGTCACGGCCACGAAGCAGCCGATGATGATCTTGGTGGTCTTCATCACCTCGTCCAGGCTGGTCTGCAGCTTGTCGCCGGCGTCGGCCGTGGGCACGGCCACCTGCTTGGGCGGGCGCGTGGTCTGCACCAGCACGGTGGTGGTGGTGGTGTAGGCCGGCTGGTAGCCCGTCGAGGTGGTGGGCACGGGCTTGGTGAACTTGGGGGACACGTCCTCGGGGGAGATCTCGGTGGTCTCCACCGTGACAGTGGTGAAGAAGCTGTAGTTGGAGGTGTTGAGCTCGGCCGTGCTGACGTTGAGGAAGGCCGAAGCGTTGGAGTTACCGGCCACGTTGGTCACCATGCAGGTGTAGAGGCCGGTGTCGGTCAGCAGCACGTGCGAGAAGTTGAGGGTGCCGTCGTTGAGCACGGAGAGGCGCGGGTGGCTCGAGGCGTGGCTCAGCACCGTCCCGTTGGGCAGCAGCCACCGCACCGAGGACATGGAGGGCGTCCGGCAGCGCAGCTCGGCCACGCGCCCCTCCGAGATGTTGAGGTCCGCGGGCGCGTCCATGATGAAGGGCGCCGAGCACTGGAAGGAGGTCTGGTCCACCTCCACCAGGAAGCGGCCCCGCATGTGCAGCGGGGCGTGGCAGCGGCCGCAGCAGGTGGAGTTGGTGGGGATGTACTCCCGCAGCCACCACGACAGCCAGAGGATGTCGCAGTCGCAGTCCCAGGGGTTGTGGTGCAGGTGCAGCTCCACCAGGTAGCGCAGCGGGGCGAACAGGTCGTGGGGCAGGGACGACAGGTTGTTGTGGGCCAGGTTGAGCTCCACCAGCGCCGTCAGGTCGTCGAAGGCGTTGCGCTCGATCAGGTTGATCTGCGAGTTCATAATCCAGAGCTTTTTGAGGGATTTGAGCCCGTGGAAGGAGCCCGGTTTGATCTCGGGGAAGTTGTTGCCCGACATCTCCAGCTCCTCCAGGCCCACCAAGGGCGTCAGGTTGGGCATGTCCTTAATGTTGCACATCCCCAGGTTGAGGTACTTGAGGTTGTACAAGCCCTCGAAGGCGCCCTCGGAGATGTACTCGAGCTTCTTGAGCTCGCCCAGGTCGAGGCGCATGAGGGAGGGCACGCGGTTGAAGGCGTAGCTGGGGATGCTCTCGATGGGGTTGTTGCGCAGCCACAGCTCCCGCAGCTTGGACAGGTACTCGAAGGCCCCGCTGGGGATCACCGTCAGCCAGTTGTCGAAGAGCTCCAGGGTGTTGAGGCTGGCCAGGCCGTTGAAGGCGCCCACCTCGATCTGCCGGATGGCGTTCCTGCCCAGCTGCAGCACCTCCAGGTGGTGCAGGTGGCGGAACGTGTCCGCCTGGATCATCTGGATGTTGTTCTCCATGAGGTTGAGATAGCGGGTGTTGGAGGGGATGCCGGGGGGCACCTCGGCCAGGCCGCGGCGGGTGCACACCACCTTGCTGAACTGGTTACTGCAGGAGCACACGGAGGGGCAGCTCTGGGGGCCCGGCGAGGCGGCGGCCGTGGCCAGGAGCCACGCGTGCAGGGTCAGGGAGGCGGCCAGGAGCCCCGGCCAGGTGCGGTGGCGGCGGTGGCGGCGGAGGTGGTGCACAGTTACCTGCCACAAGAGCTTCATGGTGTGGCACGTTCATCATTCACCATCGTCTGGGGATGGCGGCGAGAACAGGAGAACGGGCTCGGGGCCCCCCCCTCTCCCGGCTCCCACGAGCTGGGGGGCCCGGCTGGCCGGAGGGGGGGGGGGGGGGGTTCGGGGTGCTGGGGTCGGGGGGGGGGAAGCTCCGAGGAGAGCAGGGGTTGAGGAGGGAAAAATTAAAATTTAGTGGGGGGGAAAAAAAAATCAGCGGTAGGTGCTGGGGAGGGGGAGGGTGGGGGGAGAGGAGGAGAAGGAACCCCCCCCCGCCCGGCCCCGCTCGCCAGTACCTACCTGGGGAAGGGGGATCGGGGGGTCCGGGGGGGCTCGAGGCGAGCGCGGGGGGCGCGGGACCGAGGAGGGTGGGGGGGGAGGGGGGGCCGGCTCCCAAAAAAAAAAAAAAAAAAAAAAAAAAAGACAAAATGGCTCCTGGAGGCTGCGGTGCAGGATGGGGGGGGGGGGGGCCGGCCCGGCTAAGCGGGGGCCCGGCAGCCCCCGACCGCGGCCAACCCCGCGGCCTCGCACCTCCGCCCGTGGGGCCGGCCCGGGGGGCTCGGCGGGGCCGGCATGGCCGCCCCCCCCCAGGCCGCGGGGAAAAGGTGGGGGGGGGAACGCGGGGAAAGTGGTGAAAAAGGAAATAATTAAAAAAAAAAAAAAAAAAAGAAGCGGGGAGAAAAGGAAGAATTGGGAAAAGGGGAGGGAGCGGAGGAGAGAAAAAGTGGGGAAAAAAAAAAAAAAAAAAGGAAAACGGGGAGGGAAATGGGAATGGGGGAAAAAAAAAAAAATTGGCCAGGAAAGGGAATTGGAAAAGGAGGTAAAAACGGAATAAAAATCTAAAATGAAATCAAATCAAGATAAGAATGGAAATGAGGATAAAAGTTAAAATAAAGCTAAAATCAGATGAACAACTAAAAATAAAAATTCAAAATATTAAAAAAAAAAAAATCCCCAAACAACCCGGACGAAACCTAAAAATAAAACAGGAAAATAAAGATTAAAAATAGGCCGAAATAAATAAATAAATCGCGGGGAGCCCCCCCCGGGAGAGGGAAAAACGCGGTTCGGGGAGGGAGCGGGGGGGAGGAAAGGGCGTCGGCGTGGGGGGGGGGGAGATGCCGGCGGGGGGCACCTCCCGGTAGCGGCGGCGGCTGCGCTGGTGGCGGGGCGGGGGGGTCCCGTCCCGTCCCCTCCCGCGTGTCGTTCCCGCGTCCCCGCGTGGGTGTCGCGTTCAGCGGCGGCGCGGGGCGATGGTGGCGGTGACAGCGGCGGTGACAGCGGTGGCGGTCGCGGTGCCGGCGGGCATCCTCCGGTGGCGGGGGCCGCGCGGGGCGGTGCGGGCGGTGCGGGCGGTGCGGTGCGGGGCGGTGCGGGCGGTGCGGGAAGCAGCCGCGCAGGCGGCTGGCTCATCCTTTTGTCCTTCAGTGCGAGCGCGGATGGATTGCTGCTGCCGCCGCTCCCGCTGCTCCTGCTGACGCATCCCGGCTCCGCACAGACCCCCCCGCGCCCCCCCGCACCCCCACCCACCCACCCACCCGCCGCTCTCCGGAGGGGCCCCCGCCGGCCCCGCTTCGGCCGGTGCGGCGGCCCCGGAGCGGTTTTGTGCGCGGGGAGGGGGATGCGGGATGCGCCGCTTCCTCCTCCTCTTCCTCCTCCCTCCCGCCGCCTCCTCCTCCTCCTCCCCCTCCCCGCAGCCCCGCTCGGGGCTTGTGGAGGGGGGGGCCCGCTCCCTTAGCGACCCCTCCTCGGGGCCGGGGGGACGGACGGACAGACGGACAGATGGGCGGAGGGAGGGACGGAGGGACGGGGGCAGCGCGGGGCTCGGCGGCTTTGAGGTGACGAGGGCCGGGGAGACCCCGGGTCCGACCCCCCCCGCGGAGCGGGGACCCCTGAGCCCCCGGCCCGCGGGGCTGAGACCCGACACAAGCTGTGACACTGATGGGGAGCACCAGGGGTGGAGGGGGGGACACGGGGTGACTGCCAGGGGCTGGGGACAGGGGACGGGGGACAGGGACCTGGTGCTGCTGCTGCTCTTTGGGGCCCGGGCTGAGCTCTGCACCCCCTGGGACTGGGGGGACGCGGCACCACCTGCAGCCTCTATAAGCATCCTTTGCCCCCCCCGCTCTTGGTGGCACCGGTGGCATTTGGAGCTGTCACCTGAGTGCCACCAGTGGGTGGTGGGGACCTCTGTGGGGCTGGTGGCTCCTCTGGGACACCCTGTCTGGCGCTGCTCCAGGGCGCCCCAGGACCCTCCTGTCCTTCCTCGCTGGGGTCACTGTCCCCATGATGTTGGCACATCCCCAGGGGGGTTCAGCTGTTCCAGTGATGTCCCCACCAGGAGCTGCAGGACCTGGTGGCCACATCTTGTCCCTGAGTCCATCAATGTCCTGCGTGTCCCCTGGCTGGTGACCCAGTGGTGACACGGGAGACAGGGGCACCTTTGTCACCCAGAGTGTCACCCTGCGGCACTGGGGAGGTGCCACAGCCGTGCACGAGGCGCTGACCCCGGGGACCAGCCTGGCACTGGCATCCCTGGGGGCAGCGGGTGGCCTGGGGCCATGTCCCTGCCACACACCGGCCTTGGCAAGTGCGGTGCCGTGTCCGGTGCGGTGCCGTGGCCGCTGTGGTGACAGTGTTGTGTCTGCCACGGTGCCACCGCCAACACCAGCGCCCAATGGCCAATGTGGTGCCCTCTCCTCTGTGATGCCCTGTCCACTGTGGTGCCATGTCCACTGTGGTGCCATGTCCAGTGTTTTGCCATGTCCAGTGTGGTGCCATGTCCAGTGTGGTGCCATGTCCAGTGTTTTGCCATGTCCAGTGTGGTGCCATGTCCAGTGTGGTGCCATGTCCACTGTGGTGACGTGGCCGGTGTGGTGACATGGCTGGCATGATGCCACGGCCAGTGCAATGCCATGGCCAGTGTAGTGACATGGCTGGCACAATTCCATGGCCGGTGCGATGCCGTGGCTGGCAGGATTCCATGACCAGTTTCGGTGCCGTGCCCGACGTGGTGCAATGTCCAGTGTGGCGCCATGGCCACCGCAGCACAAGGACAGCGGGACACCGCCAGGCTTTGGGAAGCAGCGGGAGTGGTTGTGGTGGGATGGGTGAGCTCCGGGGTGGGACAGGCTCCGTGTGGCAGCGCTGGCAAAGCCAAAACCCCCTGACCTGACAAAGGCCACGGCCGGGGTTTGAGCCATCGTGGTGTGGCCCATCTGTCAGCCCTGAGCCCAAACTTCACTGTCCTCTTGGCCACACACAGGGCCACATTGGCCACAAGTCCAACCCATCCTGGGGTGGGGTGTGATTCCCAGGATGTGATTCCCAGGATGTGATTCCCAGGATGTGATTCCCAGGATGTGATACCCAGCATGGGATACGCAGGGTCAAATGGGACACAGGATGTGGCAAGACCTGGTGGCTTCGTGTACCCCGTGGGTGGGTCACCCATGTCCCTTGTCCCCCACCACAAGGAGACACTTCGGGGTGGCACCTTGGGGGTCCCTGGGTCCAGGCTGGGTGCAGGGAAGCAGCTGGGGGGGCACCACCTGGGCGAGCTCGGAGCGCTGGGAGGAGGTGGCACTTGGGGCAGGCTGGGGTGGGGACAGGGGTCCACAGCTGATGAGATTCCCGGGTTCCCACAGGTTGAGGTGGAGGTGGAGAGCATGGACAAGGCCGGGAACTTCATCGGGTGGCTGCACATCGAGGGCGTGAACCTGTCGGTGGCGCTGGTGGAGCAGGCGCTGTCCCGCGTCCACTTCACGGCCGAGCGCAGCCCCTACTGCAAGGCCCTGCTGGCGGCCCAGGACGCGGCCAAGCAGAAGAAGGAGAAGGTGAGCGGGGTCAGGGGATCCGCCCCAGCAGTGTCACCACCCCAGAGGCATGGTCCCATCCCAAAAGATGGCCCCACCACACCGGATGTCCCCACCCTGAGAGATGTGCCCACCAAAGGATGTCCCCGTGTCAAGAGGTGGCCTCACTCCAGAAGGTGTCTCCACGTGGAGAGACATTCCCACTCTGAGGGGTGTCCCCATCCCAAGGGATGTCCCCATCCCAAGAGATGTCCCTGTGCAAAGGGATGTCCCCACCCCAAGAGCTGATGGCCCCACTGCAGGGAATGTTGCAACCCCAATTAATGTTCACACCCACTGGCTGCCAATGTTCACACCCACTGCTGGTCACCAAGAGGTGACCCCACCATGATGGATGTCCCCATCCTAAGAGATGTTCCACTCCAAGGAATGTCCCCACTCCTGGAGATAGATGTCCCCACCCCAAGAGATGATGGTCGCATGCCAAGAGATGTCCCACCCTAGGGATGTCCCCTCCCAGGGATGTCCCACCCCAGCAATGTCCCACCCTAGGGATGTCCCACCAAGGCACACAACCCTCCAAGCTGAGGCCTGGGCATGTTCCCACTGCCGGGTCCAGCCCCCCACCCTCCCATTGCTGTCACCTGGAGCGTGGCCGGGGTCCCCACCCCGTGTCCCCCCAGGTGTGGTCCCACTACGAGGAGACGCCGGTGGAGGAGGTGGTGCCGGTGCTGGAGGAGAAGGAGCGCACGGCCAACTACAAACCGGTGTTCGTCACCGAGATCACCGACGACCTCCACTTCTACGTGCAGGACGTGGAGACGGGTACGGGGGGACACCTGGGCACCCCCAGCACCCAGGGGCGCTCCCCAGACCGGGCGTGGTGGGGCAAGTTGGATGGCATGAGGATCTGTGGGCTTGGTGGGTAAGGCCCAAATCCGTGTGTCCAGGGTGACGTGGGGTCACCCCTCCACTCCCAATGGCTATTTCTGGGACCAGGGTAGGGGTCCATGATTGGGATCCAGGTTTGGGGTCCAAAGGTTAAGGTCTTGGGGCAGGGTCTAGGGCTGAGGTCCAGGTTTGGGATCTACTGAAGTTGTTGACTGTTGAAATAATTGTTGGGATTTGGGGTTCGGGCTCTGCGGCCACACTGAGGAGCGGGGTTGGGGTGGGGTTTGGGACAGGATTGGGGGTTTATCCTGGATTGGGGCCCCGCAGGTGCCCAGCTGGAGAAGCTGATGGAGAACATGCGTGCCGAGGTGGGCGCCCACCCGCCTGTGGAGGGCTCCTTCGTCCCGCGCCGTGGCGACTTCTGCATCGCCAAGTTTGTCGATGGGGAATGGTGAGGAGGGGATGGGGTGACCCCACGGGCTGGGCCAGGGCAGCAGTGGGGTGTGGGGTGAGGACCAAGTCCCCAAAATCCCTCCCACTCTGCAGGTACCGTGCCCGGGTGGAGAAGGTGGAGTCGGGTGGGAAAGTGCACATTTTCTACATTGACTACGGCAACGTGAGTGGCACAGGGGAAACTGGGGGGGAAAGCAGCCATCCATCCATGGATCCATCCATCCCTCCTTTCATCCATCATCCATCCATCCCTCCATCTGTCCATCCATCCATCATCCCTCATCCATCCATCCATTCATCCATCCATCCATCATCCATCCATCCTTCCATCCATCATCCATCCATCCATCATCCATCCATCCATCCATCCATCATCCATCCATCCATCCATCATCCATCATCCATCCATCATCCATCCATCCATCCATCATCCATCCATCCATCCATCATCCATCCATCCATCATCCATCCATCATCCATCCATCCATCCATCCATCCATCATCCATCCATCCATCATCCATCCATCCATCCATCCATCCATCCATCATCCATCCATCCATCCATCCATCCCTCATCCATCATCATCCATCCATCCATCGATCCATCATCCATCCATCATCCATCCATCCATCCATCATCCATCCATCCATCCATCATCCATCCATCCATCCATCCATCCATCCATCATCCATCCATCCATCCATCCATCCCTCATCCATCATCATCCATCCATCCATCGATCCATCATCCATCCATCATCCATCCATCCATCCATCATCCATCCATCCATCCATCATCCATCCATCATCCCTCCTTTCATCCATCATCCATCAATCCCTCCATCTGTCCATCCATCAATCATCCCTCATCCATCCATCCATCATCCATCCATCCATCCATCCATCATCCATCCATCCATCCATCCATCCATCAATCATCCCTCATCCATCCATCCATCCATCCATCCATCCATCCATCCATCCATCATCCCTCATCCATCCATCCATCCATCCATCCATCCATCCATCCATCATCCCTCATCCATCCATCCATCATCCATCATCCATCCATCCATCCATCCATCCATCCATCATCCATCATCCATCATCCATCCATCCATCCATCCATCCATCCATCATCCATCCATCCCTCATCCATCCATCATCCATCCATCCATCCTTCCCCGTGGTGTCCCTGGTGTCCCTTGGTGTCCTTCACGCTGTCAGTGCTGTCCCCCATGGTGTCCCCGATGGTGTCCCCGCAGAAGGAGACGCTGCCCCCGAGCCGCCTGGCCCCGCTGCCCCCGGCGTTCTCCCCGCGGGTGCTGCCGCCCCAGGCCACCGAGTACGCCTTCGCCTTCATCCAGGTGCCGCAGGACGTGAGTACGGGGGGCTCATGGACCCCAGGTGGGGCTCCCGCTGTGACCCCACACTTCTGCCCCAGCCCCAGGGCCCCACTGCAGCCCCTGACCTCGAACCTTCACCCCGTGTCCCACCCGTGGCCCCCAGACCCACACCCTGAGCCCCAGGTCCCACCTGTGGACCCCAGCCCCAAACCATCAACCCCAAACTTGGTCCCAATTGGGAACATTGACCCTGGGGCCCAAATGTCTCTCCTGACCCCAAACACCCACCCCAGCTCCCCGGTGTGTGCCCTGACCCCAACCCTGACCCCAGTCCTGATCTGCGATCCCGGGGTAACCCCAACCCCCCATGACACTGACCCCAGCCCCCCACACCCCAATCCCAGGGTTGCCCCAAGCCCACAGTGGGTTGTGGGTGTCCCCAAAACACCTGGGGGGTCCCGGCTCGGGGGGGGATCCTTGGGGGTCTGGGGTGTCCCTGAAGGCCACGGGGGATCTCTGAGGGTTTGGGGGTCCCTGACAGACATGGGGGCTCCCTGAGGGTCTGGGGGGTCCCCGAAGGCCCTGGTGTGTCTCTGAGGGTGTGGGGTGTCCCCAGAAGGCCCGGGGGGGTTCCCGAGGCTGTGGGATGTCCCCGGAGGCCGCGGGGGTCCCCGCGGGGTGTCTGACGGGCGCGGGGCGCAGGAGGAGGCGCGGGCGGACGCCGTGGACAGCGTGGTGAGGGACATCCAGAACACGCAGTGCCTGCTCAACGTGGAGCACCTGGGCCCCGGCTGTCCCCACGTCACCCTGCAGTTCGCAGACTCCAAGAGCGACGTGGGGCTGGGGCTGGTCAAGGAGGGGCTGGTGATGGTGGAGCCCCGCAAGGAGAGGCAGTTCCAGAAAGTGGTGGGTGCTGGGGGGCCAGGGGCGGCCTTGGAGGGGCTGGGAAGGGGTTGGGGGGGGTGTTGGGTGGGTGCTGGAGGTGCCGGGGGGTTGTTCTGGGGGTGTTTGGAGCTCTTGGTGGGTGCTGGGATGTTGGGTGGGTTTTTGGGAGGCCTGGGGTGGGTGCTTGAGGGGCGGGGGGACTGTTGGGGGGTGTGCGGTGGGTTCTGGGGGGTGCTGGGGCTACTGGGGATGTCGGGTGGGTTCTGGGGATCCCTGTCCCCCCCCACCATCTCTGGTGCTGGCCCAGCTGCTGCCCCGTTAGGGGGATGGGGGTCCCCCCACCCCCGGTGCTGCCCAGTCCCCCCAAACCCCCGGGTCACCCCTCGGGGTGGGGCTGGGGGGGGTCACCCCACCCCCATCCCCCTGCGGGCAGTGGGAGCCACAGAAGGACGGGGAGGGGGGGGTCCCACCCGGGGGGGTCCCACCCCCCCAGGACCCCAGGGCAGGGCCGGGAGGGGCCGCAGGGTCACCCCAGGACTGTCCCCCCCAGATCACCGAGTACCTGAACGCGCAGGAGGCGGCCAAGAGCGCCCGGGTGAGTGGGGGGACCCCAAACCGGGGTGGGGGGGGCACACCCTGGGGCAGGGGCTGGATGTGGCACCCCCAGCCCCCCCCATTTGGGGGAGACCCTGGCGACAAGCCCAGCCACGGGGTGACCCCCGTGGCCCCCCGGATTTTGGGGAGCCCCCGTGACGCCGTGTCCCCCCCCCCCTCCAGCTGAACCTGTGGCGTTACGGCGACTTCCGCGCGGACGACGCGGACGAGTTCGGCTACAGCCGCTGAGGGGCCGGGGGGGCCCTGGGGGCACCCCCAACCCCCCCGGGCCCCCCCGTCCCATCCCAGCCCCTGGGGGGGGCAGCCAGGGGGGCGGCTCCGAGCCCTGGGCGTGCTCTGGGGGGAGGGGCACCCTCAGCCCCCCGCCCCTGCCTTGGCCCCCCCCCCCCCCGGTCCCCCCAAATCCTGGCCTGTATTTAAAGCTGCAGAGGCCCAATAAACGTAGTGAAGCGTCCTGGTTTTTTGGGGTTCCCTCTGTGCTGGGGTCAGCCCCCCTCCGGGTCAACTCCCCCCATCCCCTCGGACCACGGCCGGGACCCCCTGCACTGATGGGGGATCTCTCTGGGGGTGCAGCCCTGAGACCCCCGGCCCTGTCCTGGCTCTGGGGGGGGGCTGGATGGGGGACATGGAGGGGGATGAGGACAGCCCCAAGAACAGCAGCCAAATCCCCCCCGGAGCCAAGTGGGGCCCCCAAATCTGGACCCCATCCTGGGACCCCACCCTGGGTCCCGTCCCTCCCTTGGGCCCCAAACATGGGACCCGAAGTTGGACCCCAAACCTGGGTCCCAATTGTGGACCCCCCACCCTGGGACCCCAAAGCAGCCCCTGACCTTGGACCCCCACACGCCCCCCACATTTAGGTCCCCAAGTGGCTCCAGACCTTGAACCTCAGCTCTGGGTCCCACTCACGGACCCCAAACCTGGACCCCTCCCCAGTGCGACCCCTGAACCCCAAACTGACCCGAGGGGCGGCAGCGCCCCCCGGGCTCCCCCTGTCACCCGCACCCCAAGCCCAGGGGTGACCCCAACCCCGCGGGGTCCCTGTGGGTGCCCCCCCCGCGCTGTCCCCGCGCCGCGGATCGATTCCGGGGTGGGGGGGAGGGGGCAGCGCTAATTGAATCCGAAGCCAATTAACAGGGAGCGGCTGGATCGATAATTAACGCCGGGCAACGATCGTAATTAACGGGAGGGGGAGGGCGGGGGGCTGTCCCCTGTCCCACATCCCTGTCCCCAGCCCGGCCACCCTCACCTGCCCCGGGCAGGGCTCTGGGGGCGCGGGCCGTCTCTGGACATGTTTGGGGGTTCGGGGGGGGGTCTGGATGTGTCTGGGGGGGCTCTGGGCGGCTTTATGGAGCCCAGGGAATTCCTGACTCCGTCTGGGAAGGGGAGCCGGGGGCCTGTGAGGGGTTTGGGAGATCTCTGGGGGTCCCTCGAGAGCTCTGGGGGTCTCTGGAGGTCTGCAGGTGCAGGGGTGCTGCTGGATAGTGCAGAAGGCTACTGGGCGGTACTGGCCCGTATTGGTCTGTCCTGAGCCCATACTGGTCTGTACTGGGCCCATACTGGTCCATACTGGTCTGTAACGGGCCCATACTGGTTCGTACTTGTCCGTACTGGTCCGTACTGGTCCGTGTAGGGCCCATACTGGTCCGTACTGGTCCGTACTGGTCTGTACTGGTCCGTGTAGGGCCCATACTGATCCGTACTGGTCCGTACTGGTCCGTACTGGTCCGTGTAGGGCCCATACTGGTCCGTACTGGTCTGTACTGGTTCGTGCTGGGCCCATACTGGTCCGTACTGGTCCGTACCGGGCCGGCGCCGTCAGCCCGAACGAGAAGGGAAATGGCGCCACCTGGCGGGACCGACCGGAACGACAAACACAGAACAGCGCGGCCAGTACGGACCAGTGCGGGTACAGCCCATCCCAGTATAACCCATCCCAGTATAACCCATCCCAGTATAACCCATCCCAGTACGGACCAGTGCGGGCACAGCCCATCCCAGTATAACCCATCCCAGTATAACCCATCCCAGTATAACCCATCCCAGTACGGACCAGTGCGGGTACAGCCCATCCCAGTATAACCCATCCCAGTATAACCCATCCCAGTAGAACCCATCCCAGTACGGACCAGTGCGGGTACAGCCCATCCCAGTATAACCCATCCCAGTATGGACCAGTGCGGGTACAGCCCATCCCAGTATAACCCATCCCAGTATGGACCAGTGCGGGGTACAGCCCATCCCAGTATAACCCATCCCAGTATAACCCATCCCGGTATAACGCACCCCAGTACAGTTCCGTCCCAGTGGAATGGACAGTGTAACCTGTCCCAGTATAAACCAGTCCCGGTATAAACCCACACCAGTACGGCCCCGTCCCAGTGCGGCCCCATCCGCCCCTGTCCCCGCCCGTCCCTGTTCCCGTCCCCTCTTCCTGGACCCTGTCCCCTCTCCCAGGGTCCCAGTGTCACCGTGTCCGGCTGTCCCAGTGTCCCCACTTCCCGGTGTCCCAGTTACCCCCATGTCCCTGTGTCCCAGTGTCCCCATAATGTCCCGGTGTCCCCGTGTCTGCATGTCCCGGTGTCCCCGCGTCCTTGTGTCCCGGTGTCCCAGTGTCCCCATGTCCTGACGTGCGGTGTCCCACTGCCCCCATGTCCCCATGTCCCGGTGTCCCCACTGTCCCCTTGCCCTGCCTCCCGGTGTCCCCAGGTCCCGGTGTCCCCTTGCTCCCCGGTTGTCGCCTTCCCCCGTGGTGGTGTCCCCGTGTCCGTCCCCCCGCGTGGCTGCCCGCCCCGTGTCCCTCCCGTGTCGCTGTCCCCGTGTCGCTGTCCCCGTGTCGCGGTCCCCGTGCCCGTCCCCTCGTGCCCCCCACGGGGTGTCCCCGTGTCCCGCTGCCCCCCCGCGGGGGTGTCCCCGTGCCGGGAGTGGCCGCTCTATATTTGTCGCTTTGTCCCCAGAATAGCGGCAGACGCGGGGGAGGGGGGGCCGCCCCCCGCCCCGCCCCCCGCCCCCCCCCGGGCTATTTTTAGCCCCCGCGTGTTTCCAGGGGAACCCTGATGACGCAGTGACGTCAATGCGGGTCAATCGCCGCCGCCGGGGCGAGCGCGGCCGCCACGGGGCCCCCCCGCACCCCGGGACCCGCCGGGACCCCCCGGGACCCCCCCGGGACCCCCGGGACCCCCCCCCGGGCCCCGTCCCCAGCGCAGCGCGGCCGCAGCTCCAGGTAGGACCGAGGGGCCCGGGGGAGGGGTCGGGATCCCCCCGTGCCCCCGCCCCACCCCCGCTCCGCCCGAGGGGAGCTCCCCCACCCGGGGATCCCCCCCCCCCCGCCCCGGGAACCCCCGCCCGCCCCCCCTCCGGGACCCCCGCCCTGCCGGCCCCGGGCACAGCACGGGGGGGGCCCCGCCAGAGCCCCCCGGGACCCCCGAGGGCCCGAGCCCCGTACCCCGGGAGCCCCCGGACCCCCGGCCCCGCTCTGCAGCCCCCGGGACCCCTGGCAGAGCCCCGGGACCCCCGGAACGCCCCCAGCCCCCCAGACCCCCACAGACCCCCGGGCCCCAAACCCCCTGGCCCCACAAGAGCCCCCTGCCCCCCCCCCCCCCAGCCTGTGACACCCCCCCCCAGTTTTGACACCCCCCCTCTACCCCGCCCCCCCCCGGCCGTGTCCCCTCTCCCACGGCCCAGGACCCCCGAGTGTCACCCCCCAGCCCCCCCCCCCATGTGCTGACCCCGGGGTGCCCCCCCTGCACCCACAGCCCCCTCTCGGGGCCCCCCCCGTGACACCCCCGGCGGCCCCTCCCTGCCCTCCCCATGTCCCCTCTGTCCCCGGGGGGCACCGGGGGTCCCTCAGCTCCAGCCGCCACCGGGGGGGGGTCACACCGAGCCCCCCCGGGGCGTGGCACCGCCCTCCCCACCCGGAGGACCCCAAAACCGCCCTCGGAGATCTGGAAAGGTCTGTGCCACTCACGGCCACTGTCACCGTCACTGTCCCCTTGCGGTCGCCCACGGGTGCTGGCGCCGCTCAAGGACTCTCTGTGCCCCCCCCCCGGTCCCCTCTGAGCCCCCCCCAACCTCTGGGGGACCCCCGGGTGAGGGGGAAGCGCCCCCAAGTCCCCGCTGGCGCAGCCACCGAGGGATGTCCCCTCTGTCCCCTTCATCCCCCCAAACGGGGCTCCCTCGGGACCAGGGGGTGACAGGGATGTCCCCCCAGGATCGGGGGGTGACAGGGGGGCGGTGGCCTTGGCCGTGTCCCCCCAGCCTGTCCCGCTCTGGCTGCAGCTGCTCCGGGGGGGGGTGCAGGGATGGGGGTGGCAGCCAGCAAGGTGTCACCATCCCTGTCACCAGCGTGTTGGGGCTGCAGGGTGGGGACAGGGCTGGGAGTGGGGACCTGCGGTGGGGACAGGGACATGGATGGGGACAGGGACATGGATGGGGATGTGGGGTGGAGACAGTGCCACCGACATGGGGACACAGGGTGGGGACAGGGACATTGGGGTGGGGATGGAGGCGTGGGATGGGGACGGGGACATGGGAGGGGACCAGGGACACGGGGTGGAGCAGGATCACGGGGCAGGGATGACGTGGGCTGGAGCAGGGACACGTTCACTGCTGGCAGGTGATGGTGGCACCTCAGCCGAGGCCCAGGTGACGACGGTGAGGAGCCAACTGCCCGGTGGTGGCCTCGGAGCCGCTTCCCGCTGTCCCTGGGGTGGCACCTCAGGTGGCACCAGCCCTGGAGCTGCCCCGGGGATCCCGGAGTGCCACCAGCGGGGGATCCCCACAAAGGCCCTCAGGGACACCCCTGCCACCAGGACCCCGAGCTGGGGACATCGCCACGGACTGGCCACAGAGCCACTGACTGACCACGGGGACAGTGACCATCCACAGAGCCACGGAGCGGCCGTGGGGCCACGGAGCCACGGGGCCACTGCCCGGCCATGGAGCTTCGAGCTTGTCCTGCCACTGGCCCTGGGACACGGCTCGGACACCCCGGAATTCGGGCACTGCCACCCCACCAATGCCACCGAGGACGGGATCGGCCGTGGGCCACGTCCCTGCAGTGCTGGGGGACAGACAGACCTGGCAGCTGCGGTGACACCGAGCACCGGCCCCTGAGGTGACACCGAGCACTGGCCCTGTTGGTGACACCGAGCAATGGCTCCTCTGATGGCCTCCTGCCACCCCTGGGTGCTCTGGTGGCTGAGGGACAGGAGCCTGGGGACACCCAGGATGTGCTGGTAGGAGTTGGTGGCACTGCTCTGTCCCGTGCCACGATCACTCTGTGCCATGTCCCCTCACCCTGTGCCATGTTAATGTCACCCTGTGCCACATCCCCAGTGTGCCCTGTGCCATGTTAATGTCACTCTGTGCCACGTCCCCAGTGTCTGTTCTGTGTCCCCATCGCTCTGTGTCACATCAGCATTGCTCTGTGCCGTGTCACCTCACTCTGTGCAATGCCACCATCACTCTGTGCCATGTCCCTGTCCCTCTGTGCCACATCTATGTCACTCTGTGCCATGTCACCTCACTCTGTGCCATGTCCTCATGGGTCTGTGCCACATCCATGTCACTCTGTGCCATCCCCATCACAGCCACATCCCTGTTGCTCTGTGCCACATCTCCTCCGCGTTGTCCCATGTCCCCACTGGGCTGTGCCACATGCCCATCACTCGATGCCGTGTCCCTGTCAGTCCATGCCACATCCCTGTCCCTCTGTGCCCCCCATCCCTCTGTGCCACATCCCCAGGGTGTTGTGCCACGTTTCCGTCACTCCGTGGCACGTCCCTGTCCCTCTGTGCCACTTCTCACGGGTGCCAGTGCCATAGCAGCGCGCACGTGACAGGTGGCACATGGCAGGTGACATGTGGCACGTGGGGAGTGGCAAACGGGGGGTGGCACACAGCGGTGGCAGTGTCCCCTGTCCCCCCAGCACAGGGGACAGCCTGGGGCAGGCGGGGACCTCGGGGCACGGGGGCCGTGTCCCACCACAGTCTCGTCCCCGGGGGCTCCGCGTGTCCCCGTCATCGTCCCTCCTTGTCACCTGCTCTCTTGTCACCGCGGGGCCACCGCGGGGCCACCGTCCCTGTCCCTCTCGGGTCTTTTTGCGGTCTGGGCTTGCTGTCCCTCGCCCAGCCAGGAAGCCCTTACCCCAAAAAGCATCCGCGGGGCGTCGAGCCAGCGGGGACCGCGGGGACCGCAGGTGAGTGGGGGGGCCTCGAGCCCCCCGGCCTCAGGCTTTGGGGACAGCGAGGGGACAGCGGGGACAGGGTGGGGGCAGCGGTGCAGGGGGGACAGCAGAAATGGGGCCACGAGGCCACCACAGCTCCTGGCACGGTCGGGAACCTCCGGGGGGGTGACACTGGGGACACCCCAGGGTTGGGGGGAGGTGACACTGGGGGTGCCGGGGGGGACGCCAAGCCGGGGGCGGGGACACAACAGGTCCCCAGTGCTCCCAGTTTGGGTCCCCATCGCTGCCCAGTGACGGGGGAGGGGCCGAAGGGCTCCCGGTGGCCGTGCCACCCCCTGGTGGCACTCGGTGGTGGGGACGGGTCCCTGGACGGGATGGGGACAGGGCTGGGGACATGAGTGACAGTGGGGACAGGGCTTTGGGACAAGGTTTGGGGACACAAGGGGTGCTGGCAGAGAGAGGACAGGGACCGGGACACGAGGGATGCCAGGTGGGAGGGGACACGCCGTGACGTCACCCAGGTCACCGTGCTGGCTGCGGGGCACTCTGTGTGTCCCCAGTGTCCCGGGGCCCTGCCAGCGGCTGCCGGGCACTGGTGTCACCAGTGTCACCGCCGGCCTTCCCGGAAGGGCCACCACAGTGTTTGCCGAGTGTCACCACCGTGGTGGCACCAACACCGGCGTCACTAGCGCGGTGACAGCCCCGCCCGGGGACCCCCACGGGGACGCAGTCTGGGGACACCCCTCCCTCTGGGGACACCCCGGGCCGGGGGGGGTGACAGGGACAGGTGGTGGGGACAGGAACCGCTTTTTTCCCCAGTGACAGTGTGGGGGTCGCCCGTGCCCCCGACAGAGAGCCCCTCCCCCCGTGTCACCCTGGCGGTGTCCCCGGCGGGGGGGACATGGGTCTGGGGGCTCCTGGGGACACCTGGGGCCCTTGAGGACATCGGTGCTGTCCCTGTTCTGTCCCCATCCTGTGCCAGGTGTGTGAGTGCCTCGCGCGGGGGACTGGGGGACGCGGGGGGACACAGGGACTGGCGGGGACACGAGGAAGGGACATGAAGGATGTGGGGACACTGAGGGGACACTGGGAGGACACGGGGTGGGGGGACACGGACGCGTGTGGGGACATGAGGGACACAGGAGGGGGGGTCCCGGGGGGAACAAAGGGGGATACAGAGGGGGGTTACGGGGACACGGGGGGGACACGGGGGGGGACACGGGCGCGTGTGCGCGGTCACGGCGCGCGGGGGACGTGTCACCGCCACGCGCGGGGCTGCGCTCACCTGGGCACGTATGCGCGGGGGGGCGGGACTGCGGGGGGGCAGTGGGAAGCCGGGACCCCCCCCGGGGGCCCCCCCAGTGCTCGCGTGTCCCCGGGACCCCCCCCTCCAGCCATCCCGGTGTCCCCAGTTCGCCCCGGGACCCCCCCGCGCTCCTCCTGCTCCGGGACCCCCGGCACGGCTCGAGGCATCCCGGGCCCCCCCGCCCCGCGCATCCCCGTCCCTGGGGGCCCCCCCGGCCGGACACGGCCCGGACACGGCCCGGACAGCGCGGGGGGGCCGGGGGGGCGGGCAGCGCCGTGGGGAGCGGCCCCGCCGCTATAAAGGGGGGGCGGCGCGATGGAGCCACTGCCGCGACCGACGGGACCCGCGGGGCCACCAGGTGAGCCCGACCCCCCAAACCCCTCGGACCGGGACACCCCAACCCCCCCAGAGGGACACCCCGCTCAGGGACATCCGCAACCCCCTCCCTGAGACATCCCCCTGGTCCCCTCACCCCGGGGGTCCCCGGCTGTGTCACCCCGGGGGTCCCTGTGTCCCCCCCAGTGTCCCACCCCTCCCACACAGAGGACCTGTGGGGATGCTGTCCCGGGACTGGCTGGGACCGAAGTCCCCGGAGGGGTCTGGGCACCCCCTTGTCCCTGTCCTTGTCCCCCCCCCCGGCCCCTGCTGTCCCCGAGGTGGTGGCACTGCCACCAGCCGTGTCCCTCGGCCCCGCGGGGACACCGGGGGTGACCCAAGGGACCACGGGCCCTCCCCGCCCCGGCCGGTGGGGGGGGTGGCACTGGGGGGTCCCCGTGTCCCTCCATCACCCGGCACCGTCCCGTTCCAGGCTCAGCGAGTGCGTGCGAGGCTCCGGTGAGTGGCACTGTCACCACGTCCCCTCGGTTCCCCCCGTGTCCCCTGTCCCCGTGTCACCACCACACTCCCATGTTCCCGCATCCCTGTGTCCCCCCCACTCCCATGTCCCCCCGTTCCTGTGTCACCCATGTCCTCCCTGTCCCCTCCACCTGCGTGTCCCCCCGTTCCTGTGTCACCCATGTCCTCCCTGTCCCCTCCACCTGCGTGTCCCCCCGTTCCTGTGTCACCCATGTCCTCCCTGTCCCCTCCAGCTGCGTGTCCCCCCGCTCCTGTGTCACCCATGTCCCCACGTCCCCCCTCTATCCCCAAGCTGTGGGTGACAAGGTCACCCCAGTGTCCATCCCGCACCCAGCGAGGGCAGGGGGAGGGGGTCCCCAGGGAGGTGACGCAGCCCTGGGGACCCAAGGGCCACCCTGACCCTCCCCTCCCCGCTCCGAGCAGCGTCCCCCGCCCACACCGTCACTGTCCCCCGCGTGGTCACGGCCGGGCCGTGGTGGCCCTGGTGACAGGTGCCAAAGGGCTCCGGGAAGGCGTCAGGGACACGGCCCGAGCGGCACGTGCCGGCGGGGACACGGTGGCACCGTGACACGGTGACGAGGGCTCCGGAGTCCATGTGCCACCGGCGCCACTTCCCGCACGTCCCCGCTCGCGTCCCCTGCCCCGTCCCGGGTGACATCACCCATCGCTCCAGCGTCCCCGGGCATGGGGGTGACGCGCGTGTCCCCCTCTGCCGGCGCCCTCCCCGCGTCCCGGGGCGGGGGACACGGGCGGGTTTTGGGGTGACAGCCCGGTCCCCCCGTCCGCAGAGGCCGGCGGGATGCGGTGTCCCGGCGTGTCCCTGTGGGGGCTGCTGTGCCTGGCGGTGGCGGTGGCCGGGGGTCGCCCCGTGCGGCTCGAGAGGGTCCGAGCGGACGCGCGGGCCCTGACCCGGACCCTCAGCACGCGCCTGCAGCAGCTCCAGGTGACCCCGGCCCGGGGGACCCCGGGGACACCCCGGGGGAAGGGGGGGCTGGGGGTGCGACACAGCTGTGACACCCGCGGAGGGGACCGGGAGGCCCGGGGGGACACCCAGACTGGGGGGGGGGACGTTCCCCAGACTTGGGGGCTCATTGGGGGGGGAATCCTGTTCTCCAAAGTGGGGTGGGGTCCCCAGGGGGGTCTCCCATGGGGGGAATCCGTGCCCGGATTTGGGGGGGTCCCCAGGAAGGGGCGCCTGGGGCTGGGTGGGTGTGGGGGCTCTGATCCCAAATCGGGCATCTCCAGGGAGAAAGGCGGGGGGGCCGCACCCCCAGGGATGGGCTCTGGAGGGGTCTGGGGGGCCGCACCCCCAGGGATGGGCTCTGGAGGGGTCTGGGGGGCTGCACCCCCAGGGATGGGCTCTGGAGGGGTCTGGGGGGCTGCACCCCCAGGGATGGGCTCTGGAGGGGTCTGGGGGGCCGCACGCCCAGGGATGGGCTCTGGGGGGCTGCACCCCGAGGGTTGGGGGTCCCCAAGGAGGGACAGCCATAGCTGGGGGGGCTCTGTGCCCCAAACTGGGATCCCCAGTGAGGGTCCCCAGGGAGGCTGGCCGGGTGTCCCCCCTGCGCTGACCCCCGCCCCCGTGTCCCCCCCCAGCTGTTCCCGCTGACCCTGCGCGTCACCGGCCTGGAGGGAGTCCCGGAGGGGGGGCTCCCGGACGGGGGGGTCCCCCCGGGGCTGGGCTGGGCCGCCCAGCGGCTCCAGCTCTTCCAGCGGCTCCTGGAGGCCCTGGCCGGGGGCGACCTGCGCCTGGCCCAGGTGGTCAACGACCTGGAGAACCTGCGCAGCCTGCTGGCCGTGCTGGGGGCCCTGCTGGGCTGTCCCCCGGCCCGCGACCCCCCCGCGGCCCCCCCGGCGCCCCCCGCCCCGCTGGCCGAGGCTCCGCACACGGTGGCCGGGGTGGCCCTGGCGCGGCTCCGGGGCTGCCTGGACGGGGTCGCCGCTCGCCTCGAGGGGGTCCCCACGTGTTAGGGACCTTGGGGACCCCACGGACACCGCCAGGACCCCCCCCGGGCCCACAGGGGCACGCCCAGGACCTCACCGGGCTCTCACCAGGAGCCCACAGACAGGACCAGGACCTCAGCGGGGACACCACGAGTGGCCCCAGGCACCGGAGCGACCCCAGCTGCTGCCGGCACCTTTTCTACAACATTACTGTTACTGTATTTATTATTATTGTTATTATTATTATTATTATTATTGTTATTATTATTATTACTGTTATTATTAATTTATTTAATTTAAAGCCCCTTTTCCAGCAGCCTCACTCGTGTCTCTGATGACTCTGGGGACAAGGGACACCCCTGGGGACAAGGCACCCCCGGGGACAGGGGACCCCTGGGGAAAGGGACACCTCTGGGACACGGGACCTTTGGGACAGCAGCCACACGAGGACAAGGGACTCCCCTGAGAAACGGGAGTGTCACGGGGGCACCTGGGGACAAGGGACCCCCGGGACACGGGGGCACCTGGGGACAAGGGACTGCGGGCCCTGGGATCTCCCCGGCCAGCGGTGACACGGGGACACGGCCCCGTGACTCAGTGGCAGTTGATGACTCGCTGGTGGCTTTGCCATCCCCCCGGCCTGGTGTGACCCTGACACTTCCAGCCGAGGTGGGGACACGGGGGACACGGGGGCTGGCTGGGACACCCAGTAAAGGGGAAAAGGGACGGGGAGACAAGGAGAGAGGAACAAGGGGGACAAAGGGGACAGGGATGGGGGCTCGTGGCCACACGGGGCCACCGTGACTCACCCGGGACCCACGGAGGTGGGGGGGGGGACGGGGGACCCACGGGACCCGAAACTCACGGGACCCCCCCCAATCCCCCCCGGGGGTCTGCACCACCCCTCCCTGGGGCACCCCTGACCCCCGTCCCAGGGGAGATGTTTTGGGGTCCCCGAGGTGGGGGATGGCACTGAGAGGCCAAATTTTCCTCAAAAAAACCATTTTTATTAAAATCCAGGAAGACACAGAGCCATGGGGGGGAGCACCCCCAAATCCTGGGGGGAACCAGGGGCTGGGCCCCCCCCGGACCACATGGGGGCAGCACCCCAAAACCCCCGTGAGGTTCGAGACCCGCGGCACCCCCAGGGGGTTTTTGGGGTGCCAGGGGGGTTTTGGGGCGCTGGGGGAGCCTCAGCTCTCGAACCACTTGCCCCCCCGGGCCGTGGGGGAGTTGCTCCCCAAAATCTTCCTCTTGTACCTCTCCACCAGCTCCTGGAACCGCGCCTCGGCCCCCCCCGGGGCCCCCCCCGGCGCCGCCGCTGGGTCTGGGGGATACAGGGGTGAGGGGGACCCCAAAGCCCCGGTGCCCCCGAGCTGGGGGCAGCTCTGGGGGGGCAGTGGAGCAGCGGGGGGTGCCCAATTCCCGGGGGGAGAACCCCAAATGCCTACCTGGGGGGGGGGCACCCGGAGCTTCTCCCGCCGCCGAGAGGCCTTGGGGGCTTTGGGGGGCTTGGGGGGCGGCTGAGCCTTCCCCTTGTCCCGTTTCCTGGGGGAAAAAGGGGAATTGGGAGAAGGGGGAAATGGGGGGGGGACCCCGGGGTGCCCCGAGGGGCAGAGACCCCCAGGGAGGGCAAAGGAAATGGGGAGGGAAAGGATAAAGGTTTGCGGGAAAAGAGGGGAGAAAAGAGAGGGAAAAGGGAAGGAATGGGGTGGGAAAGGGGGAAAAAGGAAGGGAAAGGAGAAAGAAAAGGGAAAGAGAGAAAAGGGGGGGGGCAAAGGGGAAGGAAAAGGGGAGAAATGGGGGAAGGGGAGGTAGGAAAAGGGGTGGGTGGGGGAAGGAGAGGAAAAGGGAAGGGCGGAAAAGGGGACAAATGGGGGGAAAAATAGGGGGAAAAGGAAAGGGAAATGGCGACAAAACTGAGGGTGGGAGGGGAGGAAAGGGGGATAAGGGCGGGGGCACAGGCCCCCCTCACCTGATTTTGGGGCCGCGGTGGGAGGGCAGTGCCAGCACCTTGGTGCGGGGGGCGCCGGGGGCCCCCCTGTGCCCCGGGCCCTGCGTGCGGAACCCGGCCCAGGGGGTCCCGGGGGGCGTCCCCGGGGGGGGCCGGGGGGCGGCCTGGGGGGCGGCCTGGGGTCCCCCCGAGCCCGCGGGGGGGTCTGGCTGCCCCTGGGGGGGATCCGGGGCTCCCTGGGGAGGCTTTGGGGCTCCCGCGGCCGCCTTGGCCTTGGCCTTGAGCTGTGGGGAAAGGGGGGTCAGCAGTGGGGCCAGGACAGGGGTCAGGGATGGGGCCAGGACAGGGGTCAGGGATGGGGTCAGCACTGGGGTCAGGGTTGGGGTCAGCAGTGGGGTCAGCAGTGGGGTCAGCACTGGGGCCAGGTCAGGGGTCAGGGATGGGGACAGTGATGGGGTCAGGGATGAGGCCAGGACAGGGGTCAGGGATGGGGTCAGCAGTGGGGTCAGGGCAGGGGTCAGCAATGGAGTCAGCAATGGGGTCAGCAATGGGGTCAGCACTGGGGCCAGGACAGGGGTCAGGGATGGGGTCAGGGATGGGGACAGTGATGGGGTCAGGGATGAGGCCAGGACAGGGGTCAGGGATGGGGTCAGCAGTGGGGTCAGGGCAGGGGTCAGCAATGGAGTCAGCAATGGGGTCAGCAATGGGGTCAGCAATGGGGTCAGCACTGGGGCCAGGACAGGGGTCAGGGATGGGGTCAGGGATGGGGTCAGCGATGGGGTCAGCGATGGGGTCAGGAATGGGGTCAGCAATGGGGCCAGGGATGGGGTCAGCACTGGGGTCAGCTATGGGGTCAGCAGTGGGGTCAGCAGTGGGGACCCGGGGGCTCAGGGCTCAAGGCTCAGGCTCAGGGCTCAGGGCTGCCCTACCAGGCCACGCTGGATCCGCTGCTCCCGCAGCCGCAGCTTCCGCCGGTCCTCCAGCGCAAACTCCACGATCGGGCGCTGGGGGGGCACGGTGGGCACCCCAGAACGCCCCAAAAACCGGGGGGAGCACCCCCAAATACCCCAAACACCACGGGGCACCCGGAACGCCCCAAAAACCGGGGGGAAACACCCCCCAAATACCCCAAACACCACGGGGCACCCCGGAACGCCCCAAAAACCGGGGGGAAACACCCCCCAAATACCCCAAACACCACGGGGCACCCCGGAACGCCCCAAAAACCAGGGGGGAGCACACCCAAATACCCCAAACACCAAGGGGGGAACACCCCCCAAATACCCCAAACACCACGGGGCACCCCAAAATGCCCCAAAAAAAACAGGGGGAGCCCCCCAAAACCGAGAGGACATTTCTAAAGCTCCCAAAACACCGTGCGGGGCACCCCAACACCCCAGGGGACACCCTGAACCCCCCCGAGCACTGGGGATGTCCTCACAACCCAGGGGGAGATCCCAAAACCCCAGAAACCTCCCTGTGAAACACTGCGGGGGGGTAACCCAGAACACCCCAAAAAAACGGGGGGCACCCCAAAACACCCGGGGGAACCCCAGAGTACGCCGGAGAACCCCCAGAACCCACGGGGCACCCCAAAATCCCCCGGGGGATCCCAGGAAATCCCAGGGGGACCCCCGGAATGCTGGGGGCAGCTCTGGGGTGTGGAAACGGGGTTCCCTGGATTTGGGGTGCCCCCACTGACCTTCTGGGCCCCGAAGAGGTCGGGGTTGTTGTTGAGGCGCCGCAGGGCCCCCAGGGCCTCCTCGTGCTCCCCAAACTCCACGAAGGCGAACCCCAAAGATTGGCCCTGGCCCCGCAGCTCCCGCATCACCCGGCACTGGGGGAGGAAGGGATGGGGTCACCCCAAAAACACCCCCTGGGTCACCCCAAAACCCACCCAGGGCATCCCAAAAACATCCCTGGGTCACCCCGAACTCTCCTGGAGTCACCCCAAACCTTCCCCTCCCCCTGCACCCCCCAGAACTGGCACGTGGGGATGGGGTCCCCCAAACCCCCCCGACCCCCCCGGAGAACCCCAACATCCCCCAGGGGACTCAGCAGGGACCCCCCCCACGCCTCCCCCTGCACCCCAAACCCCTCCTGGGGGGGACCCCAAGTGCCCTGCAGCCCCAAATCAGCCCCAAGTGGCCTCCAGGAGCCAGAGGAGAAAACACAGAGCCCAGGGGGACACGGGGGGACATGGGGGGACATGGGGGGACAGAGGGGACATGGGGGGACACAGAGGATCACAAGGGGACATGGGGGGACATGGGGACACACAGAGGGACATGGGGGGACATGGGGACAAGGAGGGACACAGAGGGACACAGAGGACATGGAGGGGCACAGGGGGACACAGAAGGACACGGGGACACGGTGGGACACGGGGACACATGGGGACATGGGGGGACACAGAGGGACACAGGGGGACACGGGGGGACATGGGGGGGACACGGGGGGACATGGGGGGACACGGGGACAAGGAGGGACATGGGAGACACAGAGGGACACGGGGGGACATGGAGGGACGCAGAGGGACACGGGGGGACATGGGGACATGGAGGGACACAGAGGGACACAGGGACACGGGGGGACACAGAGGGACACATGGGGACACACGGGGACACACGGGGACATGGAGGGACACAGGGACACAGAGGACATAGAGGGGCACAAGGGGACATGGAAGGACACGGGGGGACACGGGGACATGGAGGGACGCAGAGGGACACAAGAGGACATGGAGGGGGACACGGAAGGACAAGGGGACACTGGGGGACACAGAGGGGACACGGGGGGACACAGGGGGACACAGGGGCACACAGAGGGACACGGGGGGACATGGGGGGACACGGGGGGACACAGGGGCACACAGGGGGACACGGGGGCACACAGAGGGACACGGGGGGACACGGGGGGACACGGGGGCACACAGAGGGACACGGGGGGACACGGGGGGACACGGGGGCACACAGAGGGACACAGGGGGACACGGGGGGACACGGGGGCACACAGAGGGACACACGGGGACCCCAGCGCCCCCACCTCCTTGATGAGGGGGGCCCTGTGGCCGGGGCCCCGCAGGAGGCGGCGCAGCAGGGCGCGCAGCCGCGGCGTGTCCAGCGCCTTGGGCAGGTTGTGCAGGCACAGCCGCGTCCGCGACACGCCGACGTTGGGGTCCTGCAGCCGCCGCCGCTTCAGCTCCTCGAACTGGGGGGGCACCAGGCTCAGCGGGGCCGGGCCGGGCTGGGGGGCGCCCCCAAAGCCCCCCCGGAGCCCCGCGGGGCCCCCACTCACCCGCGCTCGCTTGGCCATGTCCGAGTCGCTGACGCCCTCGGCAGCGCGGGAGCCCGGGCGGATGGCTGGGGTGGGAATTGGGGGGTCAGGGGATTTGGGGGGCTCAGAGGAAATGAGGGAGCCAGGGCAGATGGCTGGGGTGGGAATTGGGGGGTCAGGGCATTTGGGGGGGCTTTGGGGGGGCTCAGGGGAAATGGGGGAGCCCGGGCGGATGGCTGGGGTGGGAATTGGGGGGTCAGGGGATTTGGGGGGGCTTTGGGGGGGCTCAGGGGAAATGGGGGAGCCCGGGCGGATGGCTGGGGTGGGAATTGGGGGGTCAGGGGATTTGGGGGGGATTTGGGGGGCTCAGGGGAATGGGGGAGCCCGGGGGGATGGCTGGGGTGGGAATTGGGGGGTCAGGGGATTTGGGGGGGATTTGGGGGGCTCAGGGGAATGGGGGAGCCCGGGGGGATGGCTGGGGTGGGAATTGGGGGTGTCAGGAGATTTGGGGGGGGCTTTGGGGGGCTCAGAGGAAATGGGGAGCCTGGGCAGATGGCTGGGGTGGGAATTGGGGTGCCAGGGGATTTGGGGGGCTCAGAGGAATGGGGGAGCCCGGGGGGATAGCTGGGAATGGGGAAATGGGATAATTTTGGGAATTTGGGGGGTCAGGGGATAATGGGAGAGCCCGGGCAGATGTTTGGGGGTGTGGGGAGATCACAGAAATTCAGTGGGGAAAAGGAGGGGGGGTCGGGGGGGTTTGGAAGGGTTTGAGAAGCGCTGGGGGGCAGAGGGAATGAGGGGTTGGGGGATGTGGGGACCACGGGAAAACAGGGGCCGGGGGTCCTCAGCAGAATGGGGAGGTTTGGGGGGTCACGGAGGGAGAACGGGGGGTCAGGGAGGGCCGGGGGCGTGGGGGGCACTGACTCACCCCCCTCCCGGGCCAGGTACAGGTTCCTGGTGCCGCTTCGGGGCCGGGCCGCCCCCGAGCCCCCCTGGAGCCCCCGGGCCTGGTCCCGGCTCAGGGCGGGGTCCACGCGCAGCAGCCGCCCCCCCGACACGGAGCCCCCCGCCCTGGGGACACCGGGGTCAGGGAGGGACCCCCAGACACCCCCAAACCCACAGCATCCCCCAAATCCTCCCACACCCCCTCAAAACCCCCCAAACTCTCATCCCAACAAAACCCCAAACTGCCCCCAAAACCCTCCCCCCCAAACTCCCCTCAGCCCCTCCCCAGCCCCCTCATGATCCCCCAAACCCTGCCCCAAAACCCCCCAAACCCCCCCAGGAGCTGTCCCCCAGCCACCCCCAGAGCCCTGACACCCCCTGGTGTCCCCATCCCGGGGGTCTCTGTCACTCCGGGGGTCCCTGCTGCCCCCCAGGGTCCCCCCTCACCTCGGACCCCTCCTGAGCAGCCTCGATGCATTTCTGGGCCCCCTCGCGGGTCTCAAACTGGGCAAAGGCAGAGCCTGGGGGGGTGGGGGGGTCAGGGGGACACGGGGGGAGCCCCCAGGGGAGGGGGAGCCAACCCCAAATGTGGAACACCCCCAGTTTGAGGACCACCCCAAAAATGAGATAATCCCCCCGCCCCTGGCAAACATTCCCCAGGGACACCCTTCCCAAAAATGGGAGACCCTCCCCCAAATGTGGAACAGACCCCCAAATGTGGGACACCCCCCCCCCAAAACAAACTACCCCAAAATCTGAGACCCCCTCCAGCTCCCAGCACCCCCCAAAGGACTCTCTGGGGTACCCCCTCCCAGAGACCCCCCCAGGACTCCCCGAGGTGTCCCCCATGCTCCGGGGTGCAGCCCCCCTTCTCCCTGCCCCCTTTCTGGGGGTCTGGGTGTGGGGGAGCAGCACCTGGCACCCCCCTGTCCCACCCTTGGGGGTCCCCCAGCCCCGCCCCACCTTTGGGGGTCCCGGTGTGGGGGTGCAGCACCAGCCGGACGTAGCAGAGCCCCCCGAACTGGCCCAGGCTCTCCTCCAGCTCCTCCTCCTCGGTGTCGAACGAGAGGTTCCTGTGGGGGCCGGGGGCTCAGGGGGGTCCGGGGCGCCCCAAGGACGGGGTCCCCCGGCCCCCGGCCCCCCACTCACCGGATGAACACGGTCCTGCCCTCGCCCACGTCCGACGGCCGCGGCCGGCGCTTGCGGGGGGGCTCCTCTGCAACGGGGGGGTTAGGGCACCTGGGAGCCCCCCGGGGCACCCCCGGACCCCCAGAAGTGCCCCTGTCAGACCCCTCAGACTGCCCTAAGCCCCTCCCTGGAACCTCCCCAGACCCCTTCACCTCTCCCACAGGCCCCCCAAAAACCCTCAGGAACCCCCAGCCCATCCCAAACCCCCCCAGGAGCCCCCCCAGCCCTCTCCAAACCTCCCCAGCACACCCCAAACCCCCCCAGGAGCCCCCCAGCCCACCCCAAACCCCCCCAGAAGCCCCCCAGCCCCACAAAAGCCCCCCCAGATTCTGCCAAAGCCCCTCCAGACCCCACAGAACCCCCCTTCCCAGAAGCCCCCAGCCCCAGCCATGCCAGTACCCAACAAACCTTCCTCGTCCTCTTCATCTTCCTCACCCTCTTCTTTTTCCTCATCTTCCTCTTGCTCTTCATCTTCTTCCTCTTCATCTTCTTCCTCTTCTTCTTCCTCAGTTTCCTCCACCTCCTTTTTTTTTCCCGTGCCCCAGCCCAGCCCTGACCCCTGGTCCCCTTTTTGGGGTCTGCCGGGGCGGCTGCGCAGCTTCTTCCTCCTCTTCTTCCTCTTCTTCTTCCTCCTCTTCTTCCTCCTCTTCCTCCTCCTCTTCATCTTCTTCTTCCTGCTCCTCTGCATTTTCTTTATCCCCTTCCTCCTCCTCTTCCTCTCCTTGCTCTTCCTCTTTTCCCTTGTTTTCCTGCCCTTTCTTCTCTTTCTCTGTAACAGCAAGGGGTGGGGGTCACAGTCACCCCTCACCCCCCCAAATCCCCAGGGTGAGCCCAGCCCCTCATATGGGGGGGGGGATTTGGGGTTTCACGGGGGGGTTGGGGAGTCTCAGGCAGTTTGGGGGGTTTGGGGGATTTGGGGCAGTTTTGGAGTCTCACCGGGGGTTTGGGGGCAGTTTTGGGGGCTCACAGGGGTTTGGGGGATTTGGGGGCTCATGGCGGTTTGGGGGATTTGGGGCAGTTTTGGGGGCTCACCAGGCGTTTTTGGGGCTCCCTGTGTCCCCTGGTACTTGTCCTTGGCCACGGCCCAGTCCACGGCCAGGGGCCGCCCTGGGGGGCACGGGGGGGGGGGGGGGGTCAGAGCCCCAAATTCCTGAGGGGCCCCCGTGCCCCACAGATCCCCCCTCCGTGTGCCCCTTCCCCAGAGACCCCCCAGCACCCCCAGTGCCCCCCAGCTCCCACCCCTCACCCCCCATTTCCCCCAGACCGCCCCAAACCTCTGATCTCCTCTGTGTCGAGACCCCCAGTACCCCCAACCTCCCTGGGACCCCTGCTGAACCCCAGGACCCCCCCAGACCTCTGAGCTGGACCCCCCAAGGACCCCCAAACCTCTGAGCTGAACCCCAGGACCCCCCAGGATCCCCAGGACCCCCCAACCTCTGAGCTGAACCCCAGGACCCCCCAGGACCCCCAGACCTCTGAGCTGGACCCCCCCCAGGACCCCCCAAACCTCTGAGCTGGACCCCAGGACCCCCAGCCCCCCCCAAGGACCCCCAGACCTCTGAGCTGAACCTCAGGACCCCCAGCCCCCCCCAGGACCCCCAGACCTCTGAGCTGGGCCCCGTTGAGCCCCCCCAGCGCTGCAGCCGCCTCCCGCAGGTTCCGGAGCTGGACGAAGGCGAAGCCCCTCGGGGTCCCGTCTGCAAGAGCCCCCCCAGAGCCCCCCAGAGTGAGCCCCCGGCCTGGGGGGGCGGTGGGAGCACCCCGGGGGGCTCAGGGGGGCTCTGGGGGCTCACCAGGCTTCCGGGGCACGTTCAGCTCCAGCACGGGGCCAAAGGGGGCGAAGAGACCCCGGAGCTCCTCCTCAGAGCACTGCGGGGACAGGGGGGGCAGGGGGGGCAGGGGGGTCACTGTGGGGTCAGGGGGGTTGGTGGGACCAGGGGGCGGGTCACTGCAGGGTCAGGAGATCATGGGGGGGTCAGGGGTGTCACTGTGGGGTCAGGGGGGTTTGTGGGGTCACTGTGGGGTCAGGGGGGTTTGTGGGGTCAGGGGGGGTCACTGTGGGGTCAGGGGAATTTGTGGGGTCACCGTGGCCTCAGGGAGGTTTGTGGGGTCACTGTGGGGTCAGGGGGGTTTGTGGGGTCGGGGGGGTCACCGTGGGGTCAGGGGGGTTTGTGGGGTTGGGGGGGGTCACTGCGGGGTCAGGGGGGGGGCTGGGAAGCCCTGGGGAAGGGGGAGCATTGGGGGTCTCTGGAGGGGGCTGGACATGAGGGGCACCCGGGGTTTGGGGGTCCTGGGGCCTTCAGGGGCTGCAGAGGAGATGCCTTGGGGTCACTGAGGGGGGGGGGGGTCTAGGGGGAATTGGGGGGGGGTGTCCTGGGGATGGGGGGAGTGCCGGGAGGATCCCTGTGGGGGTCCCTGGAGGGATGGGGGGCTCCAGGGGTCCCGGGGGGTTGGGGGCCCTCGGGGGATGCCCGGGGGTCCCGGAGGCGCCCCCCCACCTGGAAGCTGAGGTTGCGCAGGATCAGCCGCGCCTTGCGGGAGGGGCCCCGCGGCTTCTTGTCCCGGGGGGCCCGCGGGGGGGGCTCCCCCTGCTCGGCCCGCGGCCCCCCGGGCCTGCCCCTGTCCCTGGGCCGGGCCGGGGTGACCGCCAGGCGCCGCCCGCCCAGCTCGGGGGGCTCCCGCAGCGCCCGCGCCGCGTCCTCGGCCAGGGAGAACGTCACGTAGCCGAAGCCGCGGCATTTCGGGGAGCCTGGGGGGGCGGGGGGGGGCCGTCAGGGGCCGGGCTCCTCCGGCACGGCCCCGCCGGGACCCCCAAAACCGGCCCTGCCCCGGGACCCCCACTCTGGAGGCAGCTGAGTGCCCCCATCCTGCTCCCCGAATCCCTGCTCCCGAAAATCCTGCTCCCCCAGATTCCTGCCCCCCCAGAGTCCTGCTCCCCAAATTCCTGCCCCCCAGACTCTTGCTCCCCAAATTCCTGCTCCTGAAAATCCTGCTCCCCCAAATTCCTGCTCCCCCAAATTCCTGCTCCCGAAAATCCTGCTCCCCCAAATTCCTGCTCCCCAAATTCCTGCTCCCGAAAATCCTGCTCCCCCAAATTCCTGCTCCCCCAAATTCCTGCTCCCGAAAGTCCTGCTCCCCCAAATTCCTGCTCCCCAAATTCCTGCCCCCCCAAATTCCTGCTCCCCAAATTCCTGCCCCCCCAAATTCCTGCTCCCCAAATTCCTGCCCCCCCAAATTCCTGCCCCCCGAGCCCCCCAGTCCCTCCGCCCCCGCCCAGCCCGCCCCGGTGTCCCCCCCAGCCCCAAATCCCAGTCCCAGCCCCCCAGCTCCGGCCCCAATCCCAAATGTCACCTCCCCGTCCAAGACCCTGCTCCCCTTCCCCCCGGACCCCCCCCACATCGCAACCCCAGCCCCCCCCAGTCCCCTCAGCCCCCAAACTCCGACCTCGGACGCCCCCAGACCCCAGCCCCAAATCCCTCCGTGCCCCCAGGCCCCCCCCGCCCCCGGCTCAGGCCCCTCTGCTCCCGCCCTCGGCCCCCCAAGTCCCACTCCCAGCCCTCCCAAGCCCCCCAGGACCCAGTCGCAGCCCCCAGCCCCCATTTCCAGCCCCTGCAGCCCCCCCAGACCCCCGCTCCCAGCCCCAACCCCCGCTCCCATGGCGCTTCCGACACCGCCAAACCCCGCTCCCCGCTCCCCCCCGGCCCCTCCCCCGGCGCGGACCCTTCTCGGTGACCACGAAGCAGCGGCGGACCGGCCCCAGGTGCCCGAAGAGCCGCTCCAGGAGCGCGGCGGTGGCTCCGGCGGGGAGGCCCCGCACCAGCACCGTGCGCGGCTCGGGCGCCGCCATCTTGGCTCGCGGGGCATGCCGGGAGCGGGGCGGAGCGGCGCCCGGGGCCGGGCGGGGTGAGCGCGCCCCCTGGCGGCGCGGAGGACCGAGGGGCGGGGGCGCCCCGGGGGTTCGGGGGGACAGAGGGGTCGGGGGGACACGGGCGGACACAGGGACCCACAGCAGAGCCCAGAGGGTTCGTGGGGGCTCGGGGGGTCCCACCCCGCGGGAACGGGGTCGAGAGGCCCTCGGGGTACCGTTACAGGGACCGGGGTGCGTTCGGGGGTCCCGCATTGGAGCTGGGACGGGGGGGGGGGGGGTCAGAGGGTCTCGGGGGGTCCCGCCCCAGGTCGGGGGGGTGCTCGGGGGTCCGCCCGGGGGTGTCACACACATCCTTCGCACGTGGCACTTTATTGGGTACACGTTGGAGGGGAACTGGGGGGGGGCATGGGGGATTTTGTGGGGCCCCAGGTCGTCACCAACATTTGGAGGTCTCGGGGACTTGGGGGGGCACTTTATTACCCGTATTGGGGGGGGTCACAGGGACCTGAGGGGCGTCTGGGGGGTCCCCAGACTGGCACCAGCACTTGGAAGGCTCAAAGACTGGGGGGGGGGGCGCTTCTTACCCGTATTTTTGGGGGTCTCAGGTAATTGGGGGGGTCCCCAGGTGGGCACCAGCACTTCGGGGTCTCGAGGACTTGGGGGACAGCTGGGGAGGTCCCCAGAGTGGCACCAGCCATTGGAGGGCTCCGGGCTTTGGGTGGGGCACTTTGTTACTCGTATTTGGGGGTCTCAAGGACTTGGGGGGCGCCTTGGGGGTCCCCAAGTCCTTATCAGCACCTGGGGGGGCTCAGGCGGGGCGGGCAGTTTCTCACCCCTCTTCGGGGGGACTTGGGAACTTCGGGGGGGGTCCCCAGATTGTCACCAGCACTTGGAGGGGTCTCAGGGACATGGGGGGGGCAGTTTGTTACCCGTATTTGGGGGTCGCGGGGACCTGGGGGGGGCACCTTGGGGGTCCCCAGGTTGTCATCAACACTTGGGGGTCTCGAGGACATGGGGGGGGGATGTCCCCGGATTGTCACCCGTATTGGGGGGGTCTCAGGGACCTGGGGTGTCCCCGGATTGTCACCAGCACTTGGGGGGGAGGTCTGAGGAATTTGGGGGTCCCGACGTTGTCACCCTCATTTGGGGGTCTCCGGGGCTTGGGGGGCGGCTCGGGGGGTCCTGGGGGTCTCTGGCCGGGGTGTCTCCGCTGCCCCGCGGGGGGGGGGGGGGGGCACGCAGCGCCCTACAAGTCTATGGTGTCGCTGCCGGGGCTGCGGCCGCCCCCGCCCGCGGGGGGCTCGGGGCCGCCCCCGCCGGGGCCCCGGGGGGCCGGGGGGGGGCCGGGGGCTCCCCTCCGCCCAGCTCTGCGACGGCCGCAGCGGGGGCGGCGCTGCCCGGGGGGCGCCGGGGGTCGGCCCCCCCCGGGCCGAGGGGGCGGCAGCGGGGTCCCCCCCCCGAGCCGCCCCCGGAGCCCCCCCGGAGGAGCCCCCGCAGGAGGCGGCGCGGGACAGCCCGGGGGGGCGGGGGGCGGTGGGGGGGCCGCGGGGGGCGGCGCTGCTGGGACCGCCCGGGCCGGGGGCACCGGGGGCACCGGGGGGGCCCGCCGCGCCAGGCCCCCGTGTCCCAGCTGCGCCAGGCGGTGCAGGGCCCTGTGTGCCAGGTGTGCCAGGTGTGCCAGGTGTGCCGCTGGTGGCGCCGCCGGTGCCGGCGGTGCCCGGTGCCGCTGTCCCAGAGGTGCCGGCGGTGCCAGTTCCCGGGGTCGCAGTTTTGCTGTCCCTGGTTGTGCCGGGGGTGCCACGCTCTGTCCCGCCGGCTGTGCCAGCTGTGCCGGTTGTTCCAGCTGTGCCAGGTGTGCCGGCTGTGCCGCTTGTTCCAGCTGTGGCAGCTGTGCCAGGTGTTCCAGCTGTGCCAGGTGTGCCGGCTGTGATGGTTGTTCCAGCTGTGCCAGGTGTTCCAGCTGTGCCGGCTGTGCCAGGTGTGGTGGCTGTGCTGGTTGTTCCAGCTGTTCCAGCTGTTCCAGCTGTGCCGGCTGTGCCGGCTGTGCCAGGTTTGCTGGTGTTTCCATCTGTGCCAGGTGTTCCAGCTGTGCCAGGTCGGCTAGCCGTGCCAGCTGTGCCGGGTATGGTGGCTGAGCCAGGTTTGCCGGCTGTTCCAGCTGTGCCAGGTTTTCCAGCTGTGCCGGCTGTTCCAGCTGTTCCAGCTGAGTCAGGAGCGCCGGCTGTGCCAGGTTTTCCAGCTGTGCCGGCTGTTCCAGCTGTTCCAGCTGAGTCAGGAGCGCCGGCTGTGCCAGGTTTTCCAGCTGTGCCGGCTGTTCCAGCTGTGCCAGGTTTTCCAGCTGTGCCGGCTGTTCCAGCTGAGTCAGGAGCGCCAGCTGTGCCAGCTTTTCCAGCTGTGCCGGCTGTTCCCGGTTTGCCAGCCGCGCCGGCTGCGCCGCCTGTTCCACCCGTGCCGGCCCCCGCCGCGCCGGGGCCGCCCGTTCCCGCAGCCCCGGCTGTGCCCACGGCGCTCACGGCGCTCCCCGTGCCCAGCCCCGGCATGGCGGCGCTGCCGCCCCCCGGTAAGGCGGTGGTGCTGGTGCCGGTGCTCGCGGTGCTGCCGGCGCTGCCGGCGGTGCTGATGACGCTGATCTCGGTGCTCCCGGTGCTCCCGAGCACGCTGACCCCGTTGCTCTTGGTTTTCCCACCGTTCCCGGCGCCGCCCGGGACACCGATCCCGGTGTTCCCGGTGCCCGCGGCGTTCCCGACGAGGCCGATCCTGGCGCTCCCGGTGCCGCCGATGCCGCCGTTCCCGGCGCGGAACATTCCCGGCGCTCCCAGGGCCTCGTCGATGGAGCGGCGCAGGTCGATGGGAGAGGGGGGCCGGTACCCGGCCGTGGGGGTCCCCGTCCGCATCCAGGGGGGACTCGGGGGGCCCCCCCGCCTCCTCCCCCGGCCCCCGCCCGCCGCCGCCCTCGGGGGGCTCGGGAGGGCCGCCGGGGGCGGCGCGGCCGCTCGGGGGGGCCGCGAAGGCCAGCGCCGCCAGCGCCCCCCCCATGGCGAGCTCGGCCAGGCGCCCCCCGAGCTGCAGCCCCCACCAGGCCCAGGGCCCCGGGGCGGGGGTCGCCGCCCACCCCCAGGCCTGCAGCGCCCCGAAGAGCTGCAGCCCCGCGCTCAGCGCCGCCCCCGCCGCCCCCACCAGCCGCGGGACCCCCGCCCGCGCCCCCCCCCCGCGCTTGCCGCGCCCCCCGCCCCCCCCCGCACCGCCGCAGCCCCCCCAGCGCCAGCGCGGCCGCCAGAGCGGCGAACAGAGCCCGGGGCAGCAGCAGCAGCGCCGCGGGCCCCCCCAGCGCCGCCACGGCCCCCCACGGCCCCCAGGGCCCCCCCCAGGTGCAGCACCCCCAGCGCCAGCAGCAGCGGGGCGCCCCGCGCGGGGGGGGCCAGCGCCAGCCCCCAGCCCAGGCACGGCAGGGGCAGCTCGAACAGGGCGCGGGCGGCGGGGGGCGGCAGCCGCCCCCCCAGCTCGTAGGGGTCGAAGAAGAGGGGGAAGGCGCGGGCGAAGGCCGACACGGCCAGCAGCCCCCCCAGCAGCCTCGCCAGCCCCGGCCGGCGCCCCCCCCAGCAGCAGCAGCGCGCCCAGCGCGCCCAGCAGCGCGAAGGCCGCCCCCGCCCCATAGACGTGCCCCCCCCCAGGCCGCGCCCCACAGCGCCGCGGCCTCGGGCCAGGGGGTGCCCAGCGGCAGGAAGTGGGGGGGCCAGGAGAAGGGGGGCGCGGGGGAGGCCCCGCCGGGGTCGGGGCCCCCCGAGCCGCAGGCGGATCCGGGGGTGCAGGCGGAGGCGGCGGCGGGGGGCGGCGCGGCCCCCCGGGAGGGCTGGCGGCCGGGGGAGAGCGCTGCGGGAGACGGGGGGGGGGGGGGGGGTCAGCTGGGGGAGGGGTCCCCACGTCCTGGGGGCGCCCCGAACCCCGCCGTTGTTCCTGCCGGGACGCCCCGTGTCTCCCGGGTACCCCCCCGCACCCCGCAGCTCACCAGGAATCCCGAGGGAGGCAGCCGCGCCCCCCCAGCCCCAGCGCCCACAAACCCACCGATGATCTCCCCGTTTCCCCAGCACCCCCCAATCCACAGCCTCGCCCCCCCAGACCCCGCGTTCCCCCAGGCCCCTCCAAATCCCAGCATCCCCCGTCCGTTCCTCCCGGACCCCCCCGAGCCCAGGATGCCCCCACATCCCAGGACCTCCCCGTTCTCCCAGCCCCCCATTAAATGCAGGACACTCCCACCCCCCAGGACTCCCCCAGTTCCCAGACCCCCCCCAGCCCCCCAAGGCCCCCCAGGTCGTCCCCAAATCCCCCCCCCCCCAAATGCCCGCCCCCCACCTGGCTCCGCGCCGCTCCCCGCCTCGTCCAGCTCCAGGGACGCGTTGCCCCTCTCGGCGCCCATCTTGGGGGGCCCCGTGGGAAACAGGAACCCTGGGGAGGGGGGGGCACCGAGGTGTTGGGGCGTTCCTCAGGTTTGGGGGGCCCCGGGGGGCCCGGCCCGCCCCCGTCACTCACCGGCGGCGCTGAGTCTCCCGGCCAGCTCCGAGAGGCCCGGCAGGAACCGGGGGCGTCCGGGGGGGCCCCCCAGGAGGCTGGTGGGGGGCACGGCCGCCCCCGAGCCCCCCGGGGGGGGGTCCAGCCCCGCTGTCAGGTCGATGGCGATGTCCAGCTCCAGCTGCTTGTCCCGGGGGCGCCCCGGAGCGGGGGTCGTAGCCCCGCGGCCAGGGGGGCCCCCCCGGCCCCCCGCCTCCTCCGGGGGCCCCGCGGAGCCCTGCTCCTCGCCGGGGTCAGGCAGGGTGGGGGGCGCGGCGCTCCGGGGGGGCCCCGGGCTCTTGGGGGCGCTCGGGGGGGTGGGGGGCGCGGGGGGGCGCGGCCCCCCCTGGCTCCGCACCTTGATCTTGAAGTTGAGGCCGAGGTTGAGGGACAGGACCGGGGAGTCGCTGTGGGGCGCGGCGGGGCCCGGGGGGGTCCCGGGGGGGCTGCTGGGGGGCGGGGGGGGCGGTGGCCGGGGGCCGACAGGCAGAGCAGCGCCAGCAGCAGCCGGGGGGCGGCCGCCCCCCCCACCGGGGACATCAGGGACATCGGGAGCGGCTGTGGAGAGGGGGACAGAGATGTCACCACCCCGGCATCCCAGAGCCCCCCATGGCACCCCGGAGCCCCCCCATGGCACCCTGGAGCCCCGGCAGCCCCCAGGGGAACATTCTGAGGGGGGGACAGGAGCGCCCCGCGGGCAGGGACAGGATGGGACGGGCCATCAGGGATGGACACACGGGAGCGCTCCAAGGGAGGGGACGGGAGGATCCCGGGGTGGGGGGGACACCGGGGCACCCGGGGACACGAGTCCCCGGGGGGAGGACAGGAGCAGCCCGAGGGGGAGCAGGGGGCACCCCGAGTTTGGGACAGGAGCACCTGTGGGGGACACAGGAGCCCCCAAGGAAGGGGCAGGAGCAGCCCGGGTGCGGCGGTGGCACTCGGGGACGGGGGGCACGCGGGGCCGCCCCCGCCGCGGGGGCGTGCGGAGCTGCCCCCTCCCCCGGAGCTCCCCCCGCCCGCGCCGGGTCCCTAATCGGGGTGACAGGGGCTGTCGCCGCGGGGCGGCACCGCGCCCGTCAGGGCGGCGGCGGCGCGGGGACGACGGATGCGAAGTGACACGCGGGACACGCGGGGACCCGCGGCCCCCGCGCAGGACAGCCCGCGCCGCCCCGCGCCCCCGGGCCCGGCACCCCCGGAACGTGCCCCAGCCCCCCGCGACTGCCACCCCCGCACGGGACACCCCCGGAATTGTCACCCCCGCACGGGACACCCCCGGGACTGCCACCCACGCACGGGACACCCCCGCACCCGCCGCCCCCCGCGCCGGCGTCACCCGTGGGTCACACCCGCGCGCGCCCCGCACACCTGCCCCCCCCCCCGCCGCCCCCTCCCGCCGTGCCCACGCGTGTGACAGGGACATTGCGGGTGGGGGGGACGGACGGACGGACGGACACGGACACGGCCCGGGGTGGGCACCCCCCCGCGCCCCCCCCTCGCTCACCTGTGCCCCCCCCCACCCCTGCTCACACCCCCAACCTGTGCCCCCCCCGCACATCGCACGCTGCCCCCGCCCCCCCCCGCGCGCCCCGCCCCCCCCCCAGGGCCCCCCCCCGGCCGTGCCCCCCCCCAGCAGCCCCCCCCCCCCTTTCCCGCGCGTGGGTGCGTGTGCGCACGTGTGCGCGCGCGTGACGGCGCGTGCGAGCGCGTGTGCGTGGGACAGCGCGCGCGGGGGGCGGCGCGGGGGGGGGGGGGGGGGCTCGGAGCTCGGCGCTGTTTGGGGGGGGGGGCACCCCCGAACCCCCCCAAACCCCGGCTCGCCACCCCCGCCCCGCGGACGCGACACCGCCCCCCCCCCCTCCCCCCCGCATCCCGCACCCCCCGGGGCACCCCCGCACCCGGGCCCCCCCCCCCCGCCTCCAAACCCGTGGCCCCCCGAACCCTCGGCACCCCCAAACCCGGCTCACCTCCTCCCCCGGCAGCCGGGACCTCGCGATCCGCGCCCCCCCCACCCCGGGGACCCCAGCCCCGGGCACGCCCCGCGCCCCCAAACCCCGCACCCCCGAACCCCCCCCCCCCACCCCGCGCCCCCAGCCCCGGCTCAGCAGCGCCCCGCGGCCGCCCGGGCGGGCGCTCCCCCCTTTCCCGCACCCCGGGCACCCCAACCCCGGGCACCCCCCGCGCCCCCAACCCCCCGCGCACCCCCAAACCCGCCCCCGCCCCCCCGCACCCACCGGCCTCGGCGGCGGCTCCAGCCCCGGCCCGGCCCCGGCGGCGGCAGCGGCGGGAGGGGCGGGCCGAGCCCCCCCCCCACTCCTCCTCCTCCTCCTCCTCCCACCCCCCGCGCCCCCCGGGCTCCCCCCGCCCCAGCTCCCGCCCCCCCCCCCGCGGGCACCGGGACCCGGCGGGGCCGCGCGGCCCGGCTGGAGCGGGGGGGGGGGCGTTTGGGGGTGTCCCACACCCGGGGGGGTCCCTGGTTTTAGGGAGTCCCCCTCTTGGACGGGGTCCCACACTGCGGGGGGGGGGGGGCGGTCATGTTTTTTGGGTTCACAAATTTGGGGGGGTCTCACATGTTGAAGTGGTCCCACACTTGGGGGTCCCACACTTGGGGGGATGTCCCACATCTGAAGGGGTCCTCCCACATTTGGGATGCCCCCCCCCCTTAGGGGAGGGGTCCCACATTTGTCGAGGGGAATGTCCTGCATCTGGGGGCTTGTCCCAGATTTGGGGGGAATGTCCCACACTTGGGGGGGAGGGTCTCACTTCTGGGAAGGTGCCACATTTGGGGTCCCCTATTTGGGGGGTGCCACTTGTGGGGGGTCCCAGGTGTGTGCCAAGGTGGGCCGGGTGTGTCCCAACCTTTGTCACCCGTGCCATGCGTGTGCCACCCGTGCCATGTGTGCCACCCTGTGTCACGGCATGTGCCCTCCTGGTGCCACGCGTGTCCCCGGTCCCCGTGCCACCGGCAGGGACAGGGACAGGAACACGCCCGGGGCCAGGCCGCGGGACAGGACCATGGACAGGGCCAAGGACGGGGACAGGGTGAGGGGACAGGGACAAAGGCAGGGACAGGGGACAGGACCATGGACAGGCCCAGGGCCGGGGCCAGCCCAAGGACAGGAACGAGGACAAGAGCGGGGACAGGAGCGGGGACAGGGACAAGCCAGGCTCCGATGCTCCAAGACTTTATTCACCCCTGGACACAGCGAGTCCGGGGCTCCCCCAGACCGGGAGGCCACAGGCCCCTGGGGTCCCCCGAGACACTGCGGGGTGCCCCGGGACGCTGCGGAGGTCCCTGCAGTGCTGGGGGTCCCCCCATCCCCACTCGGGGGGACAGGGGGACACGGCCCTGCAAGCTCCTCAGTGCCAGGGAGGGTCTGGGGGTCCCCGCGGGGTTTAGGGGGTCCCCGCACCATTGGGGGGGTTGTGGGGTCCCTGCCTCCCCCTCTCTGGAGAGGCCGGGGAGGTCCCCGCAGCCTCGTGGTGCCCCGGGGACTTTTGGGGGGTTCCCTGCACCCCCATTTCTGAGGGCTCTGGGGATCCCCCTCCCCTGCGGTGCCCCGGGGGGATTTGGGGGCTCCCCGCACCCCCAGTTCCGGGAGGGTTTCGAGGTCCCCGCAGCCCCTGTGCTCGGGGGGGTTTGGGGGTGCCCCCAGCGCGGGGTGCCCGTGCAGCATCAGCAGCGCCGGTGTCGGGGGGCCGGAGGGGTCCCCGCAGGCTCTGGGCGGGGGGCGCCGGCCCGGGGGGACCCCTCCTCAGGGCAGCCGCCTCTCGGCACTGGGGGGGCAAGGGGGGGGTCAAAGGGGGGGAAGGGAACCCCCAAACCCCTTCTGGGGGGGCTGGGACCCCCATACCCAGATCCTGGCTGGGAGACTGGGGGTCCCCCCTCCCCCAGCGCCCCCGTCCATCAGGGAGGGGACAGAGGAGGGGTAAAGGGGACCCCCGGGTGCCCCCCAATCCCGGGGGGAGCAGGTACTTACGGGGCAGAACCGTAAAGCTGCGGGGGAGGGGAAGGTGAGGGGGTTGGGGGGGGCACAGGAACCCCCCCAGACCCCAACCCCCATCCCCGACACTGGGCAAACCGGGGGTGCCCCAGAGCCAGTACTGGGGCAACTGGGGCCCTCCGATGGGATCTGAAGCGGTGCCTTCCTCAGCCCCCCAAAACCTCCCCTGCCCCCCAAGATCCCCCCAGCTCCTGTACCCTTCACAGCCCCCAAAGCCCCCTCAGCCCCCCAAGACCTCTGCCACCCCCATGATCCCCCCAGCTCCTGTACCCATTGCAGCCCCCTCAGCCCCCCAAAACCTCTGCCACCCCCCAAGATCCCCCCAGCTCCTCTACCCACTGCAGCTCCTAAAGCCCCTCAGCCCCCCCCAAGCCTCCTCCAACCACTCTCAGCTACCCGAAATCTCCCCCAAATCCCCCAGCTCTCCCAAACCCCTCCAGCCCCCAACACCTCTCCAAACTCCCCCAGCCCCCCCCAAACCCCCCAGGCCCCCCCAAAGCCCCCAGCCCCGTCCCCACTCACGAGTGCAGCCCGTGCACCCCCCCCTCGACCTGCGCCGCCACCGTCCTGCGCTCGAACTTCAGCTCCCCCGCGAACATCATGGACCTGGGGGGCACGGGGGGGGTCGGCGGGGGCGGCTGGGGACCCCCCCCCGGCCCTCCCCGGCCCCCCCCCCCGCACTGACCGGAGCGCCGAGAGGCTGCGGGCGCCCAGGTCCTGGCAGCCGTGCTGCAGCCCGGCCAGCAGGTACGGCACGAACTTGTGGATGGAGCCCTTGTCCTGCACCGAGCCCGACACGCCCTGCGCCACCTTCACCGCGTCCCCCTCGCTGCGGGGGGACACACAGGGGCTGGGGGGGCGGCCTGGGGGCGGCACCCCCCCCCCCCCCGGCCCCTGGGGGTACCTGAAGTAGCGTTTCTGGCTGCCCGGGCCCTGCTCCATGGCGTCCAGCGAGCCCATGCCCCGGTACTGCTTCAGCCGCACGCCCTCCGAGAAAAAGAACTCGCCCGGCGCCTCCGTGGTGGCCGCCAGCAGTGACCCCATCATCACTGGGGGGGGACGCCCCGTCAGGACCCCCCCCCCCCGGCGGGGTGGGGGGCGTGAAACCCCGCCAGGATGGGCTGGGGGCCGCGGGGCCATCTCCAGTCTGGAGATGGAGCCCTGGAGCGTGGGATCCCCCCGGCGGCACCAGGGTGGGCTGCTGGCCACGAGACCCCCTCAGGGTGCCCCCTCTGGGTGCTGGGTGCCCCCTCACGCCCCCCGTGCCCCCCGTGCCCCCTGCCCTCACCGGTGGAGGCTCCCAGTGCCAGCGCCTTCACGGCGTGCCCGGGGCTGCGGATGCCACCATCGGCGATGACGGGGACACCGAAGCGCCGCGCGTACTCGGCCACGCGGTACACGGCCGTGGCCTGGGCACGGCCACACGCCAGCACTGCCGTGGGGACAGGGACACATCAGGGACATGGCCATGGCCTGGGCACGGCCACATGCCAGCACTGCCATGGGGACAGGGACACATCAGGGACATGGCCATGGCCTGGGCACGGCCACATGCCACCACTGCCATGGGGACAGGGACAGAGACACATCAGGGACATGGCCTTGGCCTGGGCATGGCCACACTGCCATGGGGACAGGGACAGGGACACATCAGGGACATGGCCATGGCCTGGGCATGGCCACACTGCCATGGGGACAGGGACACATCAGGGACATGGCCTTGGCCTGGGCACGGCCACACTGCCATGGGGACAGGGACAGGGACACTGTGAGGGACATGGCCATGGCCTGGGCATGGCCACACTGCCATGGGGACAGGGACACATCAGGGACATGGCCATAGCCTGAGCCTGGTCACACACCAGCACTGCCACAGGGACAGGGACACCAGCACAGGGACACCTTCACAGGGACAGGGGATCAGGGACAGGGACACTGTCATGGCAACAGGGACATGGGGACAGGGGGACAGCGGCTACAGGCCCACACCGAAGGGCACAATGGGGACACTGCAGGGGTGTCCAGGGGTGTCAGGGTGGGGTCAGGGGTCCCAGGTGTCACCCACCTTCCTGGGTGATGCAGATGGAGCCGCTGCCCATCCCCACCCGCAGCGCGTCCACCCCGGCGTCGATCAGGTTCTTGGCCTGGGCCGCCGTCACCACTGCGGGGAACACCCCAAAATGGCACCTCAAGACTGCCCAGGGCACCCCAGAAATGGTGCCCCTAAACAGCACCCCAACACTGCCCAGGGCACCCTGAATCCCATCTCAGTGCTGTGGGGATGCACCCCAAACACAGCAGTGCCCCGAAACAGCAGCCCAAAAGTGGCACCCCAAATCCGGCCCCCCTCTCCCCAAATCCTGCCCCACTATGACGGGGGGGGCACCTCAAAAACAGCCCCCAAAAATGGCACCCAAATCCACCTCACCAGTGCAGGGGACACCCCAAACCCTGCCCCATTTCCCCCACCTCTCTTTTGGGGTGCCCGCGTTTCCCCCACTCATCAGTGCCCCCCCAGCCCGGGCAGTTCCCGTGCCCCCCCCCGTTTGGGGTCTCACCGTTGCCCCCCACCACCTGCAGCTCGGGGTACTTGGCCTTGATGTACCGGATCATGCTGAGCTGGTACCGGGAGTTCCCCTGTGACGAGTCCTGGGGCCGGTTTGGGGTGCGGGTGGGGCAGGTTTTGGGGTGCCACGGGGGGGGAGCAGCAGGTTGGTGTTCAATGAGCAGGGGGTACCCCCCAGGCCCCTTCTTTTTTTGGGGCACCCCACCACCCAGAACAAGCAGCTCAATCCCCATCCCCAGATCCCATCCCCTTCCTTTTGGGGTCCCACGGCTTTTGGGGTGCTCCCACCGTCCTATTTTTAGGGTCCCCCCCTGCACCCCCCCACCTGCACCAACGGCTCCATCCCCATCTTTTTCCCTTCCCTTCTATCCCTGCCCGGTTTTTGGGGTCTCCCATTTCTGGGGATCCCCATTTCTGGGGTTCCCCATTTTCGGGGTCCCTCACAGCAGCACCCTAAGGTCATCCCCCCCGGCACCAGCAGCTCCATCCCCACCCCATTTCTCCATCCTCATCCTCCCCCTTTTTGGGATGCTCCCCTTCCCCCATTTCCGTGTCGCCTCTTTTTCATCCCCCCCGCATTTTGGGGTCTCACTTTTTTTGGGGTGCCCTCACCCCCCCCCCAATTTTCGGGCACCCCTCCACACCCACCGGCACCACGAGCTCCACCCCCCCTGCCCGGCAGCTCGAGCCCCATCCCCTTCCTCCCTCTCCTCCCCGCAGCCCCCCGCTGCTCGGAGCCCCTGGGTTTTGGGGTCCCCCCGGTTTTGGGGTGCCCGCACCAGCACCACGAGGTCGGCGCCCGCCTGCACGAGCAGGTCCAGCCGGTATTTGTCGTCCTCGCGGGTGCCGATGGCGGCCCCGACCCGCAGCTGCTTCCGCTCGTCCTTGGAGGCCGCCGGGTGCTCCCGGTTCTTCTTCAGGTCCGTGCGCGCCATCAGCGCCACCAGCTCGTCCCGGCTGTTGACGATCGGCAGCTTCCCTGCGGGGACAGCGCGGGGACAGTCACCCCCGAGCCCGGGACACGGGGACACCGCGGGAACCCGGGCACAGGGGCCGCGGAAGGGATCCCGAGCGCAGCGCGATGGTGGCCACCAGCTCGTCACTGCTGGTCACCGCCGGCAGCTTCCCTGGGGACACGGGGGGAATGCGGGGTCACCGCGGGGTGGAGGGCACTGGGGGGGCTGCAGGGACACGGGGACGTGGAGGTGACACCAGGGACACAGGGCTGACCCCAGGGACAGGAATGGGGACACAGGGCTGGCCCCAGGGACAGGAATGGGGACACAGGGCTGGCCCCAGGGCCACAGTGGGGGGACCTGAAGGATGGGGGGGTGACGGCCACCGGTTCACCAGTGCTGGTCACCATCAGCAGCCCTAGGGACACAGCGGGGACAATGTGAAGGGAGGGGAACAGGGACAGGGGACATCCCCCATGGGTTGCCCAGGATGGCACGGAGGTGCCCCCGAGTGGAGGTGACCCCTGGGGGGTGACAGGGAGGTGCCTCCAGGGCTAACAGGGGACTTGGGGGTGTGACAGGTGACTCAGGGGGTGACAGGTGACTCAGGGGGTGACAGGTGCCCCCCTGCACCTTTCTTGCTGCGCTGCAGGATCTCGTTGGCCTCTTTGAGAGTGACACCGGCTGGGGCCACCACCAGGTCCCTGCGCTTGGTCATCACCTGGGGACACAGGGACCCACGTGTCATTGGCATCAGCACAGGTGCTGGCACTAGCACTGTCTGGCACTGCCACCGTCACCGTCACCAGTGCTGGCACTGATCCTGGCACCGGGACTGTCACCAGCACTGGCACTGTCACCTCCACTGCCACCAGCGCTGTCACCATCACTATCTGTCACTGTCACATGCACTGGCACGGTCACAGGCACCAGCACGGGCACGGGCACTGTCACTGTCACCTGCACTGTGTGTCACTGTCACCTTCACTGTCACCTGCACTGGGGGGCCCAGGGCCACCGTGGGCAGCCCCCGCCCCTGCCATGGATCTCTCCATCCTCCGTCCACCCCATCCCGCCCCACATTACAGCATCCCCCAAACCACCCCCACATCCATCCCTGCCCCACATCATCCCTGCCCCACATCCATCCCATCCCATGGATCCCATCCCGCCCCACACTACAGCATCCCCCAACCCACCCCCACATCCATCCCTGCCCCACATCCATCCCATCCCACCCCATGGATCCCACCCCATGGATCCCACCCCATCCCTGTCCCCGCTGTCCCCCGGCCCCACACCCACCTCGGCCAGGGGGGTGGCCCTGTCCCTCTCCCGCAGGAAGTCGATGTCGCGGGAGGTGACGATGCCCTCGAGCCGCCCCCCCAGGCGCCCCGAGTGGGTGACGGGGACCCCCGAGAAGCCGAGCCGGGCCTTGGCGTCCCACACGTCCCCCACGGTGTGCGCCGGGCTCATCACCAGCGGCTCCGTGATGAAACCCTGCTCAAAGCGCTGGGGACATGGACAGCGTCACCGGGGACACGGGGACAGAGGACAGCATCACTGGGGGGCTCAGGGACACAGGACAGTGTCACCCAGGGGCATGGGGACACAGGACAGTGTCACCAGGGGGCTCAGGAACACAGGACAGTGTCACCCAGGGGCATGGGGACATGGGACAGTGTCACCCAGGGGGTTCAGGGACATGGGACTGCGTCAGCGGGACATGGGGACATGGGACAGTGTCACCCAGGGGGATGGGGATGCGGGACAGTGTCACCAGGGGGCTCAGGGACATGGGACAGTGTCACCGGGGACACGGGGACAGGGGACAGCATCACTGGGGGGCATGGGGACACAGGACAGTGTCACCCAGGGGCATAGGGACATGGGACAGTGTCACTGGGGACATGGGGACACAGGACAGTGTCACGGGGGGACTCGAGGACACGGGACAGTGTCACCCAGGGGCATGGGGACACGGGACAGTGTCACCGGGGGGCTCAGGGACACAGGACAGTGTCACTCAGGGGGTTCAGGGACATGGGACAGTGTCACCAGGGGCACGGGGGTGCTCAGGGACACGGGGGGGGCACAAGGCCAGGGGACACCGAGGGGGCTCCCACAGTGGGGTGCTGATGGCCACCAGCTCAGTGGCACTGGCCAGCCCGCCCCAGGGGACCCCGGGGTGCCAGCGCGGGGTCCCCAGCTCACCTTGACCTTGCGCACCTCGCTGGCCTGGAACTCGGGCGTGCAGTTGTGGTGGATGATGCCGATGCCGCCGTTCAGCTGGGGGCAAAGGGGGGGCAAAAGGGGGCAGGGGGGGCCGTGGGTTCCTGGGCACCCCCCGGGTGGGCACCCCTGCAGCCGTGTCCCCTTGTTTGCCCTCGCACCCCCCGCGCACCGTGCCCCCCAAGCACCCACGGGTGCCCCCCCAAGTCTGACAGAGCCCCCCCAGCCCCTGGATGTCCCCTCAGTGCCCCCCGAGAAGCCTCCACCCATGTGGGTGCACCCCCACCCGTGGTGACAGCCATGTCCCCCTCGGTGACCTTGTCCCCCAGTGTCCTCCCAGTGCTTCAGTGTCCCCCAGTGTCCCCTCAGTGCCTCAGTGTCCCCCCCTGCTCACGGCCATGGGGATGGCCATGTCCCCCTCGGTGACTGTGTCCCCCAGTGTCCCCTCAGTGCCTCAGTGTCCCCCCAGTGTCCCCCCCTGCTCACAGCCATGGCGATGGCCATGTCCCCCTCGGTGACCGTGTCCATGGGGGATGACACCAGCGGCGTTTTCAGGGTGATGGTTCGGGTCAGTGCCGACGTCAGGTCCTGGGGGAGGGCAGCACCCCTAAAATCCTGACCCCCCTCTGAATGGGGGTCCCCGACTCCACCTGACCCCCCTGCCCTCCCAGCACCCCCAAAAGCACAGGGACCCTGCACCCCTAACCACCCCTGGGGGCTGGGGCTCAGTGAGCCCCCCGCACCCCAAAACCTGCGGGGACCCCATGGGCATCCCCAACCCCAGAACCACGGGGGGGCCCAGGAGGGGCTGGGGGGCACAGGGCTGTCACTGAGGGGGTCCCGAGCCGGGGGAGCCACCCCGGTGGGGAGAGCACCGGGGGTCCCAGGGGGATCCTGGGGGGCACAGGGGGTCCTGGGGGTCACTCACCACCTCGTCGGCCGTGAAGTCGATGTAGCCAGGGAGGATGAGGAAGTCACTGTGGGGGGACACAGGGCTGGGACCCCCCTGGGCCCCCCAAACTCACCCAGACCCATCGGGGGGGGGCAGCCGAGGTCTGGGGAGGCACCGAGGGCGGGGGGACCTGTGAGCTGGGGGGGTCAGAGGGTTCCTGGGGGTTCCTGAGGGGTTGGCAGTGGGGGTGCAGGGGGGGTCTGGTGGTTCCTGGGAGCCCCCGGTGGCATTCCTTGGGGGGGAACCGGGGGATCTTTGTGGGGATTCCCTGGGGCTGCCACGGGGGGGGAGCTGGGGCTTCCCTGGGGGGGCTCTGGGGGTGTCGGGAGGACCCTGGGGGTTCAGGCAGCCCCAGGGAGGCATCGGGGGGTGCCGGGTTGTGCTTGGGGGGGGGGGTCTGGAGGCGCCCGTGAGGGCCAGGAGGTGCCGAGGGGGGTCAGAGGGTTTTGGGGCCGGGGGTCACCCGCACTTGTAGGTGAGGCCATCGGCGCAGGCGAAGAGCTGCTGGGCCGTGAGCCCGTCCTCGGGCACGTAGCCGGCGCCGCTGATCAGCCGCTGCGCCATGCTGGGGGGAGGCTGGCACCGGGACCACCGGGACCACCGCGACCCCCGCCCCACCCCCGGACACCCTGGGGGAGGCTGGCACCGGGATGGGCACACCGCGACCCCCGCCCCACCCATGGCCAAGCTGCGGGGAGGCTGGCACGGGACACAGCGGGACCACCGCGACCCCCGCCCCACCCGCGGCCGCGCTGGGGGAGGCTGGCACCGGGACACACCGGGACCACCGCCCCACCCCCGGACACCCTGGGGGAGGCTGGCACCGGGATCCCCTCGAAACAGCCCCGGGGCCTCCCTGGGACCCCCACCCGCACTGGGACAGAATTCCCCCCTCTCCCCAGGACTGGGACCCCCACTGCACCAAGACCGTCCCCACCCAGGGCCGGGACCCCCGAACCACACCGGGATCCCCACCTGGACCCCCCCCCACAGGACTGGGACCCCCAGCCACACCGGGGCTGGCCGAGCCAGGCTGGGGAGGGGGTCCCGGTCCCGAGTGGGCTCGGTTTGGGGGGGATCACGGAGGGTTCATGGGGGGAGTTCCTGAGGGGGCCACGGAGGGGTCACTCTTTCGAGGGGAGTCCCGGGGGGGGGTCCCGTGGGGGTCCCCGGAAGGCTCAAGTTGGGTCCCAGGCGTTTCCCGGGGGTCCCCATGGGGCTCTCCCGTTCCCGTGGGGGTCCCGGGGGTCCCCGTGGGACTGTCCCGTTCCCGTGGGGGTCCCGGGGGTCCCCGTGGGGCTCTCCCGTTCCCGTGGGGGTCCCCGTGGGGCTGTCCCGTTCCCGTGGGGGTCCCGGGGGTCCCCGTGGGGCTCTCCCGTTCCCGTGGGGGTCCCGCGCGTTGCGCTCCCGCAGCGGCCCCGGCGCGGGGCGGATCAATGGGCGTGACCATGGGTGTGGTCGGGGGCGGGGCCGCTGCCGCGGGGCGTGGCCAGGGCCGGGACTGGCCGCCGCAGCCCCCCCCCCTCCCAGCCTGCCCAGCGCCTCCCAGTGCCCCCCTCGCCTCCCAGCACCCCGGGAGCGGCCCCGGCGCTCCCAGTAGCCTCTCCCGGACACCAGCGACTCCCCCCATCCCCCAGCGCTCCCAGTAACCTCTCCCGCAGCCCGGGGACCCCCCCCATCCCCCAGCGCTCCCAGCAGCCCCTCCCGCATCCCCCGGTAACCCCCAGTACCCCCCCACCTCCCTCCCCGCCAGTGCTGCCCCACACCCCCCCAGTAGCCCCCCAGTAGCAGCCCCAGTGTCCCCTCGCTGCTGCTCCCTCCCGCCCCAGTAACGCCCCAGTCCCTCCCAGTGCCCCCCACCGCAGCCCTTCCCTCCCCCCGTGGCCCCGCTGCCCCCCGTCCCCCCCCCGGTGCCGCTGTCCCCGTCCCGGGGTGCCCCCGGCGCGCCCCAGCAGCGCCCCAGTCCCCCCCAGTGCCCCCAGTAACCCCCCCGTACCTGGGCTCCCCCTCGCCCATGGCGCTGAGCGCCGCCGGGGGCGGGGCCTCGGGACCACGCCCGCAGCCCCGCCCCTCCTGGCCCCGCCCCCGGTAGCTCCGGGGACACCCCCGAGGACACCCCCGAGCCCCGGGATTGGGGCTCCCCCCGCTCTGGGGCTTGGGGCACCCCCTTTCCTGCGGGCAGCCCTGGGTGTGGCGCGGCGTGCACCCCTCTTTTGGGTGCACCCCGTTTCGTGGGGTGCGGTCCTTTCTTTTGGGTGCTCCCATTTTTGGGGGGTGCGTTCCTCTGGTGCGGGTGCGCCTCCTGCATTTGGGTGTCCCCCCGCTTTTTGGGGTGCGCCCCTTATTTCGAGTACTCCCTCTTTTGGGTACGCTTCCTTTCTTAGGGAGCAATCCTCTGTTTAGGGTGCCCCACTCTCTTTTGGGTGCTCCCCGTTTTTGGGTGCTCCCCGTGATTTTGGGGGTACCTCCCCTTCGGGGGGGACACGCTTCTGCTTTGGGTGTCCCTTGGGGTCCCCCCTGCCCCGGGTGGCTCTGGGGACGGCCCGCGCCCCGCGGGGTTGTTTGTGCGGGCGTAACGAGCCCCGGGGGATGGGGCGGCAGAGCAGCCGCACCTGTGAGCACCTGTGAGCACCTGTGAGCACCTGTGAGCACCTGTGCTCGATCACGTGTGTGAGCACCTGGGTGATCACCTGTAATCGATCACTCTCTGTGCACCTGTGTGAGCACCTGGGTGATCACCTGTGATCGATCACTCTCTGTGCTCCTCTGATCACCTGTGAGCACCTGTGATCGATCACGTGTGTGAGCACCTGGGTGATCACCTGTAATCGATCACTCTCTGTGCACCTGTGTGAGCACCTGTGTGATCACCTGTGATCGATCCCCTGTGTGAGCACCTGTGTGATCACCTGTGACCGATCCACTGTGTGATCACCTGTGATCGATCCCCTGTGTGAGCACCTGTGTGATCACCTGTGATCGATCACCTGTGTGCCCCTCGGACCCCCTGCCCGTGCCCCGCCCGCCCCCTGCCCGGGGCGCGCCCCCATCCCGAGCCCCCCGGGCTGGGGGCCGGCTCCCGGCACTGCGCCCCCCGCAGGCCGGGCCGGGCATGGCGGGGGGGGCGGGCAGGGTGGGCAGGTGCCTCCCCCCGGCCAGGACAGCTCTCCCCGCCCCCCTCCAAGGTGACCCCCCCCCCGTGTCCCCAGGTGACCCTCCCCAGCGCAGGGACCCGCAGGGGGCAAACAGAGCCCACCCGAGGCACGGCCACGGCACGGACCCCCCCACGGACCGCCTGTCACGGACCTTCCCCCCGCGCTGTCCCGTCCCCCGGCTCCGACCCCCGGGACCCCTCGGCACTGACGCCCCCATCCCGGCACTGACGACCCCCCCCTCACGGCACCCACAGAGCCCCCAGACCCCCACGCCCCCTGTTCCCCCCCATTACCTGCCCTCCCCCTGTCCCGCGGGGGTCACCTCGCCCTCGGGGGAGTCTGGGGGCGCTTCCATGGCGTGGGGGGGGTCCCGCGAGGGTCCGTGGGTGCCGCTGCCGGCGGGACCCGGTGCCGTGGGAGGGGGGACGTGGGGGGGCGGCACCGCCCCCTCGGCTCCGCCCACCCCGTGGGGGCTCGGTCGCGACGCGGGGGAAACTGAGGCACGGGGCGGCGCGGGGGTCAGACCCACGTTCGCGGGGAGGTCACAGAGGGGAGGTCACGCACAGGGGGGGTCCCCGCCGTGCCCCCCCCACTGGCCGCGCCTCCGCGCTCCCCCCGCCCCACCGTGCGGGGGGGGGTCGCACTTCCAGCCCCTCCCGAGCGGCGCAGGGGGGACACGCGTGGGAGCGCGACACGCGGGGGTCGCGGGGGGGGGGGCTCGGGGGTCATAGCCTGTGTGCCCCCCCGCCCCCGGGCCATTTGCAGCCGCGGCAGCTGCCGGGGATTATCGCGGCCGGGATTAAGGGGGGATTTGGGAGGGGGCGAGGGGGCGGGGGAGGGGCAGGAAGGTAATGGAGGGGCGGTGCTGCTCCGCCCAGCGCTCCCAGTATAGACCAGTACAACCCAGCTGCCCGAGTGTGTCCCAGTACAACGCATTGCACCCAGTGCTCCCAGTACCCCCCAGCGCTCTCAGAGCGCCCGGTTCTCCCAGCGCGTCCCAGTACACACCAGTTCGCCGTGCTCCCAGTGCTCCCAGTACAGCCCCGAGTGCCCCGGTAGGTCCAAGGCCCCCAGTACACCCTTTGTGTGCCCAGTGCTCCCAGTACAAACCAGCGCACCACGCTCCCGGTGTTCCCAGCGCTGCCAGCGGCGGTGTCGCGGCGCCGGTGCCACCCGCCGGAGGTGACCCGCCGGTGCCGGTGACCCCGGGGATTAGCGACAAACTCCCGCTCAAGCCTCTTAGCGGGGGCCGCCCACGGCCACGGGGTCACGCGTGGGGGAAGGGCGCCCCAGGGGACCCCCAGGGCACCCCTCGGGGACCCCCGGGGGACCCCAGTGCCCCCCGCGGGGCACGGGGACCCCGCGGCACCCTCGGGGCATCCCGGGACCCTCGTGGCACCTCGGGGACGCCCAGGGGACACTCCGCCCCCCCGGCCCCATCACTGCCCGCCCTCGGCACCCTCCCCACGCGGGGCACGGGGACCCCACGTCCCCCTCATGGGGCAGCGCAGGCAGCGCCGCTTAAGGGACGCGGCGCCTTTAAGGGGCGTGGTCAGAGAGAAACCCCCGCCCCCAGGGGCGGGGCCACGGGGAAGGCGGGAAACGCCCAAATGGGAGCGGGGACACGGGGACTGTGACACCCCCCGGGACATCCCGGTGACCCCCCCAGTGACCCCCCCCAGTGTCTCCCAGCACAGCCCAGCGCTGCCCAGTTCCCACCAGTGCCTCTCAGGCTGTTTATTGCGCCCCCCCGAGCGCGGCCGCCCCCGCCCCGCTCAGCACTCGATGGAGTCCTCGAGCAGCTGCAGCAGCGGGGGGGGCACCCGGGGGTCGCCGCCCGCCGCCTCCTCCAGGCTCTCCTCGCTCTCCTCCTCCAGCGCCGGCAGCACCCCCAGCGCCGCCCCCCGCCGCCCCCCCGCCGCGGGGCTGCCCCCCGCCTCCGCGGGACCCCCCGAGACCTCGCCCGGGCTGGGGGCGCGGGGGGGGCTGGGGCTGCCGCGGGCGGCCGGGGGCGACCCCGCCGGGGATCCCCCCCCGGGCGAGCCCCCCCCCGGCCGCCCCACGGAGTTGGCCTGGGGTTTGGGGGCGGGGGGCGCCTGGGGGGCTGGCGGCGGGGGCGGCGGGGGCGGCGGCGGCGGCGGCGGGGGGGGCGGCGGGACCTCCCCCACCTCGCTGTAGCCCTCGTTGGGGTAGTAGAGCCGCGGGGGGCTCGGGGGGGACTTGCCGGCCTGGACCTGCGGAGGGGACAGAGGGGTCAGGGGGGCCGGGGGACGCCCCCCGCACCGGACACCCCCCCCCTCGGGACCCTCTCCCGCGCGGGGACCCTCCATGGGAGCCCCCCAGCACCCCGACCGCCCCCATGGGGTCCCCCCTGCTCAAGGACCTCCCCATGGGGACCCCCAGTGCTCCGAACCCTGCCCAGACCGGGGACACCCCGTGGGACCCCCCTCCCCCCGGGCCCTACCTGGCACAGAAACCACCCCGTGGGACCCCCCCCGGGCACCTCGAACACCCCAGGCACAGGGACCCTCACCCCCACCCAGCACCCCGACCATGGGACCCCCCAGCACCCCAATGTCTCCCCAGCACCCGGGACCCCCGTGGGAGCTCCCATCACCCCGACTTCCCCCGGCAGGACCAGCATGGGACCCCCCATAGGACCCCCCAGCACCCCGACCTAATAGGACCCCCCTGGCACAGGGGACCCTGCATCCCCCTTCTGGGGGGGCTCAGAGCAGGATGACCCTCCCCCCCCAGCACTTTTTGGGGGGTCTCCGCCTTCCCCCCCCCCACTCACCGGCTGGAACCACCTCAGGCTCTGTGGGGTGGAACGGGGGGGGGTCAGCTGGGAAACTGAGGCACGGGGGGGCTCCCTCCTTCCCTCAGGCCCCAGACCCGGGTACCTCCTTCCAGCCCCCCCAGACCTGGGAACCGCCGTCCTACGGCCCCCCCAAGCCAGCAGAGCCCCCGTCCCACAGCCCCCCCAGACCCAAGAAGACCCCCTTCCTTCCCAGCCCCTCCAAAACAGGGGACCCCCTTTCCCCCCACTGGAGGGTCCCCGATCCCGCAGCGCCCCCTTTGACCCGGGGACCCCTTCCCTCACCCCAGACCCGGGGGTGGGATGAAGGTGCCGGAGGTTTGGGGAGATCTGGGGGTGTGGAGCAGTTTGGGGGTGCGGGAGCAACTGGGGGAGCTTTGAAGGTTCGGGGAGGGGGTTGAGGGGGGCGCGGGGGGTGCAGGGGGGTGTCGGGGGGCTCCGGGGGAGCAGGCACGGGGCCGTGGGGTGCCCGGGGGCTGGGGGGGCCCCTACCACGTTGGGGTGTTTCTCGATGGCGAGCGCTGCCCGGTCCGCCGTGCGCTGCTGCCGCCGCCGCCGCCGCCGCGCCCGCAGCGCCAGGAGCGCCAGCAGGAGCACGGCCCCGAGCAGGAGCAGCGCCCCCGCGCCCCCCGCCACCGCCCCCGCCGGCAGCCCCCGCCCGGCCGCCGGCTCCGACGGGTCCCGCGGGGCTGCGCGACAGAGGGGACGCGTCAGCGGGGGGGACATGAACCGGGGGGAGCGCGGGGAGCGGGCGGGGACAAACCGCGGCACATCCCGGGGGGCTCCGAGGGGTCCCGGGGGGCTACATCACATCCCGGGGGGGGCCCCATCACGGTCCGGGGCGGCCTGGGGATCCCGTCACCGTGACCGTGGGAGCTTGGGGAAAATCCATCTCGGAGGGGGACACAGTGCTGGGGGGCCCCTCTCCACCGGGCGGGGCTCTGGGGACACCCCATCGCTGGGGGCGGGGGGTCCTGGGGGGTGTCCCAGTCCCGTGGGGATGGGGAGGGTCACGGAGGGGTCCCTGGGGGGTTTCTGGGGGGATCCCCCTCCTCCGTACCCGCCTGCCCCGGCCACAGCACCTCCAGCTCCACCGTCGTGTTCGAGGTCTCGCCCGATTCCTCGTCCCGCGCCAGCACCTGACGGGGAAGGGGCGCGGAGAGGGGACAGGGGGACATGGTGAGGGCAGGGGGCATGCAGGGACATGGTGTGCCACCGGGGGGACACACAAGGGCACATGGAGGTGCCCCAAGCCTCAGCGTCCCCTCTGTCCCACCCTGTGTCCCCTCTCTGGTGCCACCCAGACCTTGGTGCCCCTCTGGTACCCACAACCTCCAGCCCCCCCATGCCCACCCAGTGCCCCTCAATCCTCCCGTACTCCCACGTGGTCCTGTCCCCCCATGCCCCCTAATCCCCCCTGTCCCCCCATGTCCCCCTTCCCCCGCTGCCCCCCACGCTCACCTGCAGGCGGTAGCTCTGCCCGGGCCGCAGCTGATCCGCCTGGGCCACCAGGAGCCCGTTGGGCATCACCTGGAACAGCTGCTGGCTCTGGTTGGCGCCGTGGCTCAGGGTGTAGCGCACCTGGGGATTCACCCCCTGCGGGGCGGGGGGTCAGCTCCTGCCCGCACCCACCCTCCCCCGGCACCTGATTGCTGCCCACACCTCTTCCTGCATCCCCTACCTGTGAGCCCTACCTGCATCCCTACCCAACCCCCACCTGTCCCTCTGCCGCATCCCCCTTCCTGCACCTCCTGCCCTCACCTGCATCCCTGTCCTCATCCTACCTTCAATCCACCTGCACCCCTGCCTTCATCCCACCTGCATCCCTGCCTTCATCCCACCTGCATCCCTGCCCTCATCCTACCTTCAATCCACCTGCATCCCTGCCTTCATCCCACCTGCATCCCTGCCCTCATCCTACCTTCAATCCACTTGCATCCCTGCCTTCATCCCACCTGCATCCCTGCCTTCATCCCACCTGCATCCCTGCCCTCATCATACCTTCATCCCACCTGCATCCCTGCCTTCATCCCTACCTGTACCACTCCCCGCGCCCTGCCCGCCCCCACCTGCATGCCCTGCTCACACCTTGCCTCACCCTCACCTGCGCCCCCTGCGCCGCTCACCTCGGGGAAGTCGGGGTCGTGTGCGCGCAGGGCGAGCACCTGCCCGCCGAAGGTGAGCAGCAGGGCGGCGCGGCGCGGGGCCGCGGGCACGAACGCGCGGTACCGGGCGCGGGGGAAGCGCGGCGGGTGCCGGTTCGGGGCCAGGACCCGCACCAGGGCCCGCGCCACCGCGTACTTGGAGGGGTCGTTCACCTGCGAGGCCTGGGGGGCGCGGGGCGACAGGACGGGGGGACATGGGGGGGACACGGGAGGACACAGGGGGCGCGGGGTGTGGAGGGACACACGGGACACCCAGGTGTCACTGCCAGCAGCTTCCTGCGCCCGTGGGGGCTTCCCGGAGTGCCCCGGGCAGCTCCCACCATCCCAGGCACCCCCATCTCCCGGGGGCCCCCCAGCCCAGGCCCCCCCATCTCCCCGGGCCCCCCGTCCCCTGCCCACCATGACGCTGAGGCAGATCTCGGGGGTCTGCCGGCTGCTCTCCACCGCCCGCAGCAGCGTAATGGCCCCGGTCACGTTGTCGATGTGGAACCTGCTGCTCTCCTGACCTGGGGGGCCACAGAGATGGGGACCCCCCGAGACCACTCCACCCCCCCGGACCCCCCTCCTGCCCCGGGACACTGTGGGAAACTCTCCCCGGGGCAGCCCTGAGGGAGGTCCCTGCTGTCCCCCCATCCATTCCTGGACCTTCATGGCAGGGAGGACCCCTCTTATTTTGAAAGGGGGGGGGGGGGGGCGCACGAGGAGGGCGTTATTAACCCTTTGAACCCCAGTATGGAGGAGGTTTAACCCCTCTGGTGCTGGAGCACCCTTGGGTGCACCAGGGTTTGACCCCCACCCAAGCCGGAGGGGGGATTAGGGCCCCCCCAGCTCAATCCCTTTATTCAATTTGCCCCAGTGGATCTGGCAATTGGATTGTGCTAACTTGGAATCCCGGCAGAGAAACCCCCGGCGGGGACCCCCCCTCACCACAGACACCCCCATCGCACGGAGACCCCCGGCAGTGCCAGGGACTGGGGGGCACAGGGTGGCCCTGGGGCCCACCCCGGGCACCATGGCCACCTCTGCCCCCCCATGTCCCCGCCCACCACATCCCTGTCCCCGTGTCCCGGCCCTGTGTCTCTGCTGTGGTGTCCCTGTCCCTGTGTTCCTGCCCACGCGTCTGGCATGGCTGTGTCCCCGTGTCCCCGCCTCCCTGCCCTCCTGTGTCTGTGTGTCGCTGCCTCCCACGTCCCTGACCGCCGTGTCCCCCCGTGTCCCCCCGCGTCCCCTGTCCCTGCTACCTGCCAGCAGGGAGTAGGTGATGGCCGCCCGCAGCCCCCTGTCCCCGTCCTCGGCATAGACGGCGCCGGGGCTGAAGCTCAGGGGACCCCCCTGGGGACAAGGAGGGGACACGGAGGTGTCCGGCTGAGCCCCGCGGGCCCCCCCTGACCCCCGCGTCCCCGCGGCGTCCCCAGGGTCCCGTGTCCCACCTGGAGCTGGCCCTCGGTGACGTTGGCGGTGTAGACGGGGCTGGTGCAGACGAGGGGGCTGTGGGGGGCGCGGGGGGTGCAGGGCAGGAACTGGGGGTACTGGTCATCCCCGTCCAGGACATTGACCCGCACGCGGGCCGAGGCGTTGAACCGCTCCCGGGTGTTCATCTCCTGCAGGCAGAGCACGGGGCACGGCCCCAAAACCTGCTGGGGGTGCACGGAGAGGCACAGGGACCCTCGCGGCATGGGGACAGCCCGGGGGTGCAGGGGACCCCACGGCACAGGACCCCAGTGAACGGTGACCCCACAGGCACGGGGACACCCCAGGTACAGGGACCCCCACGGGACAGGGGCCCCCGTGCAAAGGGGGCCTGGAGGGACAGGAACCCCCAGCCCCAGGCGGGAGTGGGGGTCGCAGCCGAGTTCCCACCAGGGCGTGGGGGTGCCGGGGGGTGCCGGGTGGGGGCGGGGGGGTGCGAGGGGCGGGGCGCTGGAGGGGGGAGGGGGCGCAGGTGGCCCATTAAGGAAATGAGGGGGATTGAGGGCAGGTGACGGGATCACGTCACCCCCAATTAGCGGGGCCGGCGGGGACGGCCGGCGGGCGTGGGGGGGCGGGCAGGCTTGGGGGGGACCCCCGCCTGTGCCACCCACCCGCGGCACGGCCGTGAGGGGGGCGTGACCCCGAGGAGGTGCGGGGGGCACAAGGACCCCAGACCCCGCGGGCGGGGGCTCTGTAGGGGTGGGGCTGGGGTCCTCCCCGGGGCCAGGGGTGGGTGCCAGGGCCCCGTTCATGAGGGTGGTCAGGGGTCCCACAGCCGGGGGTCTCGTGTCAGGGTCCTGCACCGGGGTCCCACAAGTGGGGGGCTCACAGAGGGGGGTCCCATGTTCGAGCGCCTCGGGTGAGGGTCCCACGGACATGGGGAGAGACGGGAGCCGCGGGGGGCCCGCAGCAGGGTCCCGGGGTGGGCGGGGGTCTCACCACGGCGGTCACGACCACCTCGAGGTGCCGCCGGCTCTCGAAGTCGAGGGCCCGCGCCAGCACCACGCGGCCGCTGTTCGGGAGGTCGATGCGGAAGAAGCGGGCGTCGGGCTGGGGGGGGGTCGGTCAGGCCGGCAGATGGCCCCGGCCCCCCCGCGGCCCCCCGCCCCCGCCCCGGCTCACCGAGGCCGTGTCGATGACGTACATGAGCGTGTCCCCGTCCGCGTCCTCGGCCTGGGCGCTGAACACCACCGAGTGCACCGGCGCCAGCTGCCCGCGGGGGTCACCAGGGGTCCCGGGACACCCCGGGGCCCCCCCAACATCCCCCGGGGTCCCCCAACACCCTGTACTCCCCAAACAGACCCCACACCCCACCTCAAACAGACCCTAAACACCCCCGATGGTCCCCAAATGCACCCGGGAATCCTGAACACACCCTGCACCCCCAAACACCCCTGAGCTGCCTCATGGGGGTCACCGGGGGGTCCCCCAACACTCCCAGCACTCACGAACACATCCCATATCCCCATTCCTACTTTTGGGTGTCCCCATCCCTTCTGGGCACCCACCCTGGCACAAACTGTCCCTGTGCCCATGAGCCTGACCATCCCTGTCCCCATGCCTGTCCCCATGCCTGTCCCCAGTCCATGCACACGGCCATCCCTGTCCTGGTGCCCATCCCTGCCCCATCACCATGACCGTGTGCAGGACATGTCACCACCCCTGTCCCCGATAGGCGCCCGCAGTGCCACTGTCACCTCGCTGACGTTGTGGGTGAGGACAGTGGCCCCCTGGAAGTGGGGCCGGTTGTCGTTCTCGTTGAGGACCTGGACGATGATCCGGAACTCGACCTGCCAGGGGTGTGGGGGACGGACACAGGCAGTGACCAGGGTGGGACTGGGCACCCCCAGAGCTGCCCGGGGTCCCCACCGTGCGTGGCCGTACCGGGGAGGAGCCGTCCTCGGCACACGTCAGGGCCACCATCAGCACCGGGGACTCCAGCTCCTGTGGGGACAAGGGACACTGGGACATGGGGTGACATGGGGGGCTGCCCCACGGGGTCCCCAGCCAAGCAGGGGCAGGAGGGTCCCAGCTGGACAAGGGTGGACAGGATGATCTGGGAGGGAGGGGCTGCAGGATGGATGGACACAGCATGGAGGGGGCGTGAATGGATGGACACGGGATGGACACGGGAGGAGTATGGGATGGACACAGGATGGACATGGGAGGAGTATGGGATGGACATGGGATGGACACGGGATGGAGGGAGGATGGATACAGGATGGGCAGAAGAAGGAGGATGAATGGAACATGGACAGATGATGGTAGACCCAGGGTAGGTGGTGTATGGATGAGAGACACAGGATGGACACAGGTGGGTGAGGGATGGACACAGGATGGACACGGGATGGACACAGGATGGACATGGGTGTGGGATGGAGGGATGGACACAGGATGGACACAGGATGGACATGGGTGTGGGATGGAGGGATGGACACAGGATGGACACAGGATGGACATGGGTGTGGGATGGAGGGATGGACACAGGTGGGTGTGGGATGGAGTGTTGGCACACGATGGACATAGGATGGACTCGGGTGTGGGATGGAGGGATGGATGGTGGAGGTAGATGGACACTGGGTGGGTGGAGGATGGACACAGGGTGGATGGGGGTGGATTCAGGATGGACAGTGGACACAGGATGGATGCAGGACGGACACGGATGGACATTCAATGGACACAGGATGGTTGGAGCGGGACAGGGGACCGGGGCTGTCCTGGCAGTGTCACCTCACGGTCCAGCGTCCGCCCTGCCGACACGTTGAGCCGGACGCTGCGCCCGTCCAGGTAGAACCAGGCGGCGTCGGCGCCCACCAGGCAGAGCTGGAGGCCGGCGCCGCCCCCCGCGCCCCCCGCGTCCCCCGGCGGGGGCAGCCGCGCCACCAGGCTCCCGTGGGCGCTGTTCTCCGCGATCTCCGTGAACAGGTTCCCGAAGCCGCTGCAGCCGTCGCCCCGGGCTGCCGTTGCCGCGCCGGGGATGGGCACACGGGTGTCCGTGTGGGTGTGGCCCCGCGGGTCCCCATGTCCCCTCTCCTGGCACTCCAGGGGTGGGGACAGGCCCCCTCTCCAGGTCCTCCCCCACCCGTTCCCTGCTGACCCTCCCAGGGTCCCTCTTGTCCCCGCCCCAGGGTCCCCATATCCCCAGCCCAACAACTCCATCCGCGCTGCCACCTCCCCCCTCAGTCCCCCCGTGTCCCCACCACCCAAGTCCCACTCCCTGGACCCCCAGCATAGTCGCCCGTGTGTCCCCCAGGGTCCCCACCCCCAAGTCTCCGTCCCCAGGAGACCAGTGGGCTATCAACCCCAGTGGTCCTGCACTCGGGTGACATCTTTGGGTCCCTCCCAAGGTCCTCTGTGTCCCCGTGCCCTGGGGTTCCACCTCTCACGGTTGCTACTCCCAGGGTCCCCTTCCCATGTCCCCGAGTCCCCATTCCCTGGTGACCTCATCCCTTGGGTCCCCATCACTCCTGGTTGCCACTCCCAGGGTCCCCTCCTTGGGTCCCCACCGGACGCCCACCGGGTCGCTCCCAGGCCCGGTGTCCCCCTCAGGTGTCCCCTGTCGGCCAGGTGCCCCCCAGGTGCTCACCTGTGGCCAGGTGCAGCGCCAGGCAGGCGGCCAGGAGCGCCGGGCAGGACGCGGCCGCCATGGGGACACGGGGACCTCGGGGGGCGCCTGTGGCGGGGGAGGGAGGAGCGGGGCTGCCACCCCGGCCCCGCGCCCCTGTCCCCAGCCCCCTCCGCAATGTCCCCCCGGGCGGACAGCCCCGGTGACAGCGGTGACACCACGCCGAGGTCCCCTTTCCCGGGTCCCCGTGCCCGTGTCCTCATCCCTGTCCCCCTGCCAGGTCCTCTCTCCTGGGATCCCCAGCGGTCACCACTCCGGGGTCCCCTTCCCCTGGGACTCTCGTGCTTGGCTGTCCCTGCCCGTGTCACCCACCCGGGCCGCCATGCCCGAGGTCCCCTTCCCCAGGACCCCAGGGTGCTGTCGCTGTCCCCGGTGCACGTCCCCAGGGTGTCCCTGTCCCCACCCGAGGGTCTCACCGGCAGGTGCCAGGCCGGACAGCCGTGTCCCCCCTCCGCGTCCCCCCCGTGTCCCCCTGACCAATCCCACTCGTGTCGCCCCCTGAGGCCCCGCACCGTGCGGCTGCCCCTGCCCTGGGGTCTGCAGGGGGGACCCTCAGCAGGGGGGACCCTCAGCGTTCCCCGCGCTCGGCAGTGGCAGCCATATGGCGCCCCCCCCCCCAATTAGCGGCAGGTAATTAGGGCGGGGGAAGGGGGGGCGCTCCCCGTCTGCCACCCCAGCACCGCGGTGCGGGGTCCCCCGTGCTGTTCCCCCAGGACCCGCTCCCTGCTGGGGGGCAGAGGAGGAGTCGGGGGGGCTCCCCTTCCCACCCTGCGGTCCCCGGGTGTCACCCCGCCCGTGTGTCACCCCGGAGCAGAGGCCCCCCGCGTCCGGGACGCCCTCCCACTCCGGGACCCCCTCCCGGGGATCACGTCCCCCCACGGTCTCCTCCCCCCGTCGCCCCCGGCCGCCCCACAGCCCCCGGCCCCCCCCCGGCCCCCGCCCCCCCCGTACCTGCCCGGCGCCGCCGCCCCCGGCGCTGCTGCCCCGGCCCGGCGGGACGGGGGGGGCGGGGGCGGGACCGGGCGGGGCCGCGCCGGGGGCGGGGCTGACCCGGGACCTGCGGCCTGGGATCGGAGTCCTGCCCGACCTGGCACCGCCTGGACAGCACCGGGCATCACCTGCACCGCCTGGGCATCACCTGTCCTTCCTGAGCATCACCTGCACCGCCTGGGCATCACCTGTCCTTCCTGAGCATCACCTGCACCGCCTGGGCATCACCTGCACCGCCTGGGCATCACCTGTCCTTCCTGAGCATCACCTGCATCACCTGGGTATCACCTGTCCTTCCTGAGCATCACCTGCACTGCCTGGGCATCACCTGCACCGCCTGGGCATCACCTGCACCGCCTGGGCATCACCTGTCCTTCCTGAGCATCACCTGCATCACCTGCCCAGCCTGGGCACCATCTGTATCACCTGCCTCACCTTGGGCATCACCTGCATCCCCTGGGCATCACCTGTCCTGGCTGGGCAACACCTGGGCAGCACCTGCATCACGTGCCCTGCCTGGGCATCGCCTGCATCACCCGGGCATCACCCACCCTCCTGCACCTCCTGGGTGTCACTGTCATCACCTGCCCTGCCCGCACCTCCTGGGTGTGGAGTCTTTGTTTCTTTTTTGCCAGGGTCGGTTCTCAGGTCAAATTCCGTGTTATCTTTAAAATGCTCAGTCACCAGGTTCCAACACCTGGGTATCACCTGCTGGCACCTGCCTGGGCATCTCCTGCCCTGCCCTCAGCCCTTCCTGCCCAGAGCCCCGAGCCCCACCTGCCGTGCCCGGGGATCACCCGCGTGCCCCGATCGCTGCCTGCACTTCAGGAGATGTCACCTGTCTGTGCTGCCCGGGAGCATCCCCTGTCACCTGCCTGCACCCCTTCTGCCCCCTGCCCGAGGGCCCTGCACACCTGGGCCATCCCCTGCACACGGTACCTGCCCTGCCGGGCTGTGCACGGCCTGCCCGCGCTGCCTGCTCAGGTGTGGGCCCAGGAAGGGGTGTGACCCTCCCTGCACACCTGGGAGGGGTGTCACACCCCCTGTGCACACCTGGGAGGGGTGTGACCGCCCCCATGCACACCTGTGGCCCGTGTGGGGCTGGTCGGGCGTGTGGCTCCTCCTTGCACACTCGCGTGTCCCCGCTGAGCCACCGCCATAATCCGCTTTGGGGACAAAGAGGATGAGCTGGGGGGAGGGGGAAGTGACACGGGGGCCACCGCGGGGGGAGTGTGGGTGTGAAAATGAGGTGAGAGTGTATGTGCAGGTGTGTGAGGCAGCTCTGTGTGTGTGGCACAGGTGTGTGTCTCACACCTGTGTGTATGAGACACCTGTGCATGTGTGTGACACACCTGTGCATGTGTGTGACATACCTGTGTGTGTGACACCTGTGTGTATGAGACACCTGTGCATGTGTGTGACACACCTGTGTGTGTGTGACATACCTCTCTGTGTGTGACACACCTGTGTGTGTGTGACACACCTGTGCATGTGTGTGACACACCTGTGCATGTGTGTGACATACCTGTGTGTGTGTGATACCTGTGTGTGTGTGATACCTGTGTGTATGAAACACCTGTGCATGTGTGTGACATACCTGTGTGTGTGACACACCTGTGTGTATGAAACACCTGTGCATGTGTGTGACACCTCTGTGTGTGTGACATACCTCTCTGTGTGTGACACACCTGTGTGTGTGTGACACACCTGTGCATGTGTGTGACACACCTGTGCATGTGTGTGACATACCTGTGTGTGTGTGATACCTGTGTGTGTGTGACACCTGTGTGTATGAAACACCTGTGCATGTGTGTGACATACCTGTGTGTGTGTGACACACCTGTGTGTATGAGACACCTGTGCATGTGTGTGACATACCTGTGTGTGTGTGACACACCTGTGTGTATGAGACACCTGTGCATGTGTGTGACACACCTGTGTGTGTGTGACATACCTGTGTGTGTGTGATACCTGTGTGTATGAAACACCTGTGCATGTGTGTGACACCTCTGTGTGTGTGACATACCTCTCTGTGTGTGACACACCTGTGTGTGTGTGACACACCTGTGCATGTGTGTGACACACCTGTGCATGTGTGTGACACCTCTGTGTGTGTGACATACCTCTCTGTGTGTGACACACCTGTGCATGTGTGTGACACACCTGGGTATGACACACCTGTGTGTGTGACACCTCTGTGTGTGTGACACACCTGTGTGGGTGTGACATCTGTCTGTATGACGCACCTGTGTGTGTGTGACACCTGTGTGTGGCTGGTGTGCACAGGTGCGTGCAGGTCTCTGTGCACTGTCTGTGCACCCGTGTGTGCGAGCGAGCGGCTGTGACTGCAGAGGTGTGGTGTCCTGCTGGGTGTGTGCGTGCAGCCAGGTGTACCCGCACCCTGTCTGTGTGCACAGGTGTGTGCTGCTACCTGTGCGTGCCAGGGCCCTGCAGGGACCCCCAGGCCCCCCGAGGCTCCCCGGGGCTGGCACAGCCCAGGTGCTCCAGGGCACCCCTGGGGCCCCCGGCAGCAAGATTTCATCGCTGGTCAGCCACGGGGACAGGGTGGGGACACCTGCCCGCGGGGTAGGGACGGGGACACGCCCTGCTGGAGCTGGACCAGCCCGTGGAGTGCAGCGACTACATCCAGCTGGGCTGCGTGCCCGACGCCTCGCTCAGGGTGTCGGAGCTGAAATCCTGCTACATCGCCGGCTGGAACTTTGCCAGAGGTGAGCTCCCCAACAGGGTGTGTGCTCCGAGGGTGAGCTGGGCACCCCGGGGACACGGACTGGGCACAGACAGGGACACGGACTGGGCACCCCGGGGACACGGACTGGGCACAGACAGGGACATGGACTGGGCACCCCGGGGACACGGACTGGGCACAGACAGGGACACGGACAGGGCACAGACAGGGACACGGACTGGGCACCCTGGGGACACGGACTGGGCACCCTGGGGACACGGACTGGGCACAGACAGGGACACGGACTGGCCACAGGGACACGGACTGGCCACAGACAGGGACATGGACTGGGCACAGACAGGGACACGGACTGGGCACAGACAGGGACACGGACTGGGTTTCCATTTCTGATTGGCGATTAATTATTCGTCTGTGCCGTGTGAGCTGGGCGTGATGACGAGGCTGGGCGTTAATTACCACGGCTCCTCCCGCCTGGCTGAACCTGTGCCCCGGGGCACCCGCACGCTCCCGAGGTCCACTCCGGAGCTGAGCAGTGATTACCCCAGCTGAGGGTGACAACAGCACACTGCGAGGCGTTGAAATAGAGATTTTTGGAGTTCACTTGAGTTAACAAAATGAATTAAGCATTTAAATTTTAGCTTGTAGAATTACGTGTTGAATTTTAACCTTTTACTTAAGAAACCTCTGCCATGGTACAAAGGGCATAGGAAAATGCAAATTTCTGGAGCTTCTTGCACAAAGAGCAATACCGAGGAGACCAAAAGATGCAAAGAACCCAGATAAAGAAGCTCCTCTATCTCCAAGCCCACCAAGACTGACAGACGTACTCAGATAAGCACCAAAGGACCAAAAGCGCACGCGCAGAGAGGAAAAGTTCAAAAGTTCAATCATGAGGAAGACCACAATCTTCAGCCTCAGGACCACCGAGAGACCCCCGTGCGACCACCACAGCAAACCACGCGTGCCCAGAAGGGCGTGGACTTATTTAGCATGAGAGGCGAGCACAGGCGGGGCCAGGGGTTGAATATGCATGAAAAAGTTGTGTAATGTGCTGCAGATGGAACACCTTTGGGAATAAAGGTGTGGGTCAGACCGAGGCTCGGGGCACAAGTTTTTGGAGAGCTATCTCACCTGTGCCAGGTGCTGACAATACATAACTACCCCAGGCTGTGGAGTATTTTTGTATTGTACAGCTATTTATTCTGTATATCGCCTCAGCGTGTTCTGCTGGGCACCCAAACTCAGCATCCAGCAGTGGTGAAGCCACCGTGGGACCTGACCTGTGACCTGTGACCCAGCAGTGACACTGCAATTGGAGATGGACTGACCACGGAATCCCGGAGCCTCGGGCTGGTCTGGGCTGGAAAAGACCAAAGGGATGGCCTCGTGCCACCCACCTGCCATGGGCACCGCCACGAGGGGACGTGGGGGCTGGCCCAGCCCCGGGCAGAGCAGCGAGCACCGCTGGCCTCAGAGGCCACCTCATCATTGTTCAACAGTGACTAGGAGGGAAAGGAAATTAAAGGAGTTTTCCCCCAAAATCCTTCTCAATCCAGCGCCCCCGCCTGCCGACACGTTGGGTTTGACTCCAGGCTCATCACCAAACCAGCAACTGAGATGAGGAACAAGGTGGGATCAGGGCCCCAGGGAACCCCCCATCCCAAAATCCCATCGCAGCTGCAGATGGAGATTTGTCCCCGGACGCTGGGGCCGGGCAGAGCCGCCCTCAGTGGCTGCTCACGTGCGTTGTAAACGCGGGTGGGGGGAAAATGCTGATGTCTGACCCCAGTTCTGAAGGCTGAACGATTTCTTTATTATAACTGTGCTATAATACATTAATATACTATTTAAGGGAGATACTGAAACTACAAACCTACTTGTTCTAACTACCTAATCTAACTTCTACAACTCGTGCCCCTCTCTGAGAGTCCAGCCACAGTGGGTTGGATTGGCCACCAGCCCCAAACAATCCTCACCAGAATCCAACCAAGCAATCACCCCAGGTGAACAATTCTCCAAGCACATTCCACATGGGAAAAACAAGGGCCAGAAATAGAACTTGCTTTCTCTTTCTCCCCTCTGTGCTCCTCTATGAAACAATCCTGAGAGAGAGAAGAATGTGCCTGCCTCAGCCGTGCGCTCAGCCCTCCCGCAGCCACCCCGGGACTGCCCCACGCCGGCCGGCCCCGCTCTGGGGCTGTGCGGGGCTGGCACACGCGGGGGAGGCGTTTGGGGACAGTTCCCTGTCCCCGTGCAGGCCGGGAGGAGCAGTCCCCCGGCCGATGTGACCCTGTCCCTCCTGAGACCCCTCTGGGCGGGGGTTATCGGGGGACCTGAGCCCCCTGCCGTGGGCTGGGATTCAATTATCCCCGCGATTAATATTTCCATTCCGTAACTATTGGAGCTGGCCCCAGCCCTGCTCCCGCAGGAGACCCCCAAACGCCGCGGCGGGGTCGGTGGGGCCCCGGGACCCCGGGCAGGCTGCGCGGCGGGGCGGCGGCTCCGGGGGCGGTGGAGCCCCTCGGGACGGGGCATCGGGGCTGGGGGCGCTGGCACTGCCGGGGGAGCGAGCCCCCGGGGACCGCTCACCGGGAGGGGGGCAGCGGGACCCCCGTGGGACCCCCGGGGCAGCGGGAGTCCTGGGACAGGCCGGGGGTGCCGGGGGGTGCCGGGGCCCCACGCTCCGGTTTGAGGGGGTCTCTGGAGCCCTCGGGACAGGCCGGGGTGCCGGGGGGTGCCGGGGCCCCACGCTCCGGTTTGAGGGGGTCTCTGGAGCCCTCGGGACAGGCCGGGGTGCCGGGGGGTGCCGGGGCCCCACGCTCCGGTTTGGGGGGGTCTCTGGAGCCCTCGGGACAGGCCGGGGGTGCCGGGGGGTGCCGGGGCCCCACGCTCCGGTTTGGGGGGGGGGGGCACAGACCCTTCCCGCCGCGCCGAGTGCGCCCGGACACATTTGGCCGCTGCACCGCCGGAAACCCGTTTTGGGCAGGGCGTGGAGGGGGGGCCGGTGGGACAAACCGTGGCGGGATGGGAGAGGGCGGGACGGGACGCGATGGAATGGGATGGGACGGGACGGGTTGGGATGGGATGCGATGAGATGCGATGAGATGGAAGGGGCGGAACGGGGCGGAGCGGGCAGCGGCGAGGGAGGCCGGCGGAACGGAAGGACGCGGAACGGAAGGCGCACGGGCGCGTTTCCGGGGGCCGGCCCGGTGCGGCGGAGCGGCGATGGCGGCGGGCGGGCGGCGCTGAGGGACCGGCCATGGAGCGCGGGCCGGGCCGGCCCAGCCTGCAGCTCGTCCAGCAGGCCGTGCAGGCGCTCTACCACGACCCCGACCCCAGCGGCAAGGAGCGGGCGAGCTGCTGGCTGGGCGAACTGCAGCGCTCGGTGAGAGCCGCGGGCGGCGGGTACCGGGCCCGGGCTCGCGGGGAGGCCTCGGGCCCCATCCGGGGTGGGGCGGGGAAGGGAACGGCGGCTCCTTGGCGGCCTCGAGGAGCCTCTACCCCGCCGCTGCCGCTTCCCGCTGCTCTGTGGCTGCCCCATTCCTGGGAGCGCTCTGCAGAGGGACTGGGGACAAGGCCTGCAGGGACAGGACACAGGGAATGGCTCCCACGGCCAGAGGGCAGGGATGGATGGGATCTTGGGAATTGGGAATTCCTGGCTGGGCTGGAATTGCCAGAGCAGCTGGGGCTGCCCCTGCATCCCTGGCAGTGCCCAAGGCCAGGCTGGGCACTGGGGCTGGAGCAGCCTGGGACAGTGGGAGGTGTCCCTGCCATGGCAGGGGTGGCACTGCAGGGGCTCTGGGGGTCCCTTCCCACCCAAACTGTTCCCCGGTTCCGTGAGTAACCAGGAACAAGGGACTGGGACGTTTGGCACAGTCCTGAGGTAGCCGGGAAGGGGGAATCGGCTCCCGGAGGGAAATCTGGGCTTCTCCTGCCGGCCGGGGCGAGGGAGCCGCCGGCATCCCTGAGGGGATGGAGCCGAGGCCTCCTTCCCGTCCCCTGAGCCCTCAGGACACACCCCTGGGTTTGGGGCGTTTGTCGGGGTTTTGGGGGCTCCTGCTGGAGCTGCTTTGTCCCCGCCTCCCTCAGGGGGTGGATGTTTCCCCACCCCGGAGCTGGGCAGTGTCCCCTCTGTGCTGCCCCCTTTCCCCAAGCCCTCCCCGGGGGCGGGACAAGATTCCCTGCCCTGGGGTCGGGGAGGAGCCGTGTCCTGGCCTTCCCTGCTCTGGATGTCCCAGCTCTCTCCGAGCAGCTCAGCTCCAGCCCCTTCCCACCCTCTGGCCAATCTTGCCGCTCTGTTCCCACAAACTCGTGTTTTCCCCATCTCCCCCCGAATTCCCTGCAGTGCTGCAGCCACATTGCAGTTCCCATCAGAGTTCCCAAGGGAACGTCCATAGCTGGGTCTGGGGGACTCTGCTGCTGCTCCCCCCATCTCCCCCGGGGCAGGGGCTCTACCAGAACAGAGATCTCGGGGCAGCTGGAGGAGGGACGTGCTCGTTTCAGGGATGGGTCCTGTCCCAGGCTCCCCTGAACCTGGGTAAGACCCCAGAGTCCCTGTCCCAGGGACCCCCAGATCTGGGGTCACCCAGTAGGGCTGGGGGCTGCCTGGGTGAGCCCCCCAGGATTGCTGTTGGGTAAAGGGGTGTCCCCAGGTCAGGCCGCCCCATCCCCTGGAGAGTTTGGGTTTTGGGGACTGATTTGTCTTCCCGAGTATCTGGCAATCCCGGGCTCTCTGCTCCAGTTTCTCTGGGCTTTTCCCTGGGCTGTTTCTGATAGAATGGTAGTAGTAATAATAGCAATAATAATAATAATAATAAAAACAGCAATAACAACGTTGTTACTAACTCAGCTCAGCCCCAGGGCAGCAGCATTCCTGCTTCTCCCCTTTTGTTGGGTTATTCCCCCTGCTCCCCTCTGAGCTGCTCCCAGAAGGAATCCCAGTTATTCCCCAGGTGTTCTGGCCCAGCCTGGTTCCATCCAGCACCTCCTCTCCTCAGAGCTGCTGGGTTGTCCCAGCCCTGGCGGGGGCACTGAGGTGACCCTGCACAGCAGGAGCTCCCTGGCATGGGCTGGGATGCTCCGGTGGGACCTTTCCCAGCTTGGGCTCACGGTGACACTGGTGGGACAGGAGTCACTGTGGCCCTGGCTGGGTGCTGGCTGTTTGTCCCTCAGGTGTCCCCGTGCCCTGATCTGGATGGAGGCACTGGCATTAACCCCCCAGGGGATGTTTGCTTGGATCCTCTTGTGTGCCAAGCCGTGTCCCTGCAGTGCCACCTGTCACGGGCTGTTTGCTGGCACCCCTGGGCAGTCTGTGCCCCTTCCGCAGCGCCCAGCCCTGCTCAGCTCTGTCCCGTTTGCCTCTGCTGGGACGAGCTCTCAGGGTGGGGTTCCCGCTGGCTTTTGCCTTTCTGGAGTTGTAATCACAGAATCCTGGGATGGTTTGGGTGGGAGGGGACCCCAAAGCCCCTGCAGTGCCACCCCTGCCATGGCAGGGACACCTCCCACTGTCCCAGGCTGCTCCAGCCCCAGTGCCCAGCCTGGCCTTGGACATTCCAGGTGCAGTTTGGGTGATGGGCAGTGGGAACAGGGAGATCCTTGGGTGTGGGTGCAGTTTGGGTGATGGCAGTGGGAACAGGGAGATGCTGGGAACAGGGAGATCCTTGGGTGTGGGTGCAGTTTGGGTGATTGGCCGTGGGGCTGCCCCAGCCCCATCCCCGTGGGCACAGCTGTGAGCAGCAGGTGAGCAGCACTGGCAGCACTGAGCCATGGAGTGCCCAGGTGTGCTGAGCCACCACACGGGGCACAGAGGGCACACAGGTGCCACGCATGAACGTGGGGGGATAAAAGGGGGGTACAGAGCAAGAGCAGATGCCTGCAGCCCTCTGAGGTGTGGTGTCGCTGTGTGTGGGTTGAAGCCTTCTGAAACTGTGTGTGTGGGACACATCCCCTCGTGGGGATGAGAAAGCAAAGCCTGAAGCGGAGTTCGGGTGCCTGGGTCACTCTGTGGGGGTTCAGGTTTGGCACTGGGCACCCCCAAACCTGAGTGAGATCCCCGCAGTTCCCATCCCTGGCACCTCTGGCAGGACGTGGGTTCAGCTTTGGGTCTGGAGGGCCCTGGGGGCCCAGGTTTGTCCCTCAGCTCCCCCGGCAGCCTCGTTCTGGCCTTTCCTGCTGGTTGTTCCTGGGAAATGGGGCCGGACGTGGCAGAGCAGCTCCGAGCTTGCACAGCACTGGAGAGCTCGGCTGAAGGTGCAAGTTGACCTAAATCCCAGAATTTGCGGATCCTTCAGCCAGCCGTGTGCTGGGAGCTGTGTGAAGGCTGATTGCAGACTAGCTGGGGTTTCCTCAGGCAGAGGAACTGTACCCAGTGTGGGATTGGCCTTGTCCCAGCTTTCCCAGCTTAATGGCTGGAGTTCCTCTGCATCCCTGGTGTCTGGAGCAGAGCCCTGGGAGAATGTTCCATGTGGATCCATGGCTGTGACCTGAGTGTTGGGATTTTGGTGTGGATTGAGTGGAGGTTGGTTTGGGTTTTAGTGGGGGTTCAGGAAGTGCTTTCTGGGAAGGAAATCCTCTGGCTTTGTAGAATTCCTGAATGTGCCATGAGGAGTTTCAGGCATAGAAACAGCTTCTTTGGTGCTCACAGCCCATTAATAATTGTGCTCTTTGCTGAGTTGGGTTCCCTGACAGATTATCCATGTGCCCTGGGGTTGGTGGGTTTGGAAGGATCTCCCGTGTCTGCCACCGTGTCCATCCAAACCGGGAATTACCAGCCCGTGATTGAGGGGAGAAAGAGTTCAGTGAGAGGGTTTGGTGGGATTCTGGCTGTTGTAGGTGTTGAGTTCAACTTCTTGTCTGTTCCCAGCGTGGGAATTCCCTGTGAGGATAAGTAAATCCAGGGGAGATGTTCATGACAGCACTGGCTCCAGGCTTTTCTCACTCCCTGTTAGAGTCATTCCAGGCGAGTTTTACACCAGGAGATCCTGACCATGGAACAGCACCTGTCGTGGAGGCATCTGGGAGAGGAGGAGCAGAGCCTGGAAAGGGCAGAGGAGCTTGTGCGAAGGCTCTGGGAGGGCTCTCCTTGGCCGTGCTGTGGTCAGTGGTGGTGAGGGACCAGCACTCGGTGGGGAGAACGCCCTGTTCTCCCAGGAGTGCTTCCGCCTGGATGTGGCAGGGATGGATCCACCGGCCGTGGGGGCTGAACCTGGAGGGACTGAGGAGCCGTGGGGATGTGGCATCTGGGGACATGGGGACATGGGGCAGTGGTGGCCTCGGCAGTGCTGGGGAGCTGTTGGACTGGATGGGCTCCGGGGGTTTCCAGCTCGGAGGATTCTGTGGAAAGGAGGAAGGGAGAGGGGAGCACGTGGGGTGCTGAGGGTCCCAGCCTCCCCAGCTTGTCTGGGCCCTTTGGGTTCTGCAGTTGGCTCCAGCTGCATTCCAGGCTCCAGTGGCCGTGGAAAGAGCTCCTAGCAGGAATTCTGGGAGTGGGATCAGGAACTAGGCCTTGTGCTATTGCCAACTATAACATTTTCCTTTTCCATGTGCAAGAGACTGGGTTTTCCTGGGAATCAGCCTGGATCATGCTGATCCTGCCTGGTGTTGCCCTTTTGTTCCCCTCTGTGATGCTGGAGAGCCCTGGGAGCCCTGGCCCAGGATTTGGGTCTGGAGCACTGGTGGGGTGGAGCCTCTGGGCACGGCTGTCCTGCCTGGGGGTGGATTTGGAAAGGGGATTATTTTGTCTTCCAGGCTGGAATGCAGCTGGAAGTGAGGTTGGGCAGGCGGTGGTTTATAACAGAGAGCTGTTTGGCTGTTGGAGTGACTGGCCAAGGGTTGTGATGGAATTGCCTTCATTAGTGAAGCTGGAATGAGGACCAGAGCTGGGTTTTAGGGATGTAGAGGTTTTATTTCACTCTGGATTGAGCTCAGGGAAGTCCTGTGGCCCAAAGGCTGTCAGAGACAAGGGCTGTGAAGGTCATGGAATTGATTCAAGTTTTGTTCCCAGGTTTCCACATCAGCTGGATTTGGGATTTTTAACCATGCTGGCCAGGGAGTTTTGGAGTTCCCATCCCTGGAGGTGTCCAAGGAAGGACTGGACGTGGCACTCTCAGTGCTGTGGGCTGGGGACAGGGTGGGGATGGGGCTCAGGTTGTACTGGATGGTCTTGAAGGTCTTTTCCACCCTCAGTGACTCTGGGACTCAGTGAATCTGTTCCCATGCCCCAGCCCAGCCAGGGGGCTCTGGAGTCTGTCTGGTGTTTCCCTGGCTCACCAGTGCCCTGATCCCACACTCAGGACCGAGCCTTTGGGTTCAGACCAGCCTGGCACCGGCTGGAGCTGCCCTGAGGCCGGGCAGGCTCCTGCCTGGCTCTCCTCCAGCTCTCGGGCACATCCCTGTTCTGCTCTGGAGTCCTGGTGTGGGCCCTCAGATGGGCCTGGTGTCCTCAGTCCTGGGATTCCATATTGTGGTTGTAGTCTGGGGAGACTTTTATCCAAGCCCCTCTGCCACCTGTGCCTTGCTGGGCTCTCTCCATGTTTGTTTCCATGTGAGACTCCACCTAGCCCAGAAAAGCCTCTGGTTGCCCTTTCCTGCAAGGGTGGGGCATTGGATCCCCGTGGAATCTGCTCTCCCATAGGAGCTGTGGGCTCTCTGCCCATGTAGGGTCTGTTATGGAGCTGCTCTGTCCCTCCAGCTCCTTGGGTGGGTGTCCCAGTGCCAGCACCTGCCCAGCCCCAGCCTGGGGATGGCAGCACGGTGTGGGCTCTGCAGCCAGGGCTGTCTGGGGAGTCATGGAATGGGTTGGGTGGGAAGTGCCACCTCCAGTGCCACCCCTGCCATGGCAGGGACACCTCCCACTGTCCCAGGCTGCTCCAGCCCCAGTGTCCAGCCTGGCCTTGGACATTCCAGGGATCCAGGGGCAGCCCCAGCTGCTCTGGCAATTCCAGCCCAGCCAGGAATTCCTAATTCCCAATCTCCCATCCATCGCTGCCCTCTGGCAGTGGGAGCCATTCCCTGTGTCCTGTCCCTGCAGGCCTTGTCCCCAGTCCCTCTGCAGCTCTCTTGGAGCCCCTTTAGGCCCTGGCAGAGCTCTGAGCTCTCCCTGGAGCCTTCTGCTCTCCAGGGGAACATTCCCAGCTCTGCCAGCCTGGATCCCTGGGAACTGAGGGGCTCCAGCCTTGGAGGAGCTCCGGGGTCTCCTCTGGACTCGCTCTGGCAGGACAGGGCTGTGTTTCCATTGGGAAATTTGGACTGTCTGCAGCAGCCTGACCCCCCCCGGCCCTGCCCGCTGACCACACCGTGGCTTTCCCACAGGTCCATGCTTGGGAGATCTCGGACCAGCTGCTGCAGATCCACCAGGATGTGGAGTCCTGCTACTTTGCGGCGCAGACCATGAAGATGAAGATCCAAACTTCATTCTATGAACTCCCCACGGATTCCCACGCCTCACTCCGGGACTCTTTGCTGTCCCACATCCAGAACTTGAAGGACCTGTCCCCGGTCATTGTCACACAGGTTGGTGATGGCAGAGGAGGGATGGAGCTGCTCCCTCTGCGTCTTGCTCCTGGCAGTCACTCTGGGACCGCTCTCCCTGGGCTGGAAAACTGATCCAGGGAAGGCTGATCCCTGCTCCCAGCCTGGCACAAGATTATTTTCCCTCCTTCATCACTTGGTTCCTTTAGTTGCATCCATTATTTCATCCTCGTTTGCTGTTTGGAGAGGAGGAGCAGGGGTTGTCCCTGTGCTCTGCCATGGAGACCAAACCTTGCAGTGCCCTGGGTGTTCAGGGGGATTTCTCTGCACGCTTCATTGCCATTATCCATATGTTCCTGTGGCACTGGGGGCCCTGACACCCCCAGGCTGAGCCACGGTGCTCCATCAGCCCCTGAATGTTGTGGCAGGGATTGTCAGCCCTCGGGGCGGCCGGTGTTCTGCACTTCACCGCGTGGATTGTGCACAGACAGGGATTGGGAGATGGATCCTGGAATTCCCTGCCTGTGGGCCACGTTGGGAATGATTCCTGAGTTACCTGCTGGCAGGGATGTTAGGGCTGGATTCCAGAGCTGCCTGCCAGCCCTATTTCCCGGGCACATCCCAGCACTCCCCACACTGATCCCTGTGTTTTCCATTCCCTTCCAGCTCGCTTTGGCAATAGCTGACCTCGCCCTGCAGATGGCTTCGTGGAAGGGCTGTGTGCAGACACTGGTGGAGAAGTGAGTGACTGTTCCTGCCCCTGGCCTGGGGATTGTTCACTGGGCTGTGTCAGGCGGGTGTGGTGCAGGAAAGGGAAATTTTTCTCCCGTGATGGCTGATTTCAGCTGCCCTTGGTGGTGGCAGGAGGGGCTGTCTGCCATTCATGCTTCCCTGCTCACAGCCCAACACTCAGCGCTTTTCCTCATCCCTGTTTTGTTAGGGACAATCCCTCTTTCCCTCAGCTGTGTCTGTGCTGTGGAATGGAGCAGTGGGGCTGGAGCCAGTCACTCTTGGGTGTCCCCAGATGTCCCCATGGGATGCCACACGCTGCTGCACAGTGACAGCAACAGCCCCTGGGGCTGCCACCACCCTGAGGTGGCCCTGTGTCCGTTGGCAACAGGAGGGGATGGGATTTGTCTGGGCAGTGGCACCTGGACTCCCAGAGCTCATGGGCTGGGAAAGCTGCTGTCACTGCTCTGTTGGAAATTTGGGCTGAGCCATCCTGGAGGCTCCTCTTGGCAGGGCTGTGGCTGGACACTGCCTGTCCTTGAGGCAGGACTGTTGCCGAATCCGTGGGATATGGAATCGTGGGGTGCTTGGGGTGGGAAGGGACCTTAAAGCCCTGCCGTGGTCCGGGGTGCACTGCTGTTCCGCAGTGCTGAGGTGTCCCCTGTCCCTCCTGGCAGGTACAGCAATGACGTGACGTCGCTGCCCTTCCTGCTGGAGATCCTGACGGTGCTGCCCGAGGAGGTGCACAGCCGCTCGCTGCGCATCGGGGCCAACCGCCGCACCGAGATCATCGAGGACCTGGCCTACTACTCCAGCACCGTGGTGTCCCTGCTGGTGAGCAGCCTCCAGCTGCAGCTGCCCCTGCCCCACGGCCCAGCCTGCCTCAGGGGATCGTGGCCTTGTTTGGGGTGGAAAAGCCCTCAGAGCCCCCACGTGTCCAGTCATCCCCCAGCACTGCCAAGGTCACCACTGACCGCGTCCCTGAGTGCCACACACACATGGCTTTGAAATCCCTCCAGGGATGGGGACTCCACCCGTGCCCTGGGCAGCTGTGCCAGGGATGGACAACCCTTTCCAGGAAGGAATTTTTCCAGGATCCAACCTGAGCCTCCCCTGGCACAGCTCGAGGCTGCTTCCCCTTACCCTGTATCAGGAAATGGAGCTGAGCTGTGTCCTCTGCCCAGCAGCTCAGGTGTTGCTGGAGAAGCCTGTTCCCCCATTCCACATTTATCCCAGCAGAGTTCCCTGCCAGTGCCACTGCAGCTGTTGGGGCAGCCCAGCTCCACCTGTTCCTGGGATAAGTTGTCTGAGCAAGTCCTTGCTCACTCTGAAATTCCTTCACCTTCCTCAAGTGCCTGTCCAGGGCCATCCTGCCCAGCCAGCCCCGGCTTTTCCAGGGATACCTGGGAGATCTTGGCTGGTCCCCACACTATGCTGTCTTCTCCAGCCCCATCGTTTCCTGGGACCCCTGGGATATCCCAGCTGGCACATCAGGAAACCCTCGCACTGGCCTGTCCCCTCCAGCCATGTCCAGCCCCAGCTTTTCCCAGCATCCCTGGGAGATCCTGATTGACGTGCTGGGGACACAGGCAGCGTCACCTCTCTCATGCTCACGGCTGCTCAGAGCTGACAGGGGATCAGCAAGGGCTGGCCCTGTCCCTGCACATTCCTGCCCCCTCTGCACCTGCCTGAAGCTTTCCTGAGCTTTCCCTGCTGGTGCCAGCATGGGCATTTCCACCACCTACCTGAAGAGCCAAATGTATATTTTCTGTGTAGGATTGAAATGCCAAATTCCCCTCTTCAGTTACAAAATGAGGGGTTAAAGCAGCATTCCAGGGACTGTGATGAGGTGCAGCATTCTGCCTTTAGGACTGAAGTGTCAAGTGAGGGGAGAAGATCTCTGGAAGGCTCTTGTGCAAGGATTCCTGGGCCAGTCCAGGGGTTCTGGGATCTTTTTCCATGTCCTGCCTGTCCACTTCTTCCCCCTTTCCCTGTGCCAGTTGAGGCTGGGGCTTTGGGCAGGGCTCTGCTGGCGCTGGGCCGCAGCTGGAGCATTGGTCAGCACTGGGAATGAGCTGCTGCCATCCCACATCTCGGCACATCCTGGCTTGGACGCTGGGGTGGCATGTTTGGAATGTCCCTTGGGCTAGGTCTGGCTCTCAGCACCAGCTTCTCTCTGCAGAGGTGGTTTTCTGGGAGAAGGGTTAAACTGGGATTTGTCAGGTGTGAACATCTCTGATGGCTGTGCTGCGCTGGCCCGACACGGGATCCTGCAGCAGTGGGAGTGAGGGAGGTGCTCCAGCTGCTCTTCCTGCTCCTGTGGGCTCTGTCCCTCCCTCTCACTAAGTCCAGGGCTGTTGGTGACAGGGCCTTTGGGAGCAGCCTGCCTCTGGAATGCTCTCATGTGGACTCCAGAGGATGTTATTGGTTATTTCTCATGGATCACCCGCTGGAGTCAGATCCTGACTGGCTCTTCCGTGCCCCGCAGGTGACGTGTGTGGAGAAAGCGGGCAACGAGGAGAAAATGCTCATCAAAATCTTCCGGTGCCTGGGCAGCTGGTTCAACCTGGGTGTCCTGGACAGCACCTTCATGGCCAACAGCAAGCTGCTGTCCCTGCTCTTCGAGGTGCTGGTGAGTGTTTCCCAGGAGGTAGGGGGGTTCTGGGGTGGGGGCACTGGGGAATCCCAGCAGGACTGAGGCGTGGGGCAGGGGTTCATCCCTCCTGTGTCGTGCAGGGACTCTCTGGTTCCCTCTGGGCCAGATCAGCTCCACAGAGCAGGCAGTCCCTCTGCTGGGAAGGGCAGTCAGGGACGTCCTGCTGCCCATGAGGTGCCAGGTAAGGTTTATCACACCTGAGGGTGCCAGGTGAGGTTTGTCCCATCCAGGAGGTGCCAGGTGAGGTTTGTCCCACCCAGGGGGTGCCAGGTGAGGTTTGTCCCACCCAGGGGGTGCCAGGTGAGGTTTGTCCCACTCAGGGGGTGCCAGGTGAGGTTTGTCATCCTTGTGGCTGGGCATTGGAAGATCAGGGGGGTTGAGGTTATTTTGGTTTCTTCCCAGATTGTCAGTAAAGCAGTATTCATTTTCTGACCCTTTATCCTTGGGAGATCCCCTCCTGGAGGTGTTGGGGTGTTTGTCCAGCTGAGTGTGGGAGAGCTGGAGGTGTGGAGAGTCCTGTGCCATGGAGCCAGGGCAGGCAGGCAGTGGAGCCAGAGCGAGGAGTTCCTGGAGGACAGAGGTTTCTGCTGCAGAGATTGTCCCTCCTCGCTCTCTCCCATGGGATCCCTCATTTCCATGATTCAATCAATGACAAATGCAGATGAGGGCTCCCAAGGAAAGATACCCATGCAGGATCCTGAATATCCATGTGGGATCCTGCTTTGAGTGGAGCTGTAGCAGGAGCTGCTCCCAGGACAGGCTGTGGGGCTCACCAGCCTGTTTAGTGGTTCATGGCACTTCAGGTGGGGTGTTTTTCCTTCCTCCCCTTCTCTCTTCAGTGGCACCAGGAATTGTTTCCAAAATCTGTTGAGACCTCATTCAGTAGGACTCGGAGTCTCTGCTTTGTTTCTTCCCTGTTTGCTCTCTCCTGGTTCTCTGTATGTCCTGTCTCCTTCCCTGTAAACCCCCCTCACTCATTCACCACCCATGGAGTTCACTGACCCTCCCACAGCCATCCCTGGTCAATATTCCACACATCCTTGTGGAAACACAAATATTCCACACATCCTCGTCTCCTTCCCCACCAAGGACTCCCCAGTTCCCACCTCTCCTCCCAGTGGGAGTGATGACTCCCTGTCCAGCCAGGTGATGAGCAGTATGATGGTTTCCTTCCTTCCAAGCTGCCCTGGCTTCCAGCTGGTGTTTTCCCTCCTGTGTTTGCCAGGGAATTTGCCAGGGTCCCTTGGGGAAGGGTCAGTCTGACCTGGAGTGTCTAGGGAAGCAGGTTACAAGGCTGGTGGGGGGGAGTGGGGGCTGTGGCTGTGCAGGACCTCTACAGAGTGTTTCCACAGAATTCTTTGGGTTGGAATAGATCTCCAGGATCAAATCCAACCATTGTGGGAACAAGAACAAAAACCTGGTGGTTTCATTACTGTCTGATTGCATGATACAATTGGGGCAGTGGAGGGGCAGCTCCCATCTCTGCTCTGGTGACCAGTTACAGGACCCAGGGAACAGCTGGAGCCGTGCCAGAGCAGGGTCAGGCTGGAAAGCAGGAAAGGTTCTTCCCCAGTGGGTGCTGGGCACTGCCCAGGCTCCCTGGGGAATGGGCACAGCCCTGAGGCTGCTGGAGCTCCCCTCCCAGGGATCCCAGGCTGGGATTGTTGGGGTGTCTGTGCAGGGCCAGGAGCTGGATCTGTGATCCCTGTGGGGCCCTTCTATCTCAGGAGATTCCAGGATTCTTTGATAATTGCTGGGCTTTTGTGCCTTGCAGCAACAGGACAAGACCTCGTCCAACCTGCACGAGGCTGCGTCGGACTGCGTGTGCTCGGCCCTCTACGCCATCGAGAACGTGGAGACCAACCTGCCCCTGGCCCTGCAGCTCTTCCAGGGCGTGCTCACCCTCGAGAGTGCCTATCACATGGCTGTGGCACGGGAGGACCTGGACAAGTGAGGGACAGGGACCTGTGCTGTGTCTGGGAGGGATGGGCAGGACAGCGCTGACCCAGCTGGTGCCATGTCCCTCCAAATGGAGATACCAGTGCCAGGAGCACCAGCAGTGATGGGGGCACTGGGGCTGGGCAGTGCCCGTCCCTGTGCTGGGCACTCGTGGGGTCACACCCAAATCCTGGGGGGAGGTCTGGGCCTCTCACTGCAAGAGGGACCTGGAGGGGCCAGGGGCTGGGCTGGACTGGAACCTTGCCCTCACTGGGCTTTTGGAGAAGTTTGAGATCAGTATTGCAGCAGATTTACTTATTGGAGCCCAGTGTTTGCACTCACTTCCCCTGCTGAAGTGTTTCCCAGCTGCTGGAGAAGCAGAAGTTGGGGTTTCTTGCTCCGGCCAAGGCTCTGGGCACATTTTGGCCCAGCCCTGCCCTGCACTGGGGTAAAGCCCGTGAGGTTGATCCAACCCTTGTCCCTCCGCAGGGTGCTCAACTACTGCCGTGTGTTCACCGAGCTGTGCGAGACCTTCCTGGACAAGATCGTGTGCACGCCGGGCCAGGGCCTGGGCGACCTGCGCACGCTGGAGCTGCTGCTCATCTGCGCGGGGCACCCGCAGTACGAGGTGAGCAGGAGCCAGGCACTTCTTCCCTGCTGCTGCCACACTCGGGGTCCCTGGGAGCTGCTGGCTCTGGAATTCCCGCTCTGCACTCACGGGCAGGGCATTTCCTCCCTTCCGCGTGTCCTGCAAGTCCGGGGTTGCCAGCACGGCTCTGAAACCCCTGTTAGTGCTTTCCCACACATTAAAGTCGAGCTCAGTGGGGATTTGTAGTTCCTGGGAATTTTGCCCTGTGGGTGACTGAAATGCTGGTTCACATCAAAGCTCCTGCCCACCTGCCTAAGGAGCAAAACTTGTCATTGTTTTGGTCTCTTTTTAGCCTTTATTTAATTCTTTATCCTTTTATTCTTCCCAAACCTTTAATTAAGTGCCAGTAGCTGGTCCCTGCCTGTGTTCAGTGGATGGGAGCTGCTGCCTGGCTGGTTTGCCATAGGAGGTGCAGAGCGGCTGTGCTCCAGCAAGCCCCATGCGCTCCCTGGGGTCCCGGGGCCCGTTTTCCTCCCTTCCCAGGTCTGTTAAACTCAGTTTTCCTTGGCCACAACCTCATCCTGTGCCTTGAGTGCTGAGGGGGCCATGGAGCTCTGCAGCTGCTCTTGACTAAATCCACACTCGTGGTTTTTGTGCAGTAACCACACATGAAATAAAAGAACCCACCACAAAGGGGCTGCACCCACTTCCAGCCTGAGCTGCTCCCAGAGCCCCAGGCTTCACTCTGGGGTGGTTCTGGGCCAGAGGGGCTTTGGCTGCCAAGAGCTGGGGCAGCTCTTCAGTGCCACTGTGGGGTCCCAAGCCCTTTATTAGCTGACAGGCAGAGAAATCGGTGGATCTGGGGCAGCTGGTCGCTGTGTCACCGCTGTGTGGCACAGCAGCTCCGACACACGTCTGTGGTGCTGCCACTGCTGCCACCAGGGCCAGGGTGTCGGTTTCTGCACCGGGACCACTTACAGAGTGGGGGGAAAACCATTCTGTGTTCTGCTATTCTGTAACAAAATGCTGCATTTTTCTTTCCAAACAGGTGGTAGAAATTTCCTTTAACTTCTGGTACAGACTGGGGGAGCACCTGTACAAGACGGACGATGCTGTGATCCACAGCATCTTCAAAGCCTACATCCAGCGCCTGCTGCACGCGCTGGCCCGGCACTGCCAGCTCGACTCCGACCACGTAAGGTCCCTGTGGAGCAGCTGGGCAGGGGGATGTGTGTGTGTCCCTATGGAACAGCTGGGCAGGGGGATGTGTGTGTGTCCCTGTGGAGCAGCTGGGCAGGGGGATGTGTGTGTGTCCCTATGGAACAGTTGGGGCACTGGGATGTGTGTGTGTCCCTATGGAACAGCTGGGCACTGGGATGTGTGTGTGTCCCTATGGAACAGCTGGGCACTGGGATGTGTGTGTGTCCCTATGGAACAGCTGGGCACTGGGATGTGTGTGTCCCTGTGGAACAGCTGGGGCACTGGGATGTGTGTGTGTCCCCTTTGAGAGCTGTGTTGTCCCTGCTTGAGGCAGTTTTGTTGGGATAAGGATGGCATGGCTCACTAGCCACAGCTGCTATCTTCCATGCAGTCTGGGATGGTTTATTGTCTCCTCTCCTTCTCATTCACTTGCTTCCCATTCCTTCCTTCCCTCGGAGGTGGAGCAGGAATACACAGTGTGTGCTCAGCCTGGTCATGTTTTCCTTGGGCACAATTCTCCAGTCCCTCCAGCAGCTTGGTCTGTGACAGGAGGGCAGGAATACTGTATCTCCTTAAAACAGAATCACTGGTGTTCCCCTGGCTGTGGCTGAGTGGGAACCTGGACTCCCCTGAGCTGCCCTTGTGCTCTCCCTCCTCTCCCTCAGGAGGGTGTCCCGGAGGAGACCGATGACTTCGGGGAGTTCCGGATGCGTGTCTCGGACCTGGTGAAAGACCTGATCTTCCTGGTGGGCTCAGTGGAATGCTTTGCTCAGGTGGGTTTGTGGGAGTGCAGTGAGGTGCAGGCAAATGCCAAGGGGGGTCACCGAGCCCTGGTGGCTTTTGGGACTGGAGGAGATCACACACATCTTGTGCATGAGGAAGTGTGTGGTGGGAGCTGCTCTGGGAGAGCAGGAGGTGTGGGAGCAGCTGGAGGTTTCTGACATTTTGGGGAAAGCCACTGTGGTCCCACAATGTCAGGGTAGCCTGTGGAATATGGGGTTTCTGTGGGCCCACAGATGGGGTGGGAGTTGGAGGTAGGGAGGGGTCAGGAACAGGGCCTTGGGGCAGGGGTTGGTGATGGGGGTTCGTGGCCCCTCGGTGACCGTCCCCTCCTGCAGCTCTACGCGACGCTCAAGGACGGGAACCCGCCCTGGGAGGTGACAGAAGCTGTGCTCTTCATCATGGCCTCCATCGCCAAGAGCGTCGACCAGTGAGTCCTGCCTGTGGCCAGGGGGGCTGGGGGCCAGGGCTGCCTCTGTGCGACACGGACACCACAAATATCCCGAGGACCTTCCCTTCCCTGGCAGTGCCCAAGGCCAGGCTGGACACTGGGGCTTGGAACAACCTGGGACTGTGGAAGGTGTGTCCCTGCCATGGCAGGGGTGGCACTGGAGGGGCTTTGGGGTCCGTTCACACCCAAACCATTCACTGGGGATCCTTCCACATCCAGGTGGAGTTTTCCTAGGTATCCTTAGGGACGGTTAAGTCACTGAAAGTGTTTCCTCCTATGTTAGTGGCAGTGGAAGCATGGACAGGCGATACCCAGTGTGCTGAGCCCACAGCGAGTCCTGTGCACTGCCACCAGTGGGACAACCCAGCTGACCTTCCCTGGGCTTGGAATGCTGTCCCTCCCACCCTTGGGACACTGGGATGCCCATACCTCTCTTCCCTGGCTGTGATTGCCACCACTCCTTTTCCCAAGGAGGCTGGTAACACCATCCCTCCCGTCCTTGTGAGGCTGGGAATCCTATCCCCCTGCTCTCCAGGCACCTGGAGGAGTCACCTCAGTCCCTTCACATCTCGTGTTATCTGTGTTGAGGCTGCTCCTGCTCGCTTTTCCAATGTCTTGTTCCTGGGGGCGCTGGCTGGAAGCACTGGGAACTCCAGCCCAGGATCACCCCATCACACCCTCCTACAGCGGAGGAGGCAGTTCCCAAATAATGAACCCCCCTGGTTCTCGTGTCCCCCAGTAGTGGTGGGGCTCTCCCTGGAGGTGTTTGGTGTTCCCTGTCTGTCCCCTGCTGTGGCACTGGTACCCGTGGGGCTGAGCCCCATCCTCGCAGGGTTTGTCCCAGTGTGCTCCACGTCACATTCCACATTCAGAGCGTCCTGCCCGGCAGTGGGGCCCCTCCCGGCCCGCTCCGGGCGCTGAGCCGAGGCTGTCCCACAGGGAGAACAACCCGACGCTGGTGGAGGTGCTGGAGGGCGTGGTGCGGCTGCCCGAGTCGGTGCACACGGCCGTGCGCTACACCAGCATCGAGCTGGTGGGCGAGATGAGCGAGGTGGTGGACAGGAACCCGCAATTCCTGGGTGAGTCCCGCTCCCCCGCGGCCCCGCCGCGCCCGCCGCCCCCTGACCCGGCCCCTGTCTCTGCAGATCCCGTGCTGGGCTACCTGATGAAGGGGCTCTGTGACCGGCGCCTGGCGTCGGCCGCGGCCAAGGCCATCCACAACATCTGCTCCGTGTGCCGGGACCACATGGCCCAGCACTTCTCGGGGCTGCTGGAGATCGCCCGCGCCCTCGACTCCTTCGCGCTGTCACCCGAGGCTGCCGTGGGGCTGCTCAAGGGTGGGTATCCGTGGGGTCTGGGGGTTGTCTGTGGGATCTACCAGGGTATCCATGGAAACTGCTGGGGTATCCATGGGAGTTGCTCCCCAGGGTGCTGAGCCTTATCCACACGGCGTTTGTCCTGATGGGCCCCAAGTCCCATTCCACATGCAGAGCATCCTCAGGAGTTCCCTTGGGGCTGGAGGCAGAAATAAATCCTAGATTGGTAACGGGTCCCCATCCCTGAGACAGAGCTCAGGGAGTGTCCTGGGCTAGATATGTGCGAAGAACATGTGGGAAATGCTGAGAGCCAGGCTGGCAGTGCTCCATCCAAACTCTGGGAATCACCTGCTGGACACAGAGGGTGGAGATTTGGGAGTATTGGTCATTTTAGAGAGTTTGGGCTCGAGAACAGAGATTTTCAACTCAGAGTGTTGGTGTCTCACTGGACTGTTAGGCACCATGAGCGTCCTCAGCCATGGCTGTTTTTGGGGATGTGCATTAAAGATTTCCAATGAATTCCAGTGCTGCTGGAACTTTTACCCCCAGAACCAGGGAGCCTTCCCTGCAGTTGTGTGCTGCCATGGCAGACAAAACTCCCCTTGTTCCACTGAATGCCCCAACGCTGGCCGAGCTGCTCCTCTTCCTGCCAAAGGGTTTTCTCCCCCTCCCTTAGAACAAGCCAGGGAGGTTTCCCCCACGGTGGTTGGCACCACAGCCAGATCCTGGCTGTGCCGGAGCTGGGAGTGAGCTGCTGCCCATGGGAGTGGGAGCAGCTCAACGCTCCTCATGTTCCATGGCTGGGAGCCCCAAAGCACCTTCCCTGGAGCTTCCCGGGATCTCACGGTGCTGCTGGACTGGGACAGGGACACTGGGGACACGCAGCAGGCCCAGAAGTGCCTGTGGCATCCATTGGCCTGTCCCTGTCCCTCCCACCAGCGTCACTCCCTGCTGGAGTGAAGTTTTCGGTGTCTGGTTCAGCCAGAGCCAGGTTCAGCTGCAGGGAAGCTCTCCCAGGCCCTGCCCCTGTCCCGCAGCCTTTCCATCTGGGAATGTCATTGCCCAGCCACCCTCCTGTGCTGCATCCCTGCTCCTGAGCCGTGTGTGTCCTTGCAGGGACGGCGCTGGTGCTGGCCCGGCTGCCCCTGGAGAAGATCTCGGAGTGCCTGAGCGAGCTCTGCGCCGTGCAGGTGCTGGCGCTCAAAAAGGTGTGTCTGGATGGGGGGGACAGTGGGGACAGTGGCCAGCCCTGCTACAGCAACTGTGTCCTCAGAGTCAGAGGTGTATCCTAGAGTGATGGAATTGTTTGGGTTGGAGAAGCCCCTGGACCCCCTGGAGTCCAGCTGTACCCCAGCACTGCCAAGGCCACCACTGCCCATGTCCCCAAGTGCCACATCCACACAGCTTTTAAACTCCTTCAGGCATGGGGACTCCACCCCTGCCCTGAGCAGCTGTGCCAGGAATAATTTCCCCAGTATCCAACATGACCCTCCCCTGGCTCATCTTGAGGCTGTTCCCTCTCATCCTGTCACTTGTTCCATGGGGGCAGGGCCCAGCACCCACACAGGACGTGTCCAGGACTGAGCCCTTCCCTAAGTCCCACCTGAGGAGGTGAAGAGGTGCTGTTGGTGGGGTCAGTGTCCAGGCAGTGTCTTCCCAGGGCTACCTGTGCTCTGAAATCCTATCTTTTCCCTCATTTTCCAGCTGCTCTCCCAGGAGCCAAGCAATGGCCTCTCCTCAGACCCTACAGTGCCCCTGGATCGACTCGCTGTCATTTTCAGGTGAGGAAGGAGCTGGGGCACTGCTGCTCCCCCAGAGCCTGACTCTGCACCGCCTCCTTCTCCCCAGCCTTTGGGGAATGGGCTGGAAGTCTCTGCTTCTCCAGGTTCCAGCTCCTGAGGTGCCCCCCCAAGCCAGTTGCTGGTCCACTTCCAACAGCTCCAACCCTTTTCCTTGGCTTTAATCCCAAACTCCCCTTAACCCTTGGCTGTTCCCACAGACACACCAACCCCATTGTCGAGAACGGCCAGGTGCACCCGTGCCAAAAAGTGATTCAGGAGGTGCGTGGGAGAGGGCTGGGATTTGGGGAGAGGGTTCTGGTGCGGGCTTTTGGGGTGGGAGTTTCCAGGTATGGGGGTACCTTGGGTGTTGTACAGAGTCCCAATCTTTGGCTGCCAGTGGATCCATGTGTCTGTACAGGAGGGGAGCTGTGGGGCACCCTCCTGTCCCTCGCGGAAGCAGGGATTGGGGTGTGGAGGGGAAATTTGAGCCTTCAACCCTCTGGAAGAGGCCTTGGCTCTGGGAATGTCCCAGGTGTTTGGTTTCCCTGCCCGTGTCCCATTTGCCACGCTGCACCGGAGGGGATCAGCTACCCCAGGCTCCTCCAGAAAGCTTTCGTCCCTCATCTGCTGCCCCTCACTGGGATCTGGGTGTTGTGGGGACCGGGAGGGAATGGGCGGTCAGGTGTGACCCCTGCCACCCGTCCGTGCCCAGATCTGGCCGGTGCTGTCGGAGACCCTGAACAAGCACAGTGCCGACAACCGGATCGTGGAGCGCTGCTGCCGCTGCCTGCGCTTCGCCGTGCGCTGCGTGGGCAAGGGCTCGGCCGCGCTGCTGCAGCCCCTCGTCACCCAGGTGCGGCTGGGCCACCGGGCTCTGGGGGACACGGGGGACGCAGCTGGCTCGAGGGCCTCGCTCAGGTCACTGCGGCTGCCGCCAGCGTCGCGGGGATGGCTGTGGGCACTGGGAGGTGCTGCAGTGAATCCTGGCAGTCTTGGGAATTCCAGCATAAACCCTTGGGGAGGAGAGAGGCTTTGGAAGAGGTGGGGGATGCCGGGTTGTGGATCCCCGTGTGTGTGTGTGTGTGTGATTTGGGAGGTGTGTGAAACCCTGCGTGGTGCAGCTCCCTGGGGAGGTAACCCAGCCTGAAGGAAGGATCCGTGAATCCCAGAGCTGGGTGTTCCCTGCTCCGCTTGGCTCCCGCCAGGCTCCAAGGAGAAGCTTCCATGGATAAGCGCTGCTGGCTCAGGGAGCCTCAGCACAGAGATGCTCCCAGGAGCTGTGCGAGTCCGTTGGGATGTCCCTGCCCACAGGGGACAGGCTGGGCCCGGAGGGGTGTGGGGTCAGGGCAGATCTGGCGGTGCCTGTGCAGCGTTCCTGTCTCCCCAGATGGTGAATGTGTACCGGGAACACCAGCACTCCTGTTTCCTCTACCTGGGCAGCATCCTGGTGGATGAGTACGGCATGGAGGAGGGCTGCCGGCAGGGCCTGCTCGACATGCTGCAGGTGGGACCCACCTACCCTGATCACAGCGTCACTCAGGGTGGAAAATCCCTCAGAGCACCTTGAGTCCAACCGTCCCCAGCACTGCTGAGGCCACCACTGGCCGTGTCCCCAAGTGCCGCACCCACACAGCTTTTCAATCCCTCCAGGGGTGGGGACTCCACCCCTGTCCTGGGCAGCTGTGCCAGGGCTGGACAGCCCTTTCCAGGAGCAATTTTCCCTAATATCCAGTCTATATAGAATCTCAAACTGGTTTGGGCGAGACAGGACCTTGAAGCCCGTCCAAGGGCAGGGACACTTTCCACTATCCCAGGTTGTCCCCAGCCCCCTGCAGCCTGTCCTTGGACACTTGCAGGGATGGGGCAGCCCTAGCCTGTTCCATGTGGGGAAGGGCAGCTTGAGGAGTGATCCCAGGTAGTTGCTGATGGATCCCTGTTCTTCCTAGGCTCTCTGCATCCCCACCTTCCAGCTCCTCGAGCAACCCAATGGCCTCCAGAACCACCCGGACACCGTGGATGACCTCTTCCGCCTGGCAGCCAGGTGCCACCTCCTCCCACAGGACACCCGGCCCCTCTCCCCTCATGGAGGGTCCCCGTGGGGGGCCCTGTGGGAGCAGTGGAGTGGGGAGAGGCAGGGCCTGCCCTGACGTCCGTCTGTCTCCCGGGCAGGTTTATCCAGCGCAGCCCCGTCACCCTCCTGCGCAGCCAGGTGATGATCCCGATCCTGCAGTGGGCCATCGCTGCCACCACCCTGGACCACCGGGACGCCAACTGCAGCGTCATGAAATTCCTGCGGGATCTGATCCACACTGGGGTGGCCAACGATGTGAGTGACGCACAGGGACGTTCCTCAGGAGGCTCCTCCTCCGTGTGGATGTCACCATGGAATCCTGGAATGGGTTGGGTGGGAAGGGACCTCAAAACCCCTCCAGTTCCACCCGCTGCCATGGCAGGGACACCTCCCACTGTCCCAGGCTGCTCCAAACCCTGTCAGCCCCATCATCCCCATCTGCCCTGTCCTGTTGTCCCCACAAACCACCCTGGTTTCTCCGCCACTGCTGGCAGAGAAGCTCTGGGAGTTGCCTGCAGAGTGAGGAGCTTATCCCTGTCCCCAGGACCAGTGTGCCCCTGTCCCCAGGTCCTGCCCACCCCCTTCTCCTTCCTCCCACAGCATGAGGACGACTTTGAGGTGCGGAAGGAGCTCATCAACCAGGTGATGACCCAGCTGGGGCAGCAGCTCGTGAACCAGCTCCTGCAGACGTGCTGCTTCTGCCTCCCACCCTACACCCTGCCCGACGTCGCCGAGGTGCTCTGGGAGATCATGCAGATCGACCGCCCGGTGAGGGGAGGGACGGGAGGGACCCCCAGAGGGTGGGGCTGGGACCCCGAAGCTCTGCCGAGGCAGGGCCCGGGAGCCAAGCTGGGCTCCACATTCCGAGTTCCTCCCTTTCCCTGGCACAGACGTTCTGCCGCTGGCTGGAGAACTCGCTGAAGGGGTTGCCAAAGGAAACCACGGGTGGAGCCATCCAGGTGACACACAAACAGCTCACCGACTTCCACAAGCAGGTCACCAGGTGAGTGGCACCAGGGTCTCCAGCTGGCACCAGCTCCCTCCTTCAGGCTGGCGTCCAGCAGCCCCCAGCCCCAGCCCTGCCTGTGCTGTTCATCCTGCTGGGATGTGCCATCTGCCTGCACGGGCACACGGAACCCTGGGGGCCACGCGGCGCCGCTGCCGTCACCCAACGGGTTTTTCTGCCCGGCCCGATCCCTGCGGAGCTGCTGGCCCTTCCTGACCCACCTCCTCATCCCCGTGAGTCACTGGTTCCAGCTGCCAGGCCCTGCCTGGGCCTGTCCCTTCCCAGGGCCACCAGCTGCTTTGGGAACGTTGACTCCCTCTGCCTGGCTGCATCTTGTCCCTGGACAAATCCCAGAGGCCAAGTGCCTGGGGGCAGCTGGTTCTTTCCACCCAGCCACCACCGTGGTGGCACACAGATCTCCTCCAGGGACAGTCCCGGGGGCTGCCGACCTCGTTCTGCCCTGATGATTGTCCCTTCATCTCTCCCAACACCTCGGAGCCGAGCTGCCACGCTCCCAGCTCCCATCCCTCGGCAGGACACCTTCCCTGGGTCCCAAACATCGCCTTGGGGTCATCCCTTGTCTTGCAGTGCTGAGGAATGTAAACAAGTCTGCTGGGCTCTGAGGGACTTCACCCGCCTGTTCCGATAGCTCCGGCTCCACGTGGCACCTGTCTCCCAGGTAAGGGCCTGGCTCTGGGATCCCCCGCCCCACAGGACGGGGACAAAGGGCTGAAGCTCCCTTCCTCCTCCCAGGAATGTCTTTAAGGAGAAGACAGGAAACAGCAACCCAAGAATGTGTCCCACAATCAGCCGAGGGCTCTCGCCCGCTCCAGCGCGTCCCGGAGTCCGGAGCCACGGGAGGACGGCTCGGGGGTCCCGCCTGCCCGGCGGCCTCGCGGCCCCGAGCTCGGCCACCGCCACGAGCAACAGCCCAAGGGGAACACCTCCAACCCAACTGCAACCCACCAGGCACCGGAGTCTCACGGATCCACTCGGATTCGCCCGGCAGCAAAAGAAGTAGAAAAACTTTCTGTGAAATGGAGACAAAAAAGAAGGAAAAGAAACAAACAAAAAACAAACAATACAAATTGTTATGGAAGATGGGGGGTCAGTGTGGGGGTCCTGGGGCGCTGCCCCCCTGAGCCCACCGTGGCCTGCCTGGTGCCGACTCCCAGAGACGACACAGGCGGGACGGACTCTGCAAATAGAGATTTATATTTTATTTTGTTCTGCTTTTTTTGTTTGTTTTCTTGTTTGATTGTTTTCTTTTTTTTTTTTTTCTTCCCTTTTTCGGGGTTTTCTTTGGTTTGATTTTTGGGGTAGGAGGCGGTGGCTCGAGTGCAGGCAGGGCGGGCGGGCGCATGCGGTTCCCTCCGGGGGTGTGTAGCCATCTCGAGAACAATAAAAAACAACAAAAAACTGAAAAAATAAATTAAAACCTGAGGTCCCTCTGGTTCTTCTCTCAGGGCTGGGGCTGCTTTGCGCCCCCCCCAGCGCTGGGTACCCCCCATCCCTGGGGGCTCCAGGTCCAAGGTGGCCCCAGCCCGTTTTCTTGCTTTTCCCCCCAAAACTGATCCTTAGGCAGTGCAGGGAGGGGCGTGTGGAGCTGCCCCAGGGTGCGGGGTCACGGTCCCCTTCCCCTACAGCGCTGCTGCTCTGGGAAGATGGGCATGGGGACAGGGACGAGGGTGGTGCTGGGTGGCCCCGGCCCCACCAGCCGCGATGGCCACGGAGCGACTCACCCCGGCTGGCGGTGCCACGGCTGTCCCCGTGTCCCTGTCAGTGGGGCAGGGGGCCGGGGGGCAGCGCCCAGGGCCCTGCGGAGGGGCCGGGCTGGGGCTGCGCCGGCGGCAGCCGCTGGTGGCTCTGCCAGAGCTGGTGCAGCTCCTTGAACTGCTCCACCATCCTGTCCTTGAGGTCGGGGTGCGAGATCTGCAGCGGGATGCTGTCGGCCGACCAGGACAGCTCCCCGGAGAACATCTCCAGCAGCAGCCGCGCCGCCACCGGCACCACCTGCAGGAGCCGCAGGGCGTCACCGGGGCAGGGACCCCGCCCGTGTCCCCGGGAGAGCCGAGGGTCCCGGCCCCTCACCTGCACCGTGATCAGCTTCTTCTCCTTGGGCTTCTGGTCCGGCCACTCCTCGCCGAAGCAGAGGAAGATCTCAAAGGGGGGCGGGGTGGGGGTCTGCCCCTTCTGGAACTGGATCAGGCCTGCGGGGCCCGATGCCGAGGTGAGGGACAGGACGGGGCCTCGCGTCTGCCTGGGCCACCACCGCCCCACTGAGGGCAACCCCGAGAGCCAGCTGGTGACCCCCATCCCAGCTCCGTCCCCCCCGTTCCACCAGGCTCCTGTGTGCCACCTGGTGTCTCCCCATTCTACCTGGTGTCCCTGTCACACCTTTGTCCCCCTCATGTCATCAGGTGCCCATGTGCCCGGTGTGCCCCCACCCTGGGTGACCTCTCCGTCCCAATCCATTGCCCTCAAGGGACACAGGGCCACCCCCCCTTTTCCTCTGACCGTTGAGGAAGCCCTCGAGGCTGAAGAGCTTGGTCCTTGTCTCCCTCTGGATGGGGTTGGGGCCGGGCCGGGGAGCGGCACAGGGCCCTGTCCAGAAGACCTTGCACTGGCAGAGCCGGAGGGCGAAGAGGTCCTGGCCCTGGAGCTCCAGGATGAGCCCTCGGTCCAGCACGTCCAGCAGCTGGTGGGTGTAGAAGCGCTGCTTCTCGTTGGGAATGGTGTCGGGAGCAGGGAAGGGCACCTGCTCCAGCGTCAGGGGCCCGAAGAGCTCCTCCTGCTCCCGCGTGGGCTCCAGGCTGCTGTGGAACAGCCGGCAGCCGTGGGGGTTGCTGACGGTCAGGGCGCACACCTGGCGGCCCCGGTACTGGAACTTCAGCTCCAGGTCAGTCACTGCCGGGGGGCCACGGGGTCAGCGGGGCCAGGGAGCCCCCAGGACCGCTCCAGCTGGCCACCCTCATCCATCCCACAGCCGCTCTGTGCCCACGGCCACCCCGATCCAGCCACCCCGTGGCCACCCTTCACCCAACGACCCAGCGGCCACTGCCATCCATCCCATGGCCACCCCACACCCATCATCACCTCTGTCCCACCACCCCATGGCCACCCCAATCCTCCCGGCCACCACCTGGCCTCACCACACCCACGAGCACCCCACCCCGCGCCCCCTGCGCCCCTGCCCTGCTCACGTGGCAGCATGTGTGGGCTGACCAGCAGGTCGGGGATCAGGTGCTCTGTCGGTGCCACCGGGCAGGTGGACGAGGGCCCCGGGGGGGCCAGGGGGGGCCCCATCTCAGCGAGGGCCCCGGGGAGCAGCTCAGGGGCCCCGTGGGTGCCCCCTGCCTCCCCCTGGAGCAGCGCCGGGGGGGGAGGCCCAAAGGGCCCCCCCGGGGGGCAGTGGTTGGCAAAAGGGGGAACCTTCTCCTTGGGCCAGGGGTAGGGGGGCAGCAGGTCCCCCTCGTGCCGCGTGTCTGGAGCAGAGAGGGGGGTCAGAGGGTGCCCCCCAGCCCCCCTGACACCCCGACCCGCCCTGAGCCCCCCACTCACCATCGATGCTCAGGGATGTCATCTTGTGGAGCTGCAGGGCAGAGTGGGCATTGCAGGGACACCCCTGGCCCTCTGAGGTGCCCCCGGTTTGGGGATCCCCCCCACCCCGAGCCCCCCCAGATACCTGGCTGACGTCTTCCTCCCCACTGCAGCCATAGTTATCCTCGTCCCCCCCATCTGCAAGGGAGAGAGCGGCTGGGAAATGCAGAGGGAACTGGGGGGTGCTGGGGGGGGTATTGAGGGGTTCTGGGGACTCAGGGGGCACTGAGGCTTCACAGGGGGGTGGGTCCCTTGTGGGGGGCCAGTTCTCTGGGGGCGCTGGGTCCTCATGGGCTGCTGGGGTTTGTGGGTGTGGGGGACTTGTGGGATGTCACGCCTTTGTGGGGTGCTGGGACTTCGGGGGCTGCTCAAAGGGCTCCCCAGAGCCCCCCCGTACCTGCGCCCCCGGGGGCCTCCTCGCAGAGCTCGTACACGCGGAAGGGCCGGGCCGGGGACCCGCGGGGCCCGTCCAGCAGCAGCCGGAACTCGCGGCTCTTGTTGAGGGCGCAGCGCAGCGTGGCCTTCCAGCGCGGGGGGTCCGGCGGGTCCCCGGCCCGGAACCGGCCCGTCTCCTGCGCCCACGCCTGGGGGGGGGTTAGCGCCCGCCACCCCCGCCTGCGTGTCCTGCCATCCCATCATCCCCACGTGCCAGGTCCCCCTTGCCACCCCACATCCCGTGCTCCCCCATCATCCTTGTCACTCCCTCCCGTGTCCCTCGTCACCCATGTCACCCTGTCACCCCTGTCCCTTGTCCCCCACTGTCACCCATCCCGTGTCCCCATTGTCACCCCATCACCCTGTCACCCCCATTCCGTTTCTCCTGTACCCCTACCGTCCCCACACCGTGTCCCCCTTGTCACCCCCTGACACATGGCCCCCATCCCACGTCCCCATTGTCACTGCCGCCCCGTGTCCCCAGCGTCACCTTGAAGATGGTGTCGTGGTCCTGGGGCCCCGGGGCGTTCCTGGTGGCCTGTCCCCAGGGGATGACGAAGCGGCGGTGCTCGGCGTCGAGCCAGTGCAGCCCCGGGAAGCGCCGGCTGCTCACCTGGGCCACCAGCCAGGGCTTGAGGCGCACCCGCCGCGGGGGCTCCATGGCCTGGGGACACCAGCGGGCACCGCGGGCCGCCCTCGGTCCGAAAGAGGAACAGGGGCCCCGCACGGCCCCTCCGGGGGAGCCCCGGTTCCGCTTTCGGGGCCGGGAGGGTGCGTGAGGCCGCCCCGGGCTCTGCCTCCCCCGCCGGTGTCCGGGGGCGTCACCGACAGCCCGAAAGCAGAAGCTGCGGTGGCTTCAGGGGAAGAAAAGAGGAGCTGAGAAGCGGAGGGGACAGGAGGGACACGAGGGGCACGAGGGGAGAGTGGGACATAGGAAATGTGGGACGTGAGGGGGATGTGGGGGCGCGAGGGACAAGGGGAGGACACGAGATAGGAGACACGGCGACACGGAGTGGATAAAGGGAGTACACAGGGGACACACGAGGGACGGGGACACATGTGGCGACACGGGGGAACGCTGAGGACACGAGGACGTGGAGGGACATGGGAAACGTGCGGGAGACGGGGGACATGGAGAGGAAGGAGGGACGCAGGGGTGACATGGGATGGGGAGGACACGGTCACAGGATGAGGGGGGGGACACAGAGACAGGCGGTGGCACACGCGGGATGGGGGGACACGGAGAACACATGCTGGACACGGGGACACGCGAGGTCCCCACCGCGGTCCTTGCGCAGTCACGGAAGCCCCGCGAGGGGAGACCCCGCCCGTCCCCCCTCGCGGGGCAGCGCCCACGCGTGTCGCACGGGCGGGCCGCGGCCACCGCGCCCGGGCACGGCGTGTCCGGGGCTGCCGCCCCCCGTCACGGACGGGCACTGTCCCCGCGTGTCCCCGTGCCTTTTCCCGGCCATCGCAGCATCGCCCCGCCACAGCGCCCACTGCCGCGGCCCCCTCCCCACGGGGTCCCACCCCACGGGGTCCCACCCCACGGGGTCCCACCCCACGGGGACCCCCCCGCGGACTCCCCGCGCCCATCGGGAGCGGCCCCGGGTCTCACCTGCGCTCGGGGCCGGTCCCGGGGCCGCCGCCCGGAGCTTCCGCGCGCGGGGCCGGGCGTGGGCGTGGGGCGAGACCGGCCGGTACCGCCCCCGGACGCGGGGCGTGGACCGGGGCTCCCCGTGTCCCCACAGGACCCCCCCGTCCCGTGTCACCGTCTCGTGTCCCTCCGGGCTCCCCCCTCGTGTGGCCCCCCCCCCCGTCTTCACCCCCACGTCCCCGTGTCCTCCCCGTGTCCCCACGCTCGTGTCCCCTCCCGGACCCTGCCCCTTCTCCCCGGCTGTCAGCCCGCACAGCTGTCAGCCCCCTCATTAACATACGCTTTGCATATATTTGCATACACAGTGCCTATTTCCCTCTCCACGTGACGCGAGGGGATCTCCGCGGTGGGCGGGAACACCGGAGCGCCTTCGCGGGATTTGATTGGCTGCACCCTCTGTCATTCATTAATGGGCGGGCCCGTGCGCCCCGAGCCCCGCCCCCGAATCAGCTCTCTGTCAACGAGGGGCGTGGCTTAGGTAGGCGTGGCCAATGTAGGGACCTGAGCGGGAGTGGGCGGGGCGAGTCCCGGGCGGGGCGGGGCCAGTCCCGGGGCGGGGCGGGGCTGCTCGCATGGCGCCGGGCGCGCCCCGCCGCACGCCGGGACCCCCCGGTGCCCCCCGCGCCCCCCCGGTGCCGCCGGTGCCCCCGCCCCGCCCCGGGAGGAAGAACCGAAGGAGGTACCGGGACTCCCCCTGCCCTGGCACCCGCCGGGGGACGACCCCGCAATGCCGCCGCGCGGGGGCGGCGGTACCGCTGTGTCCCCGGCGGTTGCCGCTGCCGGGATGTCCCCGGGGGGACGGGGGGGACTCGGGGGCCCCGACGGGCTTGGGCCACTATCGTCCCGTTTAGCTTGCAGATCTCGGGGGTTTAATGTTGGTTTTCGCCCCGATCCCGCTGCGACCGCTGGGAACGGGAGGGGGGCTTTCTCGAGGGGAGCGCAGATCCCGGGGCAGTGTTCGAAGGGAGGAGCAGATCCCACTGGATCCAGGGTGGTGGTGGGGGAGTAGAGCCCCGTGGATTGCCGGGGGAAGAGAAGATCAGATCCCGGTGTATTCCCAGGGAAAGACGCTCAGATCCCCGTGAGCAGGGGCCCCGTGGGTCCCCGGGGCAGAGGAGCGGGTGGATTCCCGGCTGGATCACCGCTCTGCAGCTTATCCCACCGCTGTGCCTGCTCTCGCCCTGTCCGTGCTTCTCCCGGGATCCCAGCTGATCCCAAGGGACAGCTGCAGCCTGTGTGTGTCTGGCCGCAGGCCAGTGCCTGATCCCAGATGGGGAAAGGCAGCAAAGCCACCAGTTATGGGGTGCTAAAGGGATATTTCCCCCAGGATCCCAGCCTGGTGTCTGCTCAGGCCTCACTGGGGGTTTCTCCAGAGTGGGATCTTGGGGGTGTGAGTGGCAGCATCGAGCATCTCGGCTGGGATTCTGGGAAACGGGAGCTTTGGTCACGGGGACAAAATGGGGGAAAACCTCAGGGTTTGGGTCATCCTGCAGTTGCTCCTTCCACCCCAAACCGGTGCTGCTGCCGTCGCATTCCTGGGCACGCTGCTGCTCCGTTGGGCTGGGGTTTCCTCCCAGCCTGGTACAATTCACCCTCTGCACTTGGTACTTTTCTGGAAAGAGAAACCGGAATAAATCTCCGGATCACCTCGAGGCTGTGGCCATGAGAGGGAGCCTCGGAACTGCCCACGCCGGAGCTGCTCCGGGTGGTGTTGGATGGGATTCCCTGGAGCTGGGCTGCTGCTTCCCCGGCCAGCCGCTGCTCTGGGTACCATCCCTATGGACTGGGTTTTGGGGCTACTTCAGGCAGGTTTGGGCCATAGAGGGAGAGCCTGTGGAAACAGCTCCAGTGCTGTCTCCTCCCTCATTTGGTGGCTGTGGAGCTGGGATGTGCTGCCAAGGAGCTGCCTGGGATGCCGGATCTGTTCCGGGGTGGAGGTCCATCCCCTCAGCGGGTCAGCTCTCCGGCTCTGACACTCCCTGTTCCCCACGGCAGCTCCGAGTGGACGATCCAGCGGAAGCTGCGGGAATTCTTTGCCGTCCCGCGGTGCCTGGTCAGCGTGTTCAGCCTCTTCCTGGTGGAGCTGATCCGCTTCCTTGGCGAGGCCGTGGTCCAGGTGAGCCGCCCCGTTCCCGCAGAGCCACGGCCGGAGCAGCTGCTGAGGATGTCAGAGTCCTTCAGTACTGGGAGAAGGACCCTCCATTTCCCACGGTTGCACATTTCCTCTCCCGTAGTGGAATTTTTGTGTCTCAGCCCCTGTTTGGTGACTCCTGCTGGCAAGTATCCCTCAAACACAGGATTTCATCCCAAATCCAGGCGCTGGTGGTCGGTGTACTGACAGCCATCGGCGACCACGTCCTGAAGCCCTTCCTGGCGGCGGCGTTTCACAGCCTCCTGCAGCCGCTCCTGCTCTTCCTGCTGAAGGTGCTGGGTGCTGTCCGGGACCTGACGGATCCTGTGCTGGACGTGGTGGCCCGGGTGTGCTCCCAGCTGGCCGTGCTGCTCCGCGCCGTCCGGCTGGTGGAGATCCGCCTGCGCCCCGACCTGCGGGCTGGCCCTGGCGACGGCGGCGGATGAGGACAGGCTGTGGGCGGTCAGATAAGACAAGGAAGAAGAATTCCTGGGAATTGCAGAAGAGCGGGATCAGCTGCGGCCCAGGAGGCACCGTTGTCTCCACGTGTGTCCAGGCAGGGGGCAGCACATGGTGTGCTGGGAGGGCGGTTTGGATCTTCTAGTTCTGCAAATATCTCCTTAACTTAATTAAATTCCAATTTTATCCATTGGAGCATTGCTCCAGTGAGGTGTTTTTCCTCTTCCTGCCTGGAAAACTGGGCTTCTCACTGAGTAGGATTTCCCTGTGCAGTCTATTGCCACCAGATGGGCTCCACAGCTGGGGTGGTGCCCAGGGCCTGAGCCTCAAGCACTGCCAGGAGGGGACAGCTTCTGCCAGCTTCCAGCTCTCTGGAACGGTCTCCAGAGCCAGTGGTATGGGACAGACTGGGATTCGGGGGCAATCAAAAAATAGGGATCACAATATAACAGAATAACCACCTCTGTGTTCCTAACAACTGGTTCTGGTGCACAGTTTGGGTCGTGTATTCCCGTCGGGATGAGGCGGCCAAGGAGCCAAACGGCGGCAGCAGAGCTCTGGGCGTGTTTTACAAACACTTGGAGGGGTCAGGGCCAGGACTGAGCTGTGTTTTGGGGCTCCCCCCGCCCCCAGCCTCAGCTCCCTCTGCCCTTTTGCCGTTCCAACAACGCTGCCTCCTGGGAGCGTCTCCCCCGGCTGGCGCAATCCCCGTGTTCCCGATGATTCCATGCCCAAAGCCCTTTGCTTTTTATGGGCAGGAGCAGCATGTTTGGAGCTTCCCAGGCTGTAAGATCATCCGCGGGCCAGCGCCGGGGCCGGAGCGCTCCTGCTGGGGGCCAGGCTCACCGGGCTATTTGGGGGGTGCTGAGTTCACGGAGCCGTGACGGGATGTTCCCTGGGCGCTGCGAGGGGCCGGGAGCTGGGAGCCAGCCCCGAGGAGCTCTCCGGGCTCGGGTGACCAAGGGCAGCGTGGGAATGGGTGCCGAGAGCTGCCGGGCAGCGGGAAGCGGCCAGGCTCTCGGGGACGGGCAGGGCCGCACGTGGGCACAAACAGGAGCCGGGCACAGGGACCGAATCCAGGACGTCCTGCAGCAAAGGCTCCGTGCCAGGACAGCCACACGCAGGCTCTGGAGCTCCTCGGGACACCGGGGACACACGATTGTCCCTGGGAACTTCCACCCTTGCTGGGCTGCAGGCCTGGCCTGGCCACTGCTCCTGTGACCTTTCCCTGATGAAACAATCCCAAGAAGGGAAGGGCAGAATTGATGGGGGGTTTCTCATTGCATTGATTTAGCTGGCAAATCACTTTAATATTTGTAGTGGTTTTAATTAAATTTGGCTACTCCGGACCCAGGAATTCCCCGGTACAGTTTCTCCCTTTTGGCTCAAGCTCTCCCAATCAAGGGCCCAGTAGATGGAGAGAGCTGGGAAAATTCAATGCCCAGGATGAGGAGAGGCCGATGGTGTCATCTTTGACCTCCATCCGTCATCCTGCAGCGGGAGAGGAGGGCGGAGAAAGCCCCGGAGCTGGGAGCCGCCGCCTCCCCGCAGCCCCGTCCCGCCGCGGGAGCCGGGCAGCTCCAAACGCGGCGGAGCAGCCGCTTGGAATTCGGGCTGTGCATCCAGCGGGAGCGTGCGGCTCGGAGAAACCCACGGGATTTTGGGGTGCAAAGGGGGGAGAGGGACGTCTGGCCCACCGTCTCACCGGGAACAAAAAAACCTCTTTTCTTCCTCAAAACACAGCCGAGGTTCCGGGAGCGCCGCCCGCGGCCGCCGCCCGGGGCCCACATGTGCCGGGGGACGGCGGCGTGTCCCGGGGCGGGCAGGACAACGCCGGGTGACCCGCGCGGGGACAGCGCCGTGCCGGGACAAGGACATTTCTGGGCTGGCGCTGCCGGCAGCCGGGCTGGCAGCTCCCCCGCATTGCTTCTCCCTGAGATCACGGCTCCGAGCGCTCGTCCCGGCTCCCAGCGCCCGTCCTGGGCACACGCGGCCGGCCCGAGCAGCGGCCATCCGCCGCTCCGGGCCGGTGCCGCTCCAGGGGCCGGGGCTCCGCGGTGCCCGGCCCGCCCCGGGGCAGCCCGGCCGAGGCCGGCCCGGAGCGGCCGGAGGAGGGGGCGCGGGCCCGGCTCCAGCCAGGAGCGGGAGCGGGGCCAGGAGCTGAGCGCGGCCTCCTTGGTTCTTCCCTAAATAGCCGGCGGCGGGCAGGAGGATTAGCCGGGGCATTCCTCGGCCCGTCATCCTCCCACGGCCGCCTCGCCGCTGAGCTCCCCCGGCCTCGGGATTCCTGCTCCTCCCTCACGCCGCCCTTCCAAACCACCGCGGGGTCACCCGCAGCCGCCCGAGCCCGGCCGCGTTCGTCCCGTTTGGCAGCGGCCTTTGGGCTTTTCCCGGTGGCGGCCCGGCCGGAGGAGCCCGGGCCCCTTCAGAGCCACTGCCCGTCCCGAGGGGACACGGCGGTGCCAGCCTGGGGACAGGGCCCGGGGACAGGGCCCGGGGACAGGGATGGGGCCCGGGGACAGTGTCTGGGGACAGAGCCCAGGCAGCACTGTATGGGGCCCAGCTCTGCTCTGGGTTCTATAGGATTTGGCCCAGCTCTGCTCTGGGTTCTATAGGATTTGGCCCAGCTCTGCTCTGGGTTCTATGGGATTTGGCCCAGCTCTGCTCTGGGTTCTATGGGATTTGGCCCAGCCCAGCGGGGGCTCTGCTCTGGAGTGTGGGGCTGTGAGGGAATGCCCTGCCTGTGCCCGCAGTGGGTCCCACAGAGGGTCACACCAGGCACAAGAGCATTGGGATGGAATGATGCGGAATGAACCGTTGGAAGAAGCTGGGAACGGCTCAGGGGTTTGGTTTCCTGACACCACCTTCCTTCCCATGGGCTGAGGGAAACTGAAGCAGATCATGAGTCAGCCTTTCCCATCGGGATGCACCTCCCAGGCGGCCTCCTTGATGGAGGTTCTGCATTCCAGCTTCTCCATCCCTGGTTCTCTTTCCCTTCCGTACAAATTCTCCCACTGCAGGTCCATGTGCTGGACCTGGACTATGCACACCCTGATCCAAACCCTCCCAGATTGCTAAAACATTTCCATATATCCTCTTTTTCCCACATTTCAAGCACAGATTCCCCGTCCTCTCCTCACAGATGCTCTGGGACCTCCAGGAGCTGTTCTCATATCCCCTGTGTTTTGTCTCTTCCCAGACCATCCCAGCTCTTCCCCTGGGGGTTTCTTAGGGAATTCACAGAGGTGCAGCCTGCCTGGAGTCTGTGTCCAGGGCCCGTGGTGGCTGTGGTGGGTGGAGGGGATTGATAAGAGACAGACCAGTAAAATTCCCTCTCCTTTGCCCAAATACCAAAGCCATCCTCCCTGGAGCTTTGCTGGCTGGGGTGTGTGACAACGGGGCAAACATGGCTGCAGCCAAAAAGCTGGTTAATAAATAACATGCCTTCCTAAATTCTGGGATTTAGAAGTGTCTGAAGGTCCCATTAATAAATATCCAGCTGGGAAGTGTGTTAAAATCAGAATTTTTACCCAGTTTGGGATCTGCTCTCACCGACATTTGGGAGTGGGACAAGACCACTGGGGAGGGGAAATGTCTGTCAGTGCTGTCTGAGCAGAGAAACCCTAAATGTCCACAGTGTGGGCAAAACCAGCAGGTTTGGGGGACTGGGGAGGGCAAGACAAGAAAACAGGAATTGGGAGTGGCTTTTGCCTTTTGCTAAATAGAGGGAGAGAAGAGGATCCAGCTGCAACATGTCAATGGCTTTAAAAGACTGAGAAACTGGAAGAACTAAAAAAAGAAACAATGGGAATGGTGCGAGGTGTGAAAAAAGGGGATTCGTGAGGGACTTGGAGCTCAGAATCCTTCAGCTCCTCCGGAACGGCAGGAAAAGGGATTTCCACGAGCACTTCCGTAAGGAAATGCAATAAATCACTCCCAGAGCAGCAGAGAGCTCCGGCTCAGCTAACATGAGAAAAAGCAGCTGTGGAGTCAAAAGGTGGGTGGGTCAAATGGGATTTGCTTCCCCAGGAACGGTCAGGCCAGGCTGTGGGGGAAGAGGTGACTCCTCCCCTGCCATGGGGAAAGCTGATGGAGAGCACAGGAAGAGTCTCCAATTCCCCTCAGCCCTCCTGGTGTTGGTGGGCATTGCTGGGCCATGGCCAGGATTCCGGGAGCTGCTCCGTGTCCCTGGGATTGGGCACGAGTGTCCACCCCACAGCCTCCCGATGCCCACCTCCAAAATGTATTTTATTCAAAAAAACCCCTCACATTTCAACTTCCTAAAGCATTTTTGTTTTTAAAAAACCAAAATTACCCTCAAACCAATTTTTTTAATTTTAAAACCCCATCTAAACTCCCTTAACTTACATTTTAATAAAAATTTAAACATTTCAACCTTCGTGAGCCACCCTTTGTTCAAAAAACCGTCTCAACCCCCGAGATGTATTTTGTTAATAAGATAAAAAATCTCATGCTTTACAGTGTCTGTTCCCCATATCTGGGACTATTTTGCTCTCAAGACTGTGTGATTCCAGCACCGAGGGAGATTTAACGAGGGGAAAAACACAGTGGGAGGTTTTCCAAGGAATTCTGGGCTGCGCTTTTTCAGCCCGTGACTTCACTTGTGGGGCCGTGTCCGAGTGTCAGTCCTGGCAGCGCTCCCGGCGGGGCCGAGGGTGGGAATTATCTCACTGACTGTAAATATCTGCGGGAGCCTCTGCCCGGCTCGGCTCCCTGGGACGGGAGAGCCGCAGCCCCAGGATGCTCCCGCTGCCCTAATTTAGGCATTTCTGCAGGATGGGATGAATCACGGCGCTGGAAGCGCTGGTTTCCCCGCGGCGGCTCCGCGGGAGCTGGGCAGCCGCGGCCGCAGGGATGGTCCGGCGGGCTGGGCGCTGACCTCAGCCCGCTGATGTGTCACGGAGCAGAGGCAGCGCGGGGGAAATAGAGCCTGACGCTGCTGGGAGCCCGTAAAGCGGGATTTGGGTCCTGGGAGACATTCCCTGCCGATGGGGTCACACCTTGTGCAGGGAGCCTTGGACATCAGAGCGAGGTGTATTTATAGCCGGGCCGTCACTTCGGACGTGGAGCCCTGGGGCTATTTTGGGATCGATGTGGTCATGGCTTGGGGCACGTCTGGAGTGTGGCTGGGACCTGTGTGGAGAGAGGGGCCGGAATGTATCCAGGGAACGGAGCTGGGAAGGGAATGAAGCCCCAGGAGAGGCCGAGGGAGCTGGGAAGGGGCTGAGCCTGGAGCAAAGGAGGCTCAGGGGGGACCTTGTGGCTCTGCACAAGTCCCTGGCAGGAGGGGACAGCCGGGGGGGTGGGGCTGTGCTCCAGGGAACAGGGACAGGAGGAGAGGGAACGGCCTCAGGCTGGGCCAGGGGAGGCTCGGGATGGGTTTTGGGGAAATTCCTTCCTGGAAAGGGCTGTGCAGTCCTGGCACAGGGCTGGAGTCCCCATCCCTGGAGGGATTCCAGAGCTGTGTGGATGTGGCACCTGGGGACAGGTCAGTGGTGGCCTTGGCAGTGCTGGGGAATCTCAGTGGTCATGGAGGCTTTTCCAACCAAAATCAGCTGGAAGCTGGCAAAAGTTATCCCAGTTTTCAAGATGGCCCAGAGGCACAAGCTGCAAGCATCAGGCCTGTTGGTGCCCTTACAACCTTGGAATGGATTCCTCTGGGAGTTATTGAGAAGGCTGCAGCCACCAGAGAACATCGTGATTGCCAAACCTCCTTACTTTGTACCACAAGGTCCTCCTGAGCTGATCCAGGGAAGCCAGAAAAAATAATTTTGCATCTCAGTAAAGCTTTTCCAGAATCTCAGAATCATTGAGCTTGGAAAAGCCCTCCCAGCCCATCCAGTCCAAGCTGTGCCTGACCCCCACCTGTCCCCAGCCCAGAGCCCTGAGTGCCACCTCCAGGAATTCCTTGGACACCTCCAGGAATGGGGGCTCCAAAGCTCCCTGGGCAGCCCCTGCCGAGGCCTGACCCCCTTTCCACGGGGAAATTCCTGCTGATATCCAACCTCACCTCCCCTGGCCCAGCCTGAGGCCGTTCCCTCTCCTCCTGTCCCTGTTCCCTGGAGCACAGCCCGACCCCCCCGGCTGTCCCCTCCTGCCAGGGACTTGTGCAGAGCCACAAGGTCCCCCCTGAGCCTCCTTTGCTCCAGGCTGAGCCCCTTCCCAGCTCCCTCAGCCTCTCCTGGGGCTCCAGCCCCTTCCCAGCTCCCTCGGCCTCTCCTGGGGCTCCGCAGCCTTAACATCTCCCTTGAGATGTTTCAGTTCTGTCTCTCTCCAGATCTTTCTGGACAAAGTGCCCAGCCCAGCTGGATAAACACCTCAGAACCCAGGGAACGGCTGGAGCTGTGCCAGGGGAGGGATAGGATGGACATCAGGAAAGGCTCTTTTCCAAGGGTGCTGGGCACTGCCCAGGCTCCCCAGGGAATGGGCACGGCCCCAGAGCTCCAGGAGCATTTGGACACTGCTGCCAGGGATGCCCAGGCTGGGATCACTGGTGATAGGAAAGGTGTTTCCAAACAATTCCACAGGTGAGGCTCTGGGTGCTGATGTCTTTGAAGTGGGGCTGAACGCCTGTGGCGGGTTTGTCCCAGAGCCCAGACACCCCGACCCCTGAAATGGACACGGGTCGGCACAAGGCCGAGCTGCTGGACTCTGGGGGAAGGTGCCAGGGCCAAGGGGGATGTGAGGCAGGCTCCACCTTCCCGGCACCTCAGCCACGGGGACGGGAGGAGGGAACGTTCAGTTTGGGATGAAAGGAGGCTGCGCTCCCCGAAACCCCAAGAGAGAAAGCCCAGTGGGCTGTGCCCTGCTGGACACTCTGCCTTCACTCGAGCAGAGCTGCAGGACTGCTCCGTGCCCTCTGTGACTGCTCCGTGACTGCTCCGTGTGCTCCGTGACTGCTCCGTGTGCTCCGTGACTGCTCCGTGCCCTCTGTGACTGCTCCGTGACTGCTCTGTGACTGCTCCGTGTGCTCTGTGACTGCTCTGTGACTGCTCCGTGACTGCTCCGTGTGCTCTGTGACTGCTCCGTGACTGCTCCGTGTGCTCTGTGACTGCTCTGTGACTGCTCCGTGCCCTCCGTGACTGCTCCGTGTGCTCTGTGACTGCTCCGTGACTGCTCCGTGACTGCTCTGTGACTGCTCCATGTGCTCCATGACTGCTCTGTGACTGCTCCGTGCCCTCCGTGACTGCTCCGTGTGCTCTGTGACTGCTCCGTGACTGCTCCGTGTGCTCTGTGACTGCTCTGTGACTGCTCCGTGACTGCTCTGTGACTGCTCCATGTGCTCCATGACTGCTCTGTGACTGCTCCGTGCCCTCCGTGACTGCTCCGTGTGCTCTGTGACTGCTCCGTGACTGCTCCGTGTGCTCTGTGACTGCTCCGTGACTGCTCCGTGACTGCTCTGTGACTGCTCCGTGACTGCTCTGTGACTGCTCCGTGCCCGCTCTGTGACTGCTCCATGCCCTCTGTGACTGCTCCATGTGCTCCGTGACTGCTCCGTGACTGCTCCGTGACTGCTCCGTGACTGTTCTGCCTCCTCTGTGGACGCCGCTTTCCGCAGTGGGGTTTTCCCTGCGCTGGGGTCTGTGTAGGGCTGGTAGCTGGATTGGTGACCCCTGCGGGTCCAGCTCAGGGGGTCTCTGGGTGGGCTCCTGTCGCTCAGTCTGTGGCTCTGTGGCAGTCCGGGCCCTCCGCTGGGCCACGCTCACCTGCTGGGAAAGGCTGGGAGTGACCAGGGGTGACCAGGCGGTGACCAGGGGGTGACTGGGCGGTGACCAGAGGTGACCAGGCAGTGACCAGGGGGTGACCAGGCAGTGACCAGAGGTGACCGAGGGGTGACCAGAGGTGACCAGGCAGTAACCAGGCAGTGACCAGGCGGTGACCAGGGGTGACCAGGGGGTGACCAGGGGGGGACACTCAGCCCCACTGCCCCAGCCCCCCCTCGGCTTTCCCGCCTTTCCCACACACGTGACTCTGCCTTTCCCGCATGCGCGTGCGCAGTGCGGCGCGGTATGCCCCGGTGGGCGGGGCCGGCGGTCGGCGCGCGCCTGAGGACGTGGCGCTTTCCAGCCAATCAGCGCCCGCGTACCCGTCAGGGTGGGCGGGGCCGGAGGGAGCGGGGCCGGAGGAGGGCGCTGGGGGCGGGGCGCGAGGCGGGGGCGGGCAGAGGGGCGGAGTGGCGGCAGAAGAGACCAATCGAAACGCGCATCGGCGCGGAGGAGGAGGCGTGGCTTGCCCGTGATTGGTGGGCGGGGAGGGCGCGCGGGGGGCCGTGCGGCGTGGCGCGGCGCCGACTTCCGGTGCGTGGAGCGGCGGCGGCGGCGGCGGCGGTGGGGACGGTGAGGGACGGGCAGGGACCGCGATGGGCACCGGGGCCGGGGCCGGGTTTTGGGGCGCGGGAAGCGGCGGGAGCGGCTCTGCGGGGTCGCTGCGCTGTGGCGGTAGCGCGGCGGCGGCAGCGCCGGGCCCGGTCTCCATGGGAACGGGCGGGAGCGGCGGCGCCGCCGCGTCCGCGACTCCTGCGGCCCGTCCCCCTGCGCGGTGCTGCGTCCCAGGGCCGCCCGTGAGCGGGCCCAGGGCGGCTGGGCTGGGCCGGTCGGGACCGCCGTTCCCGAGGACGGAGCCCCGTCCGCATCTCGCGACCCGGGCGGGACCGGCCCGGGGAATCCATCGGCATCCCCGGGGCGTGCGCCGGGAGAACGGGCTGTGGGACCCCCGGGACACCAGGATAACGGGCTGTGGGACCCCCGGGACACCAGGATAACGGGCTGTGGGACCCGCGGTGCTGCCCTGCACGGGGACTCTGGCCCGGGGAGGTGCCGCCCCAAACCCGTGCTCCTGTCCCGCAGCTCTCAGTGCCCCCAGAACTCTGGGGCTGGTCTGGGCCGGGACCAGCCGGTTTCTACCCCGGGATTGGTTTTGGCTCCCGATGTCTCTCCACATCCATTCATCCTTCTCAGGGCCGGGATTCCCCTCACGCCTGCTGTGCCCCTGGGGTGGCACCGCGGGGTCCCAGTTAATTGTTCCCTGGCTGCTCCGATGGGATCCGTTCCCTAAAAAGCTGAAACAGAGGCTGATTCCCAAACCAGAACAAATTGTGTTGCCTGTGGGGGGTTTTATGGGATCCTGTTGGCCTCCCACGTAGGAAATGTGTGTCCGGAGGGGCTTCTTCCCATCAGTTTCCTCTAAATGTTGCCACAGTTCCAAGCCCAGTGCAGGATCCTGAATTCCTCTGTCAGCAAACCCAATGGGAATTCTGGGTTCCTCCATCAACAGCCCATCAAACCCACCTGAAATCCCGAGTTTCTCCATCAGTGTCCTTGGAATCTCAAGGTCCTCCATCAGTATCCCACCTAGCCCCTCTGGAATTCCGAGTTCCTCCCCAGCTGAGGGTCTGGACCCCCACATCTTCCCACCACTGGCTCCTGCTCCCGACTTCCCTGCAGTTCACCCAGAGACCCTTTACTGGGAGGGAAGGGATCCACTGCCAAAGGCAGTGCTGGGAGGAGAGGGGCTCTGCTTTCCCTCGGATTGGGATCCACAGGGAATCCAGGGCCCATCCCCTTGGTCAGCAGGAGCTGCTGATGATGCCAAGTTTTCCTGGAGAATTATTTATGGATAACCGTGGGTTTGTGGGTTTTGGTCTCTCTGATCACCTTTCCTGGCCCCCGGCACTGCCCGGATCCGGCTGGAGCTTGGATTGTCCCTCTTTGATCACTTCCAAGTGCCTCCCGGGCCCTGTGTGGACACTGGCAGATAAAATCGGGCTGTTTGACCCGTTCCAGGTCACTCTGTGCTCCAGGCTGGGCTGATCCTGGGATCAGCACGCAGCTGGGCAGGCCCTGGCCGCTGGGATGTGCCCAGGGGGGCAGGAGTCAGCTCCTGGGGACGGGGATATCCAGGGATACCAGGAGTCAGCTCCTGGGGACGGGGATATCCAGGGATACCAGGAGTCAGCTCCTGGGGACGGGGATATCCAGGGATACCAGGAGTCAGCTCCTGGGGACGGGGATATCCAGGGGGAACAGGAGTCAGCTCCTGGGGACGGGGATATCCAGGGATACCAGGAGTCAGCTCCTGGGGACAGGGATATCCCGGGGGAGCAGGAGTTGGCTCCTTGGGATGGGGATAGCCAGAGCTCCACGTACACCTGGCACTGGCTTTTCCTCCTGGAAGGTTTCTCCTCCCCAGAAACACTAAAAAAGTGACTTTTATTCTTCATAACGCAAATCCCCTCACCATGCCCCCTCCTTCCCCACTTCCAAGGAATTGAAGTTTGTGGATCTTCTGTGTCTGATAAATCCTCATTCAAAAAAAGGAAGGAAAGGGCTTTTCCGTGTCCTTTCCCCCATGTTCTGCCACCAGTGTCTTGGTTTGACACGGGACCAATCCCAGGTCACTCCTGGTCACTCCTGGGTCACTCCTGGGGCAGAACTCCTTGGTGTGAGTTCAGGTTAAAGGGCTGAGGTTCAGGCTGAAGGGGAATACCTGGATTTTAAACCACAGACTTAAAGAGATACAGAATGGCAATACCTGGGTTTACATTTATATTTAAGAGCTCTGGATGGGGAAGACCTGGATGTAAATTTAAAGGGGTAAGGATGGGAAATATCTTGGGTTTAAATTTAGGTTAAAGCAATAAGGATGGGGAATGTATTGAATTAAATTTGCATTTAAGAGCTCTGGGTGGTGAATATCTGGATTAAATTTAGAGTGAAAGAGTTAAAATCATAAATATCTTGATTACAATTTAAGGCTAAATACATCAGGATGATGAATACCTGGAGTGAAATTTAAAGAGATCAGGGTGGGGAACACCCCGATCTATGATGGGATCTAAGTTGGGATCTCAGTGACAAGCATGGGGAGCACCTGAGTTTCTGTTGGGCTTTAAAGGGACGAGCCTCTGGAATGCTTCCAGAGGATCCCAGGCACATGTGGGTGGTTTGGTCAGGCGGGTCCCAGCGCGGGGGGATCGGGTCTGTGGGGGAGGATTCACCTGCAGCGGGTCTGGGGGAGCACCAGGGCTTGGGGGGGGAGAGCAGGGGGGTGTGTGCACGTCCTCCACATTCCTCGCATCTGGATCCACTTCCTTCCTTCCTTCCTTCCCGCCAGGACCCCTTTCCCCACCCCTGGATCCCTTCCCAGCCCAGCTGCTGCTCTGAGGGGCTCTGGGATGGGGTCGGGAGCAGCTCCGGGGAAACGGGACCTTGCCCACGTGCACAGGGACTGGAAATTCCCTGTGCCCCGATAATCTCTGTTAATTAATCCCTGTGCCCCGATAATCTGTGTTAATTAGTTACCGTGCCCTGATAATCTGTGTTAATTTATCCCTGTGCCCTGATAATCCGTGTCAGTGAATCACTTTTGCCCAGATAACCCATATTAGTTCATTACAGTGCCCTGATAATTAGGATCAATTAATAAATCTGACCTAAGAATATGCAGGAATTCATCCTTTTCCCGCATAATTTGCATTTATTAGTCATTTGTGCCCACACAAATCTGCACTAATTCTCCATTTTCCTGAATAATGTGCAGTAATTCCCCATTTTTCCCAGACAGTCTGCATTAAATCATCATCTTGCCCAGACAACTCGTATTTATCATTTCATCCAGATCACCTGGATTAATTGATCATTTCTGCTCCCATAATCTGTATTATTGTTAATCTGTTTTTTCCCCAATAACATGTCCTAATCCCCCATTTTTCCAAGATAACTGGCCTTAAACCCTATTCTTCCCAAGTGACCTGCCTTAATCCCCATTTTTCCTCAACAGCATGCCCTATTGCTGTCCCTCCCTGTTCTGGCCCTGGTGCTGCCTGGTGCCCGTTGCGATGTCCCCGGCCCATCGTGGTGTCCCCGTCCCACTGCGGTGTCCCTGTCCCGCTGTCCCTGACCCACAGCGCTGTCCCTGTCTTGCTGTCCCCATCCCACCGCAGTGTCCCTGTCCCAGGGCAGTGTCCCTATCCCACGGCAGTGTCCCTGTCCCACAGCAGTGTCCCTGTCCCAGGGCAGTGTCCCTATCCCACGGCAGTGTCCCTGTCCCACAGCAGTGTCCCTGTCCCAGTGTCCCTGTCCCACCACAGTGTCCCTGTCCCACCACAGTGTCCCTGTCCCACCACAGTGTCCCTGTCCCACAGCAATGTCCCCGTCCCACGCGGTGTCCCTGTCCCATGGCAGTGTCTCCGTCCCACGGCAATGTCCCCGTCCCACGGCGGTGTCCCTGTCCCAGTGTCTCCATCCCACGGCAGTGTCCCTGTCCCACAGCAATGTCCCCATCCCACAGCACTGTCCCTGTCCCACGGCGGTGTCCCTGTCCCACAGCAGTGTCCCCATCCCACGGCGGTGTCCCTGTCCCACGGCAGTGTCTCTATCCCATGGTAGTGTCCCTATCCCATGGCAGTGTCCCTGTCTCACCACAGTGTCCCTGTCCCACAGCAGTATCCCTGTCCCACAGCAGTGTCCCTGTCCCAGTGTCCCTGTCCCACAGCAGTGTCCCTGTCCCAGTGTCCCTGTCCCACCACAGTGTCCCTGTCCCACGGCGGTGTCCCTGTCCCACAGCAGTGTCCCTGTCCCACGGCGGTGTCCCTGTCCCACGGCAATGTCCCTGTCCCACAGCAGTGTCCCTGTCCCATGGCAGTGTCCCTGTCCCAGGCAGTGTCCCTGTCCCACGGCGGTGTCCCTGTCCCATGGTGGTGTCCCTGTCCCAGTGTCCCTGTCCCACGGCAGTGTCCCTGTCCCACAGCAGTGTCCCTGTGCCAGTGTCCCTGTCCCACAGCAGTGTGCCTGTCCCAGTGTCCCTGTCCCACTGTCACTGTCCCACGGCAGTGTCCCTGTGCCAGTGTCCCTGTCCCATGGTGGTATCCCTGTGCCAGTGTCCCTGTGCCAGTGTCCCTGTCCCAGTGTCCCTGTCCCACAGCAGTGTCCCTGTCCCAGTGTCCCTGTCCCACGGCAGTGTCCCTGTCCCACAGCAGTGTCCCTGTCCCCATGTCTCCGTCCCACGGCAGTGTCCCTGTCCCACAGCAGTGTCCCTGTCCCAGTGTCCCTGTCCCACGGCAGTGTCCCTGTCCCAGTGTCTCCGTCCCACGGCAATGTCCCCGTCCCACAGCAGTGTCCCTGTCCCATGGCAGTGTCCCTGTCCCATGGCAGTGTCTCCGTCCCACAGCAGTGTCCCTGTCCCACGGCAATGTCCCCGTCCCACAGCGGTGTCCCTGTCCCAGTGTCCCTGTCCCACAGCGGTGTCCCTGTCCCACAGCAGTGTCCCTGTCCTAGTGTCCCTGTCCCACGGCAGTGTCCCTGTCCCACAGCAGTGTCCCTGTCCTAGTGTCCCTGTCCCATGGCAGTGTCTCCGTCCCACGGCAATGTCCCTGTCCCACAGCAGTGTCCCTGTCCCAGTGTCCCTGTCCCATGGCGGTGTCCCTGTCCCACAGCGGTGTCCCTGTCCCACGGCGGTGTCCCTGTCCCACAGCAGTGTCCCTGTCCCAGTGTCCCTGTCCCACGGCAGTGTCCCTGTCCCACAGCAGTGTCCCTGTCCCCGCAGGCCCGGCACGATGCGGTTCCCGCGGCTCCTGCTGTGCCTGGGCGTGTGGGCGCTGTGCGGCTCGGCCAAGCCCACGGAGCGCAAGGAGCGGGTGGTGCGGGAGGCCCCGCTCAGCGCCCGCGAGCACGACGACGCCCAGAGCTTCGACTACGACCACGACGCCTTCCTGGGCGCCGACGAGGCCAAGAGCTTCGACCAGCTCACGCCGGAGGAGAGCAAGGAGCGCCTGGGGTAAGGACAGCTTCCCGACCCTTCCCAGAGCGGGAATGCAGCCACACGTGCACCGCTCCCCCTGCGGGAGGCCCCGCTCCCAGCCTAGGAATTCATGCCCGGCACCAGGCATTCCCCAAAAAAGTCACCGGAGCCATTTCCTGTGCCAGGCATTCCCCGAAAGTCCAGGGCAGGGGAGGAGGGGGTGGTCTGTGCTGTGCCGTGCTCGCTCCATGTGCTCTGGGTGCCTCTGGAGCCCCTGGGGTCACTGGTATTTCTCAGCTGGAAGTTGGTTGGGAGTTGGGACAACAGAGCCTGTATGGAGATTCCCCTCCGGCGTCTCTGCTGGGACCCCACGATGGCCGTGCTTCTCCTGGGATCTGGCCGTGCTTCCCCTGGGATCTGGCCATGCCTGCCCTGGGATCTGCCCTGGGATGGTTCTGGGAGCAGTGCAGGGCCGGGTGCCTCCGCAGCAGCTGCTGCCGCAGTTGTTCTGGGGCTCGGGGTGGCTCAGACCTGGGAACTGCAGCCTCCAGCAGGGCCGGGGGGGCTGGGGGACAGAGGCTCCCTGGGGAGCTCGGGACACTTCTCAGGATGTCCAGTCATCTTGGAACTGGATGCCTTTGGCTGGGTTTTCATGGAATGGTTTGTGTGGGAAGGGAGCTCAGAGCCCCTGCAGTGCCACCCCTGCCATGGCAGGGACACCTCCCACTGTCCCAGGCTGCTCCAGCCCCAGTGCCCAGCCTGGCCTTGGGCACTGCCGGGGATGCAGGAGCAGCCCCAGCTGCTCTGGGCACCCTGTGCCAGGGCCTGCCCACCCTCCTAGCCAAAAATTCCTTCCCAGTATCCCACCTGAATCTCTCCTTTTTTATTCAGACTTTGATTTTTTCCAGCCAAGCATCCCAACCCTGCTGCTGCTGGAGGAGCCACTACCACAGCCCATGGTGAATTTTGGGCTGTTTTTTGGAAATGGTGCTCCCTGATGGGAAAGAAAAGCTCAACCACGTGTGGGTGCTGGGGTCACTTCCAGAGTGAGCAAATTCCCACAGCGGGATGTGCAGGGCAGGGGGTGCCAGGTGCAGGTGCCCGGATGGGTGCCATCCATCCCTATGGATTGTCCAGGCCCCCAGCAGGAAGGAGGTGCTGGCCTCTCCCCCAGCACTTCTTAGCCGGAGGGGATTTCCTCCCTCCAGGGACAATTTAAACTGGAAAACCCCATGGTCCCTTGGAGCCAGGCCCTGGTCGCTCCATAAGCTCCAAAATATAGGATCCGGAGGCATTTTGCCTCCTGGCACAATCAGAGCGTGCCTCGATGCCCCTGCAGCAGCGTCAGATCCGAGGGAAGCTGGGCCTCCCCCGGCCTCTCCCGATCCCAGGGCTGTGATCCCAGAGCTCCGTCACGGCTCAATCCCATTGTTCTGCCGAGTTACCGCCGGAACGCCTTTCCATCAGGGATTTACCGCACAAACAGCCCCAGACCTGTCCGCAGGGGCCATCCCGAGCTGGAGGTGCTTTGATAAGCCCTTATCGCGGGCTGGTTCAGTGAGCTCTGTCCTTCAGCGGGGCTGTGCTGCAGCAAGGGCCGCTTTTCCTGCCAGAGCGCCGGCTCCGCTGCCCTCGCTGCCTTTCGGGGCTTTGGGCGCGCTGCCCGCCGGCCCCGCTGTGTCCCGGCGGCTGTGCCGTTCCCTGGCAGCGGCGCCGGGCACGCCGATCCCTGGGAGCGGCGAGTGGGAACGGCGAGCAGCTGCCGGCCCTTCCCCAACATCTGCTGCCCGCCCGGGCAGGGGGGCAGGACGGGGCTTTGGGAAAGTGGAAGGGTTTGGTGGCTGCTGCCCTGGGAAAGCAGCCGGGAGCAGCTGGTGCCAGCCCCCGGAGCAGGGTGGGGAGGAGGTTTGGGAGCTTCCTGAGCACTCGGAGAGCCTGGAGAGGGTTTGGCTTCCCTGGGAAGCTGTTTCCTAGTTAACCCCATAGAAACTGCCCTGGAAAAACGGCCGGGCCATCAACCCCTGCTGGCTCTGGTCCTCCATTCTAGGGATTTTCCCTAATAAATCCCATTGCCGGTGGTGTACCTTCTTGGGAGAGGGAAACACAGAATGTTTTCTCTGCAATAGGAAGGATTTGACAGATTTATTTGTGGTTTATATACCTACATGGACAAATGTTTAATATCCATGTGATACTTTACATACTTCTATGCAGAATCTTAAAATATTGATTGACTTGTTATATACTTATATGGAAAATTCTGAACGTTTATGTGACATTTTGCATATTGCTGTGTTTGATCAGAAATATTGGAAGAGATGCTTTGCACATTGATATATAAAATTCTTAATATTTCTCTAATATTTTACATATTTCTGCATAAATTTGGGCACTATTGGTGAGCTATTTTTTATATTTACATATTTATTTTATCTATTTCTCTTTAAAATCACTCAGGTCTCCAAGCCCTGCCCACTGCCCCCACTCTGGCCTCTCACTGCCAGAACTAAATTCCGCATTTTCCTCTTGTTCTTCTAGTCTCTCTCCAGCTTCTCATTGCCAGGAACATCCTTTGTGCCACAGAGGAATTCCTGGTTTTCCTAGACCAAGGCAATTCTGAAACACGGAAACCTGGGTGTGAGCATGGGTGGCTCCGGTGCCCAGCTTTCCCTTTGCGTCAGTGTTTTTGGAATTGAAAGTCCTAGTGGTGATCTAAAATTTAAAATTCTGTGTTTTCCACCTGTCTTCTAAAATTCCTCAGATACCTGGGCTGGAGCTCAGGATTCCTGAACTGTTTTCTGTTAAACCTTCACGTTAAAGGAAAAAGCCAGGATCCCGCTTCACCAGACAAAGGATTTTGGGACCGTTATCCCCGATTTTCATCCAAGGAGCCCAAAACTTCCCCAGCACAGAGCTGGGTGTTGTCTGGGGAGCGAACACTGCGGATCAAGCAGCCCCCACCCCCCGGCTCCATCTGCCCCTGGATCCTGCATTCCTGCCGGCCTTTCCTACAGCTGCTGCTAAAAATAACGGAGGCACGCGGCTCTGGGGCTGCGGCTCCGGTGTCTGCCCCGGGCAGCGGGCGGGACCGGCCCGGCACCGGGGCTGCTCTGCTCCGCGGGGCTTGGGCGGCTCCGATTCCTCCCGCAGAGCCAAACTTCCCGGGTTTAGCAGAAATTCGCATCCGTGCTCCTCGCCCGGCGCCGGCGAGGCGGGAGGCCGTGCAGATGGAGCTTTCCTAAGATTTAACAGGGAAGGTTTTCCCCTAAAATTCATAATTCCTGAAGGAACCAAAACTTGAGCGGTTCAAGAGTGGCCAAGCTGGTGATTTCCATGTCTGAGCCAGTGTTTCCTGTGTCCAGAACAGTTCTGGCAGCTGACCTTGCTTTTCGGCAGCTAACCCAAATGTTGGTTTTAAAGATAAACTTCTCAAGTGGTTGAATTTGCAAATTCTATAACCACCTCAAACTTTCTCCTGGCATCACCAGGAGAGGCAGAGCCAATATTCCCATTTTTAATATAAATACGGGTCTGTACTCATCACCTGCACTGCCTTGGTCAAAGGACACATGGATGGGTCTTTCCCAGGGGCTTAAAAGGAAGTTTTTCCCCTAAAACTCATAATTTCTGAAGAAACCAAAACCTGAGTGGTCCAAAAGTGGCCGAGCCAGGGATTTTCATGTCTGAGCCAAAGTTTTGGCAGCTGAACCATATGCTGGTTTTAAGGATAAACTCTCCAAATGGTTGAATTCCCAAATTCTGTAATGACCTCAACTTGCCCCCTCTGCCCCTTCCCATTCCCTCCCTGCTAACCCCTCATTTTTTTTAACTTCTGCTGCATTTCTCTGTGTTTCCCACAGGAAGATTGTAGGGAAGATAGATGCGGATGGAGACGGGTTTGTGACAGTGGAGGAGCTGAAGGCCTGGATCAAGTTTGCCCAAAAGCGCTGGATTTATGAGGATGTGGAGCGCCAGTGGAAGGGCCATGACCTCAATGAGGATGGACTTGTTTCCTGGGAGGAGTATAAAAATGCCACCTATGGATATATCCTGGGTAGGTCCTGGCTCTTGGGATGAGTCTTTCCTGGAGCCAGCAGCTGGGACGTCCTGCTCTGCTTTGGGTCACCGAGGGCTGGTGGGATGGAGGCGGATCAGGGTGGGATTGTGGCACAGTGGTCAGTGGGTGGTCATGGATCAGGGTGGGATTGTGGCACAGTGGTCAGTGGGTGGTCATGGATCAGGGTGGGATTGTGGCACAGTGGTCAGTGGGTGGTCATGGATCAGGGTGGGATTGTGGCACAGTGGTCAGTGAGTGGTCATGGATCAGGGTGGGATTGTGGCACAGTGGTCAGTGAGTGGTCATGGATCAGGGTGGGATTGTGGCACAGAGGTCAGTGAGTGGTCATGGATCAGGGTGGGATTGTGGCACAGTGGTCAGTGGGTGGTCATGGATCAGGGTGGGCTCGTGGCACAGTGGTCAGTGAGTGGTCAGGGATTGGGATGGGCTCACAGAGTGGTGGTGGGTCAGATGGACACTGATCCGGGTGGGGTTGTGGTGAAGGGGGAGTTCGGGGCCTGGATTAGGAAGTTGTGGTTGAGAGTGTGGAGCTGTGCTGGGCTGGTGCTTGGCTGACCTGGGATGGATTTGTCCCCTGGGATAAGCACAGGAATATGATGTAGGATGTTCTCTTGGCATACGTGGGGCCAGCTGGAGCAGATGTCCCCAAGATGTTACACTTTAAAACCTCTAAAACTCTACAAATTGATCTCCTGGTGGCATTAGCAAAGAGAAATCCAAGAAAAAGAACCCAAAATACATGGAAATCTCCCCAATGGAAAGTTTACACACCTCACACCCTCCTTTTCCCCTCTGCAGCCACACTTGGACATTATTAATGTCCCTGGTGACAAATGCAGCTCTGGGCTGATTCCAGGTGATTTTGGGATGAATGGCATGTGGGAATAGGGCTTTCCAGCCCTTTGGAATTCCTGGCTTGTGGGGGAATTTGGGACCTGCAGGTGGAACCCACTAATCTGCGGCTGTGGAGCCACCTTGGTGTGTCCATTGCATCCTCAAACCCAAAAAACCACTAGCAGAGATTTCAGTCACTTTCCCTTGTCCTGGGAGCAGTGTTAGACCCCACAACTCAGGGATTTTGGGACACTTGCTGGGCCAGCAGTGTGGCATGGCTTCAGTCATCCCTGGGAGTGAGGGAAGCAACAGCACTTTTGGGGTTAAAACCTTAAACCCTCAAGCCCTGTGCCAGCTCTGGCCTCCAGCACTGTAGACTGGCCCGGGTGGAGGAGCTGCAGCTCTGGAGTGTCGAATCCACTCTAATTTCCTAAATATTGCCAAAAATAGTCAAACTGTTCTGCGGGATGTGCAGAGGGGGAGCCGCTGCACAGGAGGCTCATCCATCTCCCTTGGGATCAGGGAGGATCTGGATTTGCTGTGCTGGTGGCCAGGGAAGGCCCCATGACACCCCTGGGCTGGGGCAGCACCTCCCAAACCTCCCTTTGCCATGGGTTCCTGGGGTCTGGGCTAATCTGCCTGTGTAAATCCAGCCTGGAAGGGGGCAGACAGGTCCTGGGAGGGGTTTGAGCACTCTTTGAGGAATCTGGCGTGGCATTTAGGACCTGCAGGTGTTGGATAGAGAAAAGTATGAACATCCACGAGGAAAAGCCTTAACGAGAGAACCCTGAATTAACAGAGCTCCCTTAATGAGCTCAAGGAGGAGCTCCCTCCTGCAGTGGAGGTTCCAAGGCTGGAGCGGTGCTGGAGGCCGCGTGCCCTTGGCAGGCCCCGGAGGAGCCTCCACTCCTGCTGCTCCCACATACTTGTGTCCTTACGGAGTGCCGGGAGGATCCTGCCTCACGCTCTGGCTCTGGCTCCTCTCGGCAGGAATTACTTTTCCACAGCTCCTTGCTGCTAAAATGTTCCCCTATCTTCTCCTCGCTCCCCTCCCTGGCCAGACTGGGGCTGGAATGCCCCTGGAAGTGCCTCCTGAGTGTTGACCCGTGGCCAAGGGATGCATGGGGCCAGGCATTGCCCTCAGTTGCTCTGGAGGGTCCAGAATGTGGTGTTTTGTCAGCAAAATGAGGTGCTGGGAGTGGTTTTATTAATTAATTAATTACACACCAGGATGAGTCACCGTGTGGCCCCCAGAAGTGTCATGGAGCAGCGTGGGGTTCTGCTGGGGGGAGTCCTGGGAAGCAGGGAATATCGAGTGATAAACGACCAAGAGCTTAATCTGAGACTGGAAATTCCTTTGAAACTCCCTTCAAAATCAGAATATTATCATCATCATCACCACTCCTCTTTTTGTTAATTCCTCAATCCCATGGTGGGATCCAAAACCAGGACACAAGATGTTGGGTTGAGTTTGTGGCTTTGCTGCCATACTCTGAGCAAAACCCTGGCTCTGTCTGCTCTGTCTGCTTCCCCTCCCTCTGCTCCCCCAAACCTCTCCCAGCCCAGGACCAAGGCAGGAAGTAACTTTGGGGACTTTGGGTGGTTTAGCCCTTTTTAACCCATCTGCCCCCCACCACTCCCCCATCAAACCCATTAATTAGCTCAACAGCAATTAAGGAATCATCTATTAATGGCGCTGGTCCTGAAGGTTTCCTTGTTCGGGGCTATGCTGCTTCTCATAACCTTGGGAACAGAATGTGGAATTTGGGGTTCATTCTGCCCTAGAGCTGCCTTAAAGTCAAAATCTTTGGATATTTAATGGATGCTCCAGAGCTCCTTAATCCTGAGCCCCTTAATCCAGGGCTCGCCTTTTGTCCCAGGTAACAGAGCAGGGACACAAAGGCTTTTGGACCTTCTTATTAGATGGGGCCTGCCTCTGGCTTAATTTAAGCAGAGTGTGGCAGTGTCCCCGAGGATTCACATTCTCCACGGGCTGCTGGACGCTGCTGTGTCTGGAACTCCTGTCCTGCTGCTGGCGGGGCTGTGCCAAGCGGCCACGCGTGCCCCGCAGTCCCACCCGGCCGATGCCTCCTGGCCCTGCCACTGCCAGCAGCGAGTGAGATCCCCTTACACATTCCCCTCCCAAAATAGTTCATGTTGAGCCTCTGGCCGTGCTGGCCAAAGCCCCCAAGCCCTGTCTTTTGGGGCCTCTCCCTGGGAATGCCATGATCCCAGGGCTTCTGCAGCTCCTCCTTCTCCTGGGAATGGGCACAGGAGAGAAGTGGTGGCTGCAACTGAGCTTTTGTTGGCAAAGCGTCGGGAGGTTGTGCTGAGAGGGAGGAAGTTGAGTTGAGTTTGAGGTGGGGTGGAGGATGTTGAGGTTGCATTGAGGAAGTTGAGGATGAGAAGGTTATGTTCAGGAGCTTGAGTGGAGGAGGTTGAGGTTGGGTTGAGGAGATTGAAGCTGTCTTGAGGTTGAAGATGAGAGGAAGTTGAGGTTCAGTAGAGGAGGTTGAGCTTGAGCTGAGGTTGAACTGAGAATGTAGCGTTGGGTTGAGGTTGTGTGGGTGGTTACGGGGTCCTCGTCCTGCCCGAGCTGACCCAGGTGCTCCCTGTGCTCCCTCGCAGACGATCCGGACCCTGACGATGGCTTCAACTACAAGCAGATGATGGTGCGGGACGAGCGGCGCTTCAAGATGGCCGACAAGGACGGGGACCTGGCGGCCACCAAGGAGGAGTTCACGGCCTTCCTGCACCCCGAGGAGTACGACTACATGAAGGACATCGTTGTGCAGGTGGGGCCAGCACAGAAACACTTTCGGCAGCTCTGGTGGTGGGTGGTCACAGAGGGGCAGGAATTGCCCCGGGCCCGGCTCACGCTGGCATCTTCTTGCAGGAAACCATGGAGGACATTGACAAGAACGGCGATGGTTTCATTGACCTGGAGGAGTACATCGGTGAGACACCGCTCCGTGTCCTATCCCTGTCCCCTCGGTGTCCCTGTCCTGTGGGAGCCACTGCTACTGTGTCCTTCCCAGTCCTCCCCCTCACAGAATGTTCTTCTTTCTCTCAACTTCCACCTGCCCCCAGGCCTCCACTGAGGATTTTTGGGTGAAATCATGACCCAGGTGGTGCTTTGGGGTTTTAGGGAATTTAGGGATTTAGGGAACTCAAAGCTTTGGGTCAATCCTTGGGGTGGGGACAGGGCCGTGGGGCTGATCCTGATCCTGCTGTCCCCCCAGGTGACATGTACAGCCAGGACGGTGATGCTGATGAGCCTGAGTGGGTGAAGACGGAGCGGGAACAGTTCGTGGAGTTCCGGGACAAGAACAGGGATGGGAAGATGGACAAGGAGGAGACCAAGGATTGGATCCTGCCCTCGGACTACGACCACGCCGAGGCTGAGGCCCGGCACCTCGTCTATGAGTCCGACCAGGACAAGGTGGGCCAGCAGCTCTGGGGGGGTTTGGGGAGCGGGATGGGAGGAGTGGGGGAATAGCGGGATGGGGAAATAGCGGGATGTGGCGTTCCCTGCAGGACGGAAAGCTGACGCGGGAGGAGATCGTGGACAAGTCAGACCTGTTCGTGGGCAGCCAGGCCACGGACTTCGGGGAGGCGCTGGTGCGGCACGACGAGTTCTAGGCTCGACGCCGGCACCCCTTTATGGGCTCCGTCCCTCGCCGAGGCCGTTCCTGCCGCGGAGAAACCCCATCCCGGCTCCCGGGGACGGGGCTCGGGAAAGCCACACTCCCCCGGCACCTGGGGCTCATCTCGTTGTGGGTTTTCCCCGGATTTTAACGACTTTTGGGTTATTTTTGTATGTTTTGGTTTTACCACGTGTGGGAACAGCTCCCCTGGCGCGGGGGCAGCGACGGGGCTGTCCGGGGTCGCGGGGCCCGGGGGCCTGGGGGGGAGTGGGAAATTCACAGAGGGATTGGGATTGGAATTGCAGTTGGAATAAAAATTAGAATTGGAATTGGAATTAAAGCTGAAATTGAAATTAAAATTGGAATTTGAATTGGACTGAAATTTGAATTAAAAATTGAATTGGAATTAAACATTGAAATCAAAGTTGAAAATTGAGATTGAAATGGAATTGGAACCAAATAAGTGAAATTGAATTAAATGGAAACACTGATGTGAAATTGGAATGCAGAGTGAACATAGAAATGAAAATTCAAACCCAAGAAAACCCCAAAAACCGTCAGAGCAGCAGCAGGACCCAGGGGGTGACCCGGAGGTGACCCCAGGGAGATTGGACCCTCCTCCCCTGTCGCTGCCCCGTGAGACCTGGGCAAGACCCTTCTCCCCAGCCCCACTCCAAGTGCCTTGAATCCCCCAAACCTCTGGGGGAGGGCCTCATCCCACCCCGCTCTGGGACAATTCCCGAGGTTTTCTCTCTTCTGTGTTGTTTGTCTCCCTGCAGCTGCCAGAGCTGCGTGGAATTGGGCCCGGCCATCTCCAAATTTCCAGGTTTTCCCTTTAATCCTTTCCCAAAGATTTCCAAGGGCTGACCGGATCCTCCCATCTCCTCCTCCTCTTTCTACTCCTTTTCCTCCCCTCCCTAAATCCAGTGGTAAGTGGGTCGGGAATATGGCCCCGTGCAGGGCTTGGGAATCTGGGAATGCTGGGGGTGATCTAGGAATGTCGGGGTTGGTTTGGGACACCAGGGATGATTTGGGACAGTGGAAGTCATTTTTGGAACCCTGGGAAAGCCTCTGGTGCAGCTACCCAGCCCTGCAACAGCCCCTCTCCTAACATCTCCGGCTCCCATCCGTGAGGATTTGGAGCCCTGTGACAGCTCTGGACGTGGATTTTTCGCCTCCTCTGGGTTTATTCCTTGGTTTTCTCCTCGGGCTGATTGAAGGGATCCGGATCGGTTGGAACTCAATAAAACTGTTCACCCCCCCGACGGGCCGAGGGGGACGTACCCCAGTTCCCTGTGTCCCCCCAAACCAGGATCTGGGAGAGCCCCCTTGCACTGAGCCAGAAGGGTTCAGGCAGTGGGGGGCCCTGAGGAGGGGAGGGGGGGAGCTGGCTGGGGACACACGAGGCCTGTGGGAGCTCTGCCCCTGGGGCTTGTGGGGCTCAGCCCCACAGAGGGAATCCAGCTCTATGGATGGGGGGGGCTCAGTCCCACCCCAACCCCACAGATGGGGAGCCCAGCCCCAGCCCCATGGATGGGGAGCTTATCCCCACGGATGCGGGCCTTTAGGTCCCACCCAGCCCCACAGATGGAGATGGGTAGCAGGATCCCACCTCCCTGCCCTCCCTGCATGTGAGGCCTAAAGGGGGACAAGGGAGCAGGGCCCCACCATGGCACCGCCGTGGAGCACAGCCACCTCCAGGACCCATCCTGCCCCACGGTGGGGCAGAGTTTCCGCTGGGACCCACCCTCTCTCCCTGCCGTGGGGCACAGCCACTCCCAGGACCTGTCCCGCCCTGCAGTGGGGCATAGCCACCCCTGGGACCCCCATCCCACCCTGCCATGGGGCACAGACTCCACCAAGGCCTCCACCCCATCCCACCATGCGGCACAGCCAGTCCCCGGCTCCCCCATTCCCACCCTGCTGTGGGGCACGGCTGCCCCATGGACGCCCATGTCGTGGGTGCCCTGCCCTACAGGTCCCACGTGCTCAGCGGGTCCCCGTTGCGCTCAGACCGCGGCCATGGTTTATTGTCCCACCCGCGCTACATCCTAGGCTGGCCAGGGCCCCCGGCCCCCAGCGCAGTGCCGGCCCCACGGTGGGGGCAGCTGGGGGATAACTGGGGGGCAGCCGGGGGTCCTGGGGGCTGGGGCAGTGCCAGAGCCCCTCAGCTGGGGCCGACCTGGCTGGAGGACACAGAGGAAACCTCGGTGCGCTGGGCCGAGCTGGACACGTCGGAGTCGTCTGACATGGGCCGCCCGCACACCGTCTCCATGATGCAGGCGCGGAACTGCGGGGACACAGGTGACATGGGGTCACACGAGAGGGGACAGCTCAGCCTGGAGGTCCCACTGGTCCTGTGTCTGGCCCTGGCACTGTCCTCACACCCTCAGGTGCCACATTGGCCCTATCTCCTGTCCCTGGGGTCATGGTACGCCCAGTCGTGCAAGTGTTCCCGGATGCGCCATCTCCAGGTGTCCCTGGTCCCCCAGTGTCCTTGGGCACCCCTGTATGTCCCCACTGCCCCAACGTCCTGGGGTGTCCCCATCTTCTCTGTGTCCCCCTTGCCAATGTCATCCCTTTATCCTGAGGTGTCCCCTCACATGGGTATCCCTGGGTGTCCCCATGCTTGGGTCTCCCTGAGTGTCCCAGGTCCTCAGATATCCTTGGGCACCCCGGATGCCCCCATCACCAGGTGTCCCTGGGTGTCCTCTTTGCCCACGTGTCCTGGGTGTCCCCCTGCCCGTGTCTCTGGGGGTGTCCCCGGTCGCTGTTGTCACCTGTTTGTTCATGAAGCAGTAGATGATGGGGTTGTAGACGCAGGAGCTCTTGGAGAAGAAGGCAGGGATGGTGACGAGGCGCAGGTCGATGCCGTGCTCGCGGTTGTTCACCATGTACATGGCCAGCGCCGCGTAGGGGACGTAGCACATGCAGAAGGACCCCACCATGACCACGACCATGCGCGACACCTCCCGCTCGGCCTTCTGCGTCGTGGCCGACTCCTGCTGCTGCGCCGCCACCTGTGCCAGGGACAGGGACACCTTGGGCCTGCCCGGGCTGCTGGCCCCCTGCCCATCCCCTGTGCAGCCCCCTGACCCCTGCCCATCCTCCTGCCTGCGCTCCTGCCCAATCTCCTGTCCAAGTAATCTCCCCTCCCTTCCTGCATCCCTTCATCCCTCCAGTCACCTCTCCCTCCCTCCTGCTTCCCATCCTGCTCTCCCTCCCTCCTGCTCCCCATCCTGCCCTCCCTCCCTCCTTGCTCCCAGTCAATTCTCCATCTCTCCATCCCTTGTTCTCTCCCTCCCTCCCTCTCTCCCTCCTGCCCCCCAGCCCCTCTCCACTCTCTGTCCCTCGCTTTCAGCCACAGGTGTGCCTGACCCCCATGCCCCCCGTGTCCCCGGGACTCACGGCCCGCAGGGCGCTGAGCAGCTGGGAGTAGGAGAAGATGATGAGGGAGAGGGGGACGATGAAGCAGAAGATGAAGAGGAACCAGGTGTAGTACTCGCTCTTGTACTTGGTGCCCACCGTGTACCAGTCAGGGCCGCAGGAGCACTGCAGTCCCTCGGGGATGTACCTGCAGAGCTGTGCTCAGCCCCCGCTCTGCACCGTGGGGCACCGCCACAGCACCCCGTGGCACTTCTGGTGCCTCAAGGAGTCACCTGGCACCCCCATGGCACCCCCATGACCCCCCACTTGCCACTCTGTTCCACCCCCTGCCCCCCACGCCCGCTGTGTTCCCACCTGCTCCAGCCGAAGAAGGGGGGGATGGCGACACCGACGCCGATGATCCAGGTGGCCGCCACGACCAGCAGCGCGTGGCGGGAGTTGAAGCGGAAGTTGCCGAAGGGTTTGCAGATGACGATGTAGCGCTCGAAGGCCAGGAAGGCCAAGGACCACCCTGTCACCAGCCCTGGGGGAACAAGGCCACCACTGGCCTCACACAACCGCCCGTGGCCACCAGGGCTAGGGCTCACCGCAATTCCCACAGCCCCCCAGGCCAGCGGGTCGCCCCAAGTCCTATGACCCCAGTAGAATGTAGGAATCACCCCTCCCTTCAGGCCTCAGTGGTCGCCCCAGCTCCTCCAGCCACAACAGATCACAGGGCTCTACCCTACCCGTGGCCCTTACCCATCTTGCCACCTTCAGCCCCACCAGACCACAATGATCACCCCAACTTCCCCAGCCCCAGAAGAACATGATGGTCACCCCCACTTCCAGCTCCACCAGACCCCAGTGGTCACCCTAACTCCTATAGTCCCACCAGACTACAGTGGTCAGCTCCTAAAGGTCCAGAAGGTCACCCCAATGCCTGCACCCCAGCAGCCCGTGGCGGTCACCCCAACTCCTAAAGCCTTAGCAGAACGTGGTGGTCATGATACCTTGAGCCCTACCAGACCGTGGTGGTCACCCCAACTCCCACAGCCCCAGGAGATCACTGTGGCCACCTCTGGCCCCAGTAGCCCCCAGTGGTCACTCCATCGTCTCTGGCCGCAGCAGCCTGAGTGCCCCCGTGGTCCCCTCGTACCTCCGGTGGCCCCTGCAAAGCCCTCAAAGGCACACATGTGCTTCCCGAAGACAAAGTATCCCTGGGAGCTGGCCACGAAGACGGTGAAGATGCAGAAGACGCAGCACATGAGGCCGCTGACGGAGATGTTCACCAGGATGTAGTTGAGCGGCTGCCGCAGCTTCTTGTACTTGATGGTGACGATGAGGACGATGGCGTTCAGGGGCGTGCCCGCCACGAACACCAAGCCCATGAAGATGGTCTGCAGGTAGAAGGCCCACATGGGCGCGATGTGGTACTGGGGCCCATCCCAGGGCCCCACCGACGACTGGTTCTTGAACAGGTAGAACTCTTCCTCGTCCATGGCAGCGGTGGCGGGGGGGGGGGGGGCACCCACCCCCCTGATATACCCTGTGCCCCCAAAGCTGCTTAGGGGGGATCAGGGCTCAGCCCGGCCAAACTTGGGGATTAGGGTGGGCTAAACCGGGCTCAGCCCCTAATCGGCCCTCTGAGCCGGGTCGAGCCGATTGCCGGTGCTCTGGAGGATTTGGTGGGGGGGGGGGCAGAAGGGCTCCCCCTAACATCTGGGTATGGGGAGGGTCCCCAGGGGTCTCCAAGCTTGATCCTGCTCCTCCTGAGGTGTTCAGGTGTCCCCAGGTGTTGCCAAGCCCAAGTCTTGGTCCCACCACAACAGTCAGAGGTCCCCAGCCTTAGTCCTGATCCCACCAGGGTCCTCAGTGTGACCCAGGGGTCCCCGAGCTCTGTCCTGGTCACCCCCAGAATCGCCAGGTGTCCCCAAGTGTCCCCAGGTGTCTCCAGCCTTGATCCCACTCCCCCAGGATGCCCCGGCCCTGGATGCTTTGGGAAGAACTCGGAGTTTCCTCATGAGCTCATCTGCTGCCCCCCACCCCAGCACCCCAGGGTGTCTCCCCCCTCCAGCGATGTCCCCAGTTCTGGGCTTGGGGGATCCCTGTGCTGGGGAGACCCCAGGTGAGGTGGGGGAGTCTGGGGGTATCAAGGGGTGGGTGGAAAGATGGGGGGGGGCACTGCTTGAGGTGGGGTGTCTGAGAGGGGGTGTTCATTTTGGGGGGTGCAGTGCCCGGGGGTCATTGATGGGGGGGTCACTTTGGGGGTGCGCTGCTGGGACTCGAATCCCAGAAAACTCCCGGTGTTTCCTGCCCTCCCTCCCCCCTCTTCCCCCCCCCAGCCTGTGGCACCCCCGGGGAACAGGAAGGATGAGCAGAAGCTGCTTAGGGGGGATTACAGGACCCCCCCCCGGGCTGGGGGCGCCTATAAAGGCCGGTGCAGGGACTGCACTGTGGCACCCGGGGACCCCCAGGGAAGGGAGAGCTCAGCTGAGGGGAGGGGGACACCTCCAGGGAACGCGGTGCCCTGGGGAGCGTGTGTGGGGTGCCCACCCTGGGGGTACCCCAGGGCACCCTGCGCTTCTGTCCAGCTCTGGGGCAGAGATGGGGCCAGGGGGGCTCAGGGACGGGCCAGGGATGGGGCCAGGGGAGGAGCAGGGGGATTGGGTGAGCTGAACCCCCAGCCCATGTTTTACTGGGCTGTACTGGGCTGTACTGGATGATATTGGCCTGTATTGTACTGGTTTGTACTGGGCTGCACTGGGCTGTACTGCACCGCATTGTGCCATGGGATTGTACTGTGTCCTATTGGCTTGTACTGGGTCTGGTCATACTGTACCAGGCTGTACTGGGCTCAGCAGGGCCATACTGGCCTGTACTGGGCTGTACTGGGTAAGGTCAGCTCTGCTGGTGCTCTCCTGGGCATCCCCATGGAGGGGCACCCCCAGATGGGTGCCACAGGGTGGCGACCCGGGGGACAGACACCCCACAAAGGGTCCCCCCACCATGTCCCCGTGGAGCTGCAGTCACTGTGGACACTGAGGCCAGGGAGCTGCGGGGGGGGGACAGCGCAGGGGGTGTGGGGCCACGGCAGAGCTGGGGCACGGTGGGAGCTGCCAGCCTGGAGGTTTGGGGTGCCCATTCCTGGAGGTGTCCAAGGGAGGCCTGGAGGTGGCACTCAGGGCTCCGGGACAAGGAGGGGTCAGGCACAGCTTGGACTGGATGGGCTGGGAGGGCTTTTCCAGCCTCAGGGATTCTGTGGTTGGGTGATTCTGGAACGGCGGATGAAGCAGGGAAGTGAGTCGGGGGTGCTGCTGAGCAGCCGCTCCCCCGCGGCAGCAGGAGGTGCTGGGCGTGAAGCTCCGGGGGCTGCCAGCCCTGCCAGGACCCCCAGCACCTACCAGCGCCCAGCACCAAGCCCCCAGCACCCACTGGTGCCGGCAGCACCCACTGGTACGAGGAGCACCACCTCCAAACGGGACCCATGGCCCCCAGGCCCCCCCGTGCTCTGTCTCCAGCCCCATGGCCCCCGTGGGACTCCCGGGGTCTCCAAGTTGCTGCTCTTGTGCCCTCCTGGGTGTGGCCCCACACATGTCCCTGCTGTCCCCACGGCCACGTTCCCTGTGTCCTACTGACCACGTACCCCTCGTTCTCCTGTCCCTTATGCCCCTCAGCCCTGGCCCCCTTGTCCCCATGGCCACGTCCCCATTGTCCCCCTGTTCCCCTCTCTGTGCCCTCAGGCTGCCGATGGCCCCCTCCCCGTGTCACCCCACCCTGAGGACCCTGAGTGCTTCCAGCCCCAGTGCCCGAGCTGGGGACAGGCTGGGGGACACTGGGCTCAGGGTGTCACCACCGGCAGCAGCGGCTCTGCCCTATGTCGCCTCCCCAGGAGACATTGGCGGGGTCAGGTCCTTTGTCCTCTCATCGTGGCCTTCACCATCATCTTCCTCTGCCCCGGCTGCGGCAGAGCCGAGACCCCGGGGGGCACTGGGCCCCCCTGGGTCCCCCTGACCTGCCCCAGCAGCACCCTGAACCCCCATCCTGGACTGCACTGACCCCCCCCGCAGTGCCCTGACTGCTCAGATCCCACTGCACCACCCTCGACCTCCCCAAACATCCTGACCCCCACCCCAGCCCACCCTGACCCCCCCCCCCAAATCCACTCGCTCCCCTTCCCACACCTGCCATGGGTTTGGGGGTCCTGCTGGGGGACCCTGTCGCGTTTCGCCCCCAACCCCGTTGCGTGCCCCCCCCCGGCCCCCTGCCCCAGCGTATTTTGGGTGATGATGTGTTGGGGGTGCCCCCCCCCGCGTGCCCCCCCGGGTATTTTGGGTGCCGGTGCGTGGCTCTGACTCGGCAGATTATTTTTAGGTGTTGGCGCAGGCGCCACCGCGTCACCCCCCCCACGTCACCCCCCCACGTCACCCCTTGTCACCCGTTGTCACCTCGGGGTGCACCCGCACCACCCCCCCCCCCCCCCCCCCCCCCGTTCCCTTGGAAGCTTCCAGGGCAGGCACCGGAACAGGGGGAACACGATACTCCCCAAATCGCCCCCCCCAAAAGGACCCAGATGTGGGTCACACAAGTGTCCCCCCCGCCCCTCCCAAGGGTGTTGAGGAGGCCTCGGGTGTCTGGAAGGGGGGGAGACACAAGAGAGATTCGGGGGGCAGAGGGGCTCAGGGTGCACCCCAAATATGACCGAACCCCCTCCCCAGGCATGTGCCACTGCCGTGGGAAACTGAGGCACGGCCAGGGGGACCCCACGGCTGGAATCACTGGGGGAGAGTGGGCGCAACCAGGGGGGGCCGGGTGGGGGTTCCACGGCGGGGGTGATTCTGGGGGGGTCCCAGTGGGCTTCCCCGGAGGGAATCCTGGGAGGGTTTGTGAGATCTTGGTTGTGCCCCTCGGGGTTGGGGGAGAGTTTTTATGTGTTTTTCAGGGGTTCCCAAGGGGGAAAGGATGAGTGAGGGGGTTCCGAGTAAGTTTGGGGGGCGTCTTTGGGGGGGTTTTGGGGTGCGTTGTGCTGTGGGGTGCCTGGGGTGTTTGGGTATCAAGGTACAGGTGTATCAGGATTACAGGGTGTTGGGGTGCCTGGCCTATAGGGTGCTGAGGTTTTGGGGTGTCGAGGTTGCAGGTATTTGGGATTATTGGGGGTGGATTCTGGATTTTGGGGTGCTAGAGTTTCGGGGGTGTCTGGGTGCCGGGATTTGGGGGTACCAGTGTTTCAGTGTAGAGAGGCTGGGGTACCTGGGGGCCGAGGTTTGGGGGTGCTGAGGTTTGAGGGTGCCGAAGTTTAGGCGTGGCAGTGGTTCAGTGTGCAAAGGTTGGGGGTGCCAGTGCCTGGGGGCAGGGGGTTCCGAGGTGCCAGACTTTAGGTGTTTGTGACACTGGACTTCAGAGAATTTGGGGAGTTTTGGGGTGTTGGGGTGCCAGTGTTTGGGAGTTGGTGGGTGCCGGCGTTTAGGGGTGCTTTGTTTGTGAGTGTCGGTGTTTTGGTGGGCCCGTGTTTGAGGTTACAGAGGTTTTAGGGATGTCAGAGATTTAGGGGTGCTGATGTGTGTGCGTTTTTGGAACTGCCAGTGTTTGGGGGTTTCGGGAGTGCCGCGGTTTGGGGGAGCCTTGGTCCGGGAGTGCTGAAGTCGGGGGCTCCAGGGTGCGCTGGGATCCGAGGTTTCGGGAGGTGCTGGATTCCGGGTGCCGGAGTGCGAGGTTTGAGGGGTGCCGGAGTCCGGGGGTCCGAGGTTTGGGGAGTGCCGAAGTGCGGCGGTTTCGGGGGTGCCGGTGTCTGGGGGTCCGGGTGTGAGGGCGGGGCTGTAAATAGCGACGGCCGGGCCCCCCACCCCCGGCCGGTCGGGCGGTCTTTCCGTCCCTCCTGCTCGGTCCCTCCCCGGGACGGGGCGGGCCGGGCCGGGGCAGCGCTTAAAGCCGCCGCCGCCCCCGGCCCCGCCACTTGCCGCCGTCGCCCCTGGCCCAGGAACGCTCCTGGGACTTATCGCGAACATAGAGGAGCTCGCCGCGAGCCGCCGCTCCGGGAACTAATCGGGAACCGACCCGGGAACCTACCGGACCCCCCAGCCCTCCGGGACCCGCCGCTCCGCTCCGGGAACCCACCGGGAACCAACCCCACCACCGGGAACTTGCGCCGGGACAGACCCAGGACACCAGCCCCCGAGCCCGGGAACAGGGACCCCCAGCCAGGACACCGGTACCGAGCAGCGAACCCCTCTCGGGACACCGGCACTGAGACGGGACCCCGTCCGCAGGCACCCGTACTGACGCCGGGAACCGGGACCCTCCCTGGGCACCGGGACTGACCGAGGACACCGTCCCCCATCGCCGGGAACTGGGACCCCATCCAGGACACAGACACCCACCCGGGCCCCCACCCAGCAACCGGGACTGACCCAGGACGCCACCCCCCATCGCCGGGACCCCATAGCGGGCACCAGCACCCACCCAGGGCCCCACCCGGGACACCAGCTCTGACCCAGGACACCGTCCCCAACCCAGGACACCGTCCCCCAGTGCCAGCTTTGCCACCGGGACACAGAACCCCCACCCCGGGCACCCACAGGACACCAATACCGATTTGGGACCCACACCCACGGTACCGGGATCCCTTCAGGACACTGGGACTGACCCACGACCCCCACCCAGCACCAGAAGTGACCCAGTGCTTCCCCCTCCCCCCCTACCCACTCAGGACCCTCCACACCACCCAGGAACCCCCCTGCCCATCGAGGACCCCCCGAGCCCTCCAGGATGAACTCTACTTACGAGGCAGCACCGGGTGAGGACCCCGAGGAGCTCCCGGCCACCGAGAAGGACCTTGCGGAGGACGCGCCCTGGAAGAAGATCCAGCAGAACACGTTCACGCGCTGGTGCAATGAGCACCTCAAGTGTGTGCAGAAGCGGATCGTGGACCTGCAGCGCGACCTGAGCGACGGGCTGCGCCTCATCGCGCTGCTCGAGGTGCTCAGCCAGAAGAAGATGGGGCGCAAGCACCACCCGCGCCCCAACTTCCGCCAGATGAAGCTGGAGAACGTCTCGGTGGCCCTCGAGTTCCTGGAGCGGGAGCACATCAAGCTCGTGTCCATCGGTGGGTGTGCAAGGGGAGCAGTGTCCGTGGGTGGGTGGGCAAAGGGCGGGTGAGGGGGAAAGGGGAATGGGAACGGTGCTGGGGGGTGGAAGGGGAGTGGGAACGGCATGTGCAAGGGCAGGGGCAGCGCTGGTGCAGTGGAAAGAGGGTACAGAGCGAGGATGAGGCTGGCGGTGAGCGTGCCAGGGCAAATGGGAATGAGGAATGAGTGTGCAAGGGTGGGCGTGATGGGGGGATGTGAAATTGAGGGTGAGTGTACGAGGGCAGGGGTGGACAAGTGAGGAGGTGGATGAGTGTGTAAAGGGAGGTCATGGATGAGTGTGAATAGGGTGAGAGTGCAAGGGTGGGGAATGGAGGAGTGGGAGTGGAGGATGAGTGTGCAAGGGGCATGATGGACAAATGAGGATGGGGCCGTGGGTGAGTGTGCAAGAGTAGTAGGGTGATGGATGAATGGGAACGGAGGATGTGTGCAAGAGTGAGGCCGATGGGCAGATGAGAACGGGGATGAATGTGCAAGGGGAGGGGTGACAGGAGCAGGAGCGGGATGAGTGTGCAAGAGCGGTGCAGGAATGGGAGTGGGGGTGAGCGTGCAAGGCTGGAGGGGCTGCGGGCGAGCGAGCAAGGGGTGAGTGTGCGGGGGCGGCGCGGTCTGCGGGCCCGACCCCGCGCAGGGCGTGCGGAGCGGGGGGGTCCGGCCCGTGCAGGGCCGTGCAGGGGGGCTGAGCTCACGCTTGGCTCGGGGCCGGGGCGCTGAGCTCACGCGCGGGGGGGCCCGGCCCGCACACGCACCCACCCCTCGCAGGGCCTCAGCGCCCACCCCCACCCGACAGCTGCAGGGTGACCCCCCCGGCACGGGGGGAGGGTTTGTTGCGGCCCCCCCAGCACACACGTCCGTGCGCGGCCCCCCTCGCACGCCCGGACCCGGGGGGTGCGAGAGCCCCTCCCGCGGTGTCAGCTCCGCCTCCCACGCGTGTCTTTGCCCCCTCCCGGGACCTCCCCCCCCCCCCCCGAGATGTGACCCCAAGTTTGGGACCTCCCAGGTGTTGCCCCCCCCCGCCCCCCCGGAGCTCCCGGCGGGGAGGGGTTTGTCCCACATCTCCCCCATTTCCTCCCTGAAACGCGATCGCTCGTGGGGGGAAGTGGCGGGGGAAGGGAGCGGGGGAGGGTCCGCTCCGCAGGGCGGTGGGGGAGGGACCGGGATGCCTCGGGCCCCCCTCCCCCCCCGCGGCCGTCCCCTGCCTCAGTGTCCCCATTCTGGCACTCCAGGAATCCCTTGGGAAGGTCAGGGGTGGGGCATTCAGGGTGCTGCCTTGGGGACCCCCCGGGTGCTGCCAGGGTCGTGCCCCCCCAGGCACTTCCCGGGGGTGCTGGGGTCCCTGCAGGGTGAAGTGCTCGGGATGGGCAGGGGGCAGTGTCCTGGGGTCATCCCTCACTGCTGTGCCCCGGGGTGTCCCCAGGCAGGTGTTGGGGTGCAGGGTCCCGTGCCACTGCCTGGGGTGTCGGGGTGCCCCGAGACGGGTGCTGGGGTCTGCCCCGTTGTGCCGCGGGATGTCGGGGTGTCGGGGGTCCCTGTGGTGGTACTGTGGGGTTTGGGGGTGCCCCAGGCGAGTCCTCCCATTATCCCCCCTTCCCACAGACAGCCGGGACAGGACCCTGAAGCTGATCCCGGGGCTGTCAGGGTGCGGGGATCTCTCCAGCAGGTCCCACAGGATGTCGGGGTGCTCCCGGGGGGAGTGCCGAGGGATATCGGGGTTCAGCCCCTCTGTTTCTCTCCCACAGACAGCAAAGCAATCGTGGACGGGAACCTGAAGCTGATCCTGGGGCTGATCTGGACCCTCATCCTGCACTATTCCATCTCCATGCCTATGTGGGAGGAGGAGGAGGATGACGAAGGCCGCCACCAGACCCCCAAGCAGCGACTGCTGGGCTGGATCCAGCACAAGGTGCCGCAGCTGCCCATCACCAACTTCAACCGTGACTGGCGCGACGGGAAAGCGCTGGGAGCGCTGGTGGACAACTGCGCGCCGGGTGAGGAGCGCGGCGGGGCGGGGACCGTGGGGCGCAGGGGGCGTGGGGGGCACAAATGGGGGGAGAACTGCGCCCCGAGTGAGGGGGGAGTAGGGGGGGTGCGGGGGGCGGGGGTGGGACAGGGGGCGGCTGGCAGGGGCACGGGGGGTACGAGGTGCAGGCTGGCTCGGGGGGCACCGGTGGAGATGCTGGGGGCACCAGGCGCAGAAGGGGGGACGTGCAGGACGGGGGTGCGCCCCTGACCCTTCTGGTCCCCCCAGGTCTGTGCCCAGACTGGGAGAAGTGGGACCCCAACAAGCCGGTGCAGAACGCTCGGGAGGCCATGCAGCAGGCGGACGACTGGCTGGGAGTCCCCCAGGTACGGGCATGGTGGGGGGCACTGCGGGGGCACTGGCACTCACCCAGGTACGGTGCAGGGCAGGAATGGGTGGGGGAGGCACTGGGAGAGGATGCTGGGGGTGCAAGGGCGTGTCTGGGGGGTGTCCTTGGGGATCCACAGGGGTCCCGGGGCATTTGGGGTACCCCATGGCACCTGTGGGTGTGGTAGGAGTGTGACTGTGGGGGTTCCCCAGCAGGGCAAGAAGGGTCTGATGGGTGTTGGGGTCTCAGGAGGGTCAGGCAGGTGTCAGGGGGCCCCTCCTGGTAGTGGGGTGCGTGGTGGGGGGGTTCCCCAGCAGGGTCTGACAGGTGTTGGGCTTCCCCGCCAGGTGATCGCCCCCGAGGAGATCGTGGACCCCAACGTGGACGAGCACTCAGTGATGACGTACCTGTCCCAGTTCCCCAAGGCCAAGCTCCGGCCGGGGGCCCCTGTGCGCCCCCGTCTCCCCGAGCCCGGCCGCGCGCGCGCCTACGGGCCCGGTACGGGGGGCTGAGGGGGCTCGGGGGGCCGTGGGGCAGCTGGGGTCCCAGGACAGGGGGCCAGGAGGGGCTGGAGGTTTGTGTGGGCACCAGGGGGCTGGCACAGATGGGACATGGGACACAAAAGGGGCACAGAGCCCACACAGCGGAGCTCAGGGGCACATGGGGACTGGCACAGGGAGCACACGTGGAGGGTATTGGGTGGGGGACATGGGGGGCTTTGGACCCAGCACACGAGAGTGCCTGGGGGCTATAGCTGTCAGGCCAAGAGAGTAAACTGTGGCCCCCTGCAAGCCCAGGGACCCCTCTCCAATCCTGGGGTGTCACCTGTGCCCAGGGACACCTGAGGGAAACCTCAGGGTCTCCACTCCCCACCCAGGGCTCCCCAAGAGTCCTGCTATGCACAGGGACCCCTCAAAGTCCTATCAGGCTCACCTGCCCATACTCAGGAGGCCACCATTGACACTCTGGACCCCCCTGCTACCACCAAGGACAACCTGGGGCCCCAAAGTCCTGGGGAGATTTGAGGGGCTGGGGCCCCCCTTGACTCCCCCCACCCTGCAGGCATCGAGCCCCAGGGGAATGTGGTGCTGCGCCCTGCCCAGTTCACAGTGGAGACCCTCGAGGCGGGCATGGGCGAGGTCCTGGTCTATGTTGAGGACCCCGAGGGACACACTGAGGAGGTACAGGGGACCCTGGCCCCCCCTCTGGGGGATCCCCCCCATCTCCCTCTCTGGGAGAGGCCCCCCCAGTGCCCCAGCTCTGTGTCACCCCCTTCCCCCGGTTTTGGGGTCTCTTCCCACCGCAGGCCAAGGTGGTCCCCAACAATGACAAGAAACGAACATACAGTGTCACCTACGTCCCCAAGGTCGGGGGGCTGCACAAGGTGAGCACCTTGGTGACCCCCCAAGGCAACCCTTCTGTGACATCCCCCTTGCTACCCTCCCTGCAACACCCCCTGCAACAGCTCCACAACATGCCCCCTGTGACGTCCCCATGGCACCCCCGTGACACCCCCACCCCGTGACACCCCCATGTCTCAGAATGGTGGCTGCCCCTCCCACGCCTCCTTCCCAAGGGGAATGGGGGACACCTGGCACAGTCGGGTTTGGGGGTCCCTAGGGGGTCCCTAAGAATCTCTGGGGGGCTCTCCTTGGGGTCCCTGGGGATGGCACACTGAAGTCTGTGGGGGGAGGTGTTGTAATGGGGGGACCCTGGAGTGTCCTGTTGGGATTCCTGGGTGTCCTATGTATTAGGGTCCCTGGAGGGGACAATAGGGAGTCCTTTGGGGTGGTCACTGCTGAGGGGGATCCTCTTCAGGCTGTCATCCTAGGGGGTGTCCCTGGGGTGTGTGTCACTGCTGTCTCCATGGGGACCCATGGGGGGTTCTTCCTGGGGTGTGGTGCGGCCATGGGGGCCGTGGTCCCCTGACACCCTTGATGTCCCTGTGCCTTCCAGGTGACAGTGCTGTTTGCGGGGCAGAACATTGATGGGAGCCCCTTTGGGGTGACTGTGGGCATGGCCCTGGGCGACGCCAGCAAGGTCACAGCACGCGGCCCCGGCCTGGAGCCTGTGGGCAACGTGGCCAACAAGGCCACCTACTTCGACATCTACACTGCAGGTGGGGGCACCGGGGGGCTGGGGGTCCCTGGGGACATGTCCTTGGGGTGGTGTTGCCATGGCATGGCCAGGTGACTGGGGACATGCCTTCATGGTGGCATTTCCATGGCATGACCCAGAGACTTTGAGGACGTGTCCTTGTGGTGGCTGTGACGTGACTTGCTGGCACTGTCCATGTCCTCATGATGACATGGGGTGGCCTGGTGGCTCTGGGGTTGTGTCCTTGGAGTGGCAGGGCCATGGCATGACCATGGCACGATCTCATGATGGCTTGGGGACACCTCCTTCTCATTCCAGGGCCACAGCATGGCCAGGTGGCTCTGGGGACGTGTCCTCAAGGTGGCCTCGATGTAGCATGACCTGGTGGCTCTGGGGCCACACCTTCATGGTGACGTGGCCATGGGGTGGTCTTATGGTGGCAGGGCCATGGCATGGAAGTGGCACCAAGGCTGTGTCCTTCTTGTGCCATGGCCATGGGTGGTCTGGTGGCTGTGGGGCCATGTTGTCAGGCATGGCTGGGTGACTCTGGGGACATGTCCTCATGGTGGCCTGGCCATGGGACTGAGCACATGTCCTGGTGACGACAGGGGCTGGCTCGGGCGATGTGGGGGTGGTGATCACGGACCCCCAGGGCCGACAGGACACAGTGGAGGTGATGCTGGAGGACAAGGGGGACAACGTGTTCCGCTGCACCTACCGGCCCGTCCTTGAAGGGCCACACACCATCTGTGTCACCTATGCTGGCGCCCAGGTCCCCAGGAGCCCCTTCACTGTCAATGTGGCTGAAGGTGAGGCTCCCTCCTGGGTCCCCACGTGGCTCCATAACATTTGTGGTGACTGTAACTAATGACACCTGTCAGTGGCCCCACGTCACCCAACTGTGACCACGGTGGCCCCAAGGCACCCAGTGGTGAACGTGGTGGTCCATGACACCAATAAGTGACCGTGGGTGAACCTATGGTCCCCTCACACTCCCCGGGGTGTCCCTCTGACACCCCTGTCCCCAGGGTGTCCCCAGGGGTTGGTTTCTTGTGCCCCTGAGTGCCCCATGGCACTCCCCTGTCCCCAGGGCATCCCCAGGGCATCCCCATGGGCCCCTCCCAACCTGGGACACCCCCCCTTCCTGTCCCTGGGGGCTCCCCAGGGTCCCCCTGGTGCCTGGTGGGTGCTAATGGGAGTTTGCAGCCTGCACCCCCTCGGCGGTCCGGGCCACGGGCAGGGGGCTGCAGCCACGGGGGGTCCGAGTGCAGGACGTGGCTGACTTCAAGGTTCTGACGCGGGGCGCGGGCAGCGGGGACCTGCGGGTGACACTGCGGGGACCAGGTACGTGTCACTGAGTGGAGCATGGCGGGGCTGGAAGGGTGAGGGGCCACTGGAAGGATGTGGGGAGGGTCCCACTGGGGGGGCACATGGGGTGAGTGTATGGGTGGGCATCCCCCATGGGGGGATGGATATAGATGGGGGACACCATGGGGGCTCTAGGGGTGGGGGACACCATGGGGGTGGCCGTGGGGAGGTGGGTGCGTGGGCGCGGGTCCCATGAGGTTGTCCACGGAGGTTGGACGGTTGGAGCCAGGCTGGGGTTGACCATGGGTTGGGGGGCACCATGGGAGGTGCACGGCTGCTGGGTGCCCCGGGGGTGGGTGCCCCATCTGCCCCCCTCCCACAGGGGGCACGGAGGAGCCGGTGACAGTGCGGGATGTCGGTGACGGCGTCTACGAGTGCGAGTACGTGCCCCGGGTGCCCGGCACCTACCAGGTGTCCATCACCTGGGGTGGCTACGCCATCCCCCGCAGGTCAGTGCCAAGTGCAGGGGTCCCGGCAGGGGGAAGTGAGGGGGGTGGGCTTGTGCGGAAGGGGGGGCAGGGGGGGATGTACAAGCCCCGCTCCTCACTGCCCCTCCACCCTCCCCAGCCCATCTGAGATGCAGACGTCCCACGGGGGTGGGGGCTTTTGGGGAATGGGGGGGGTGTGTGTGGGGTACAAGCCCTCCCTCATCCGCCCGAGCCAATCTGAGGTGCAGGTGTCCCCCCAGGGGTGGGAGCTACCTGGGGGGACTGGGGGGTGCAGGTGTGTGCAGGTGTAGTGTAGCCCCCTCCCTCCCATTCCGCCCAGCTCCTTCGAGGTGCAGGTGTGTGAGGGGGTGGGGCTGTACAGGTGTGTTACAGCCCCCCTCACACCTGCCTGTCCCCCCCAGCCCATTCGAGGTGCAGGTGTCCCCTCAGCCAGGGGCACAGAAGGTCCGGGCCTGGGGGCCGGGGCTCGAAGGCGGGGTCGTGGGGCGCCCTGCAGACTTTGTGGTCGAGGCCGTCGGCACTGAAGTGGGGACCCTTGGTGAGCAGGGGGGGACATGGAGGTGGGGGCACTGTGGTGGGGACCCTGGGTGAGCCCTGAAGGGGGGGACATGGGGGCAGGGTCAGTAGCACCGTGGTGGGGACGTGGGGACAGGGCTGGGTGTTGTGTGGTGGGAGCAGTGTGGGGAGCTGTGTGATGGGGACAAGGGCATGAGTGGGTGACACCCTGTTGGGGACATGGGGACAGAATGGGGGGCACCATGAGGCAATGTGGCACTGTGAGGGGTGTCAGCATGGTGGGGACTAGGGCACGGAGTGTGTGAAACCCCACTGGGAACATGGGGACAGGCTGGAGGATGGGCACCACAGTGGGGTCCCCCACTGCTGTGGTGACACAGGCATGCAGAGGTGGTGACATGGGGCAAGTTGGGGGTGGCCCCAGTGGGGTCAGGGGGACATGGGTGGTGCCACCCTGGGGACATGGATCACAGAGAGGGGACAATGGTCTGGGGGTCCCCACTGGGGGGACATAAGGACTTGTTAGGTGTCACCCTGCTGGGGGCACGGGCACAGAGGGAGGACAAGGACAAGGTCTGGGGGCTGTGGCACGGGCACAGGGTAACGGTGGCTGTGGTGCCCCCAGGGTTCTCCATCGAGGGCCCATCCCAGGCGCGCATTGAGTGTGACGACAAGGGCGATGGCTCGTGTGATGTGCGGTACTGGCCCACGGAGCCAGGGCTCTACGCTGTGCACGTGGTCTGTGACGACGAGGACATCCGGGACAGCCCTTTCATGGCTGATATCCGCCCCGCTCCCCCTGACTCCTGGCCCGACAAGGTGCTGCGACCCACGGCAACCCACGGACCCTGTTGTGCCCTTGTGCTCCACAGTGCCCTGCTGTGCTCCATTGCGCCCCTTTACACCTCACCTGTGGGTGCTGGGGGTGCCAGCACCCCACTGCATCCTTCTAACCCCCCCTCTCTACAGGTGAAGGCCTTTGGGCCCGGGCTGGAGCCCACTGGCTGCATCGTGGATCGCCCAGCCGAGTTCACCATTGACGCCCGTGCTGCCGGCAAGGGGCCCCTCAAGCTCTATGCCCAGGTGGGAGCTGTAGGGGCTGCTGGGTGCTCTTGAGTGACATTGGGTGGTGTTGAGCACCTTTGCGTGCTGTTGAACACTGCTGGGTTCCATTTAGTGTTACTGGGCACCATTGGGTGCCCTTGAGCACTATTGGGTGCCCTTGAGCACTATTGGGTGCTGTTGGGCACCGTTGGGCACCCTTGGGTGCCATTGGCCAGCGCCAAGAATGCTGTTGGGCTCCCTCACCTCCCCCCTGCTGCTCACAGGACGCCGAGGGCTTCCCCATTGACATCAAGGTGAAGGACAATGGTGACGGCACCTTCCACTGTGTCTACGTCCCCACCAAGGCCATGAAGCACACAGTCATCGTCGCCTGGGGGGGTGTCAACACCCCCAATAGCCCCTTCCGTGTGGGTGTCATGGGGGCCCATGGGTGCTGGGGTGGCTGTGGGGGTCCCTTGAGGTGTAGGGAGGGGGTGCTAGTCATGGAGGGTGTTAAGGTGTCAGATGTGGGGCATGGGAGTCCCGTGGGGCTGGGGGCCCATGGGTTGATGTGGATGGAAATGGGGGTCCCATGGGGTGCTGGGTGTGGGGATGGAGGTCCCAGACCCATAGGGTGCTGGGGTAGGGCTGGGGGTCCCATGAAGTGCTGGGGGTGGGAGTCTATGGAGTGGTTGGATAGAGGGAGAGTGCCAGTGCTGGGGGGGGTTGGAGGTCCCAGTCCCATGGGGTGCTAGGGAAAGAGGGATCTGTGCCCCTGCCCCATGAGACACTGTGGGCCCGCAGGTGAACGTGGGTGAGGGCAGCCACCCCAGCAGGGTGAAGGTGCACGGGCCAGGTGTGGAGAAGACGGGGCTGAAGGCCAACGAACCCACTTACTTCACCGTGGACTGCAGCGAGGCTGGACAGGGTGGGTGCAATGGTGGGAGGTACCCTGGGAACTCCTCTATGGACATGAGGCTTGTGTCCCTGGTCCTGCACCCCTGGTCCTGCACCCCTGGTCCTGGACCATTACCACCAGTCCTGCTCCATCATTCCTGGATCAAGGGTCCTTCATTCTGGGCCCGTCAATTCTGGTCCTGGTCCTGCATCCCTGGTCCTACATCCCTGATCCTGCATCCCTGCTCCTGGTCCATTGTCCCTGCTCCTGGTCCAGGATTCCTGGGCCTGCATCCCTGTTCCTGCACCTGCATTCGTGGTCCATTATCTCTGATCCTGGTCCATCAATCCTGGTCCTATCCATCATCTCCAGTCCTGATCCAGTCCCCTGCCCCATGTGCCCCGTTCCACTCCTTGGTGTCCCCCTGGGGAGTGGGTGCTGCTGACCCGGCCACCCCCACAGGTGACGTCAGCATTGGCATCAAGTGTGCCCCAGGAGTGGTGGGGCCGCTCGAGGCCGACATCGACTTTGACATCATCAAGAATGACAATGACACCTTCACGGTCAAGTACACAGCGCCGGGCGTGGGACTCTACACCATCATGGTGCTCTTTGCCAACCAGGTCAGGGTTCTGGGACTGCCCCACATCCCCAAGGGTCCGTTCCCCACTCTGTGGGGTGCCCCCACCTCTTAGGGGCTAGGTGGGGCTGGGGCTTTGACCACGTGGTGCCCCCGTGTCACTGTGCCCTGGTCTTGGTCCCCAGGAGATCCCCTCCAGCCCCTTCCGCATCAAGGTGGACCCATCCCACGACGCCACCAAGGTCAAAGCCGAGGGACCTGGGCTCAGCCGGACGGGTGAGGGGCCAGTGGGGTGGGGTGGGGGACATGGGGTGGGGGTGATGGGTGCTGTGAGGCAGGTCCTGTGAGTGGCGTGGGTCCCACGGTGGCTGACACTGGGGGGCAGGGGGGGAGGTGGGGACCCCCACCCACATCTGGGTGCTATGGGGCAGGGACTGTGGGTGCCGTGGGTCCTGCAGTGACTTGATGATGTGGTGCAGGGGTGGAGGTGGGGACCCCCACCCACTTCCGCGTGCAGACGCGGGGGGCGGGGAAGGCCCCCCTGGACGTGCGGTTCGTGGGGTCGGGGCCTGGCCCAGCCGTTGCCGACTTCGAGGTCATCGACAATCACGACTATTCGTACACTGTCAAGTACACCCCGCTGCAGCAGGTGCGTGCTGGGAGCACCTGGACCCATGGGAACATCCCATAGAGCCACCTCAACCAGTCTGGGCACCCCAACCCATAGGGTCACCCCATGGAGGAATGCCCAACATACAGGGGCTCCCTGGCCCATGGGGTACCTAAGAGGGGCCCCCTCACTGACATCTCATTCCCTGGGACACTCTCCCTCAAGGACACCCACCGATACAGCCCAGGGTTTAGGGGCACCCCATGAGCATCCCCTCCCCATAGGCACCCCCAGCTCCTGGGCAGCCCACCCCTACGAACACCCCCCCATCCCCATGGTCACCCCAGCTCTGAGGGCACGCCCTTGGGGCAGCTGCAGCCCCACATGTGTACCTGTCAACCCAGGGCACCCCCAGGTCCACAGATTCCCCCATCCCTGGGAATTTACCCTCCCCAGCAGCCATGGGTGACCCCAGCCCCCCTCAGCCTTATGGCTATGTGTCCCCTGGTACCCCCTTGGAATCCCCCAGCACCGTCCTGTGGATGTCTGCCCTCTGTCCCAAGACTGGGTGCTGTGTGGGGGTGCCCTGGCAGCACCCTGAAGTGGAGTTGTTCCTGCAGGGCCCCCTATCCGTTGTGGTCACCTATGGGGGGGACCCCATCCCCAAGAGCCCCTTCCCCGTCACTGTGGCTCCCCCTCTGCAGCTGGGCAAGGTCAAGGTGCAGGGGCTCAACAGCAGTGAGTGGCAGCACTGGGGGAGTGGTGGGGGGACACCGAGGGAGGGGAGCACCCTGCATGTGGTGTAGAGTGTGGGGTGGGCCCTGCAGGGGACACTTGAGCATTGGGGGCATCCTGGGGGAAGAGACCTTGGAAGGGACACCTGGGTGACAGGATCAGTCTGGGGGGGCACTCTGAATATGAGGGCACTCTGGGGGAGGGCACTCTTGAGTGTGGGGTTCAGTGGGGTGAGGGCACATGAGGGCACGGACACTGCATGGAGGGATACCTGGGTGGGGGATACACACCCTGGTTATGGGGTGCAGCTTGGGGGTGCCAAGGGTGGGTTGGGGGGCACCCTAGTAGGAGAGATTTGGGACTACCTATGTGTGGGAGCAACCAGGATATGTGGGACGGATATGGGTGAGGGCATGGGGGGGACACACACCCTGTGGGGAAACAATACCCTGGATATGGGGGACACCCTTGGGTGGAGGTGACACACCCTGGGACAGACACACACCCCCCACCCCGGGTCTGAGGGACACATCTGGGTATGGGGTTCTCCATAGGTCTGGGGGCACCCCAGGGTGTGGGGTGCCCCTCTGACCCCCCACTCCCCTGCAGAGGCAGAGGTGGGGCAGGTGCAGGAGTTCCAGGTGGAGGCCCAGGGTGCAGGAGGCCAGGGGCAGCTGGAGGTGAAGGTGACGGGCCCCTCGCGGCGCCCCGTGCCCTGCACAGTGGGGCCTGCGCCCCCTGGGGGCCCCCACCCTGTCACCTTCACACCGTCCGAGGAGGGGCCCCACCGCGTCGAGGTCACCTACGATGGGCACCCAGTTCCAGGCAGCCCCTTCCCTGTGGAGGCTCTGCTGCCCCCTGACCCGTCCAAGGTGAGCATGGCACAGGCGTGTGCAACAGGGATGTGTGTGTCCCAACCCCTGTGTGTCCCTCTGCCCTCCTGACCCCCACGTGCCGCTCACAAGCCCCAAATGTGCCCATATCCCCATAACCCCTGCATGTCCCCCCTGACCCCCACATGTTCCTGCACGAGCAGGTGGTGGCCTCGGGACTGGGGCTGCAGGGCAGTCACATGGGGGTCCACTGACTCCCACCTGTCCCCCTGTCCCCCTTGCCCCCTACATATCTCTCTGTCCCCCTGACCCCTACCTGTCCCTGTGTCCCTCTTGACCTCCACCTGTCCCTGTGTTTCCCCTGACCCCCATGTGTCCCTGTGCCTGCAGGTGGTGGCCTCGGGGCCGGGGCTGAAGGGCGGTCGTGTGGGGGTCCCAGCACCCTTCTCCATTGCCACGCAGGGCGCGGGCAGTGGGGGGCTGGGGCTGACAGTGGAGGGGCCCTGCGAGGCCAAGATCGAGTGCCAGGACAACGGGGACGGCTCCTGCGCCGTGTCCTACCTGCCCACAGCGCCCGGAGAGTACCACATCAACATCCTCTTTGCTGGGCGCCACATCCCGGGCAGCCCCTTCACGGCCGCGGTCACGGCGCCCTTCGACCCGGCCAAAGTGACAGCATCGGGGCCGGGGCTGGAGCGCGGCCGTGCGGGCGAGGCGGCCGTCTTCTCCGTGGACTGCTCACAGGCCGGCGAGGCCGAGCTCACCATCGAGATCCGCTCTGAGGCCGGCGTCAAGGCCGAGGTGCTGGTGCAGAACAACCGCGACGGCACCTACGCCATCACCTACACTCCGGCCTGCGCTGGCGCCTACACCATCACCATCAACTACGGCGGCCTCCCGGTGCCCAACTGCCCCGTGCGCGTCACTGTCGACCCAGCCGTCGACACCAGCAGCGTCAAGGTCTACGGCAAAGGCGTGGAGCCACGAGGTGAGGGAGGGGCACACAGGGGTTGCTCACCACGGCATCTCTTTCTCCTGGGTGGGGATCTCCTTCTCCCCAGGGGCATCCCGTCCCTGTGGGCATCTCTTCCTCCTGGGTACCCCTGTGGACACCACAGGCATCTCCCCTCTATGAGCATTCCCACGGGCACCCCATCCCTGAGGGTATCCCCTCTCTGTGGACATCCCCGCTCACAGGCATTCCAACCCCATGGAAAGCCCTTCTCATGTGGGGGATTTCTGGGCACCCTATGGACATCCCTCCATGGGCACGTCCCCCTTGCATGGACAACCCCGTGGCTATGGACACTCCCATGGTCACCAACATCTCCTTCCCATGGGCATCCCCTCTAAGGGGGGCTCTCCTGGGCACCCCACAGGCATCTCTCCTCCCTCTGTCCCCCTTGCCCCCACCACTACTCAGGGGTCCCTGTGGTTTTCCCCTCATTCCTGGGTGGAAGTTCTGGGGGTGCAGGGGGTGTGGGGTGGGACACCAAGGGTGTACCAGTTTCCCCTTGAAGCCCCTGTATGTGCTGGGGGGGCCGTGGGCTCTCAGAGGGTGCTGTAAGGGTGAGCTCTGGGCCCCCTTGACCCCCTTGTACCCCTCAGGGGTGCTGCGGGAGGTGAGCACTGAGTTCACAGTGGATGCGCGGGCACTGGCCCCCACTGGGGGACCCCACGTCCGGGCACGGGTGCTGAACCCCTCAGGGTCCCCCATCGACACCTTCATCACTGACCTCGGCGATGGCACCTACCGTGTGGAGTACACACCTTTTGAGGAGGGTGAGGGACCCCCACAAAACCCCTGGGAGCCCCAACACCCCCAGGGACCCCGAGGCCCTCTTGGAGAACACAGGCACCCCCAGGGGACTCCCAAACCCCTAGGGACCCCCAACCCCCTGGGAACCTCCAGGGACCATGAGCTCCCCCAGGGACTCTGGTGCTCCTACACCAGACTCCAACATCCCCCCCAGACCCCAAGTCCTGGCCAGGCATCCTCCATTCCTCGTGAGGGACCTTCAGAGAGGGATCTTCCTGTGCCATGTCCAAGTGGGGACCCCCTTCAATTCCCGCTGGATCCCCAGAACCAGGAACCCCCAAGACCACTGAGACATCCCCAAATCCCAACCAGGGACTCCCAGCCTCCCCCAAAAACCTCATCCAGGGATCCCCAAAACCTCCAAGACCTTTCAAACCTCACCTAGGGACCCCCAAAATCCCCATCCCTGAGACCCCTTGAGCCTGCTCCACGGGCAGTGTGTGATGGTGTCCCTGTCGCAGGGCTGCACCTGGTGGAGGTGACATATGATGACGTGGCGGTCCCCAAGAGCCCGTTCCGTGTGGGGGTGACCGAGGGCTGCGACCCCACACGCGTTCGGGCGCATGGCCCTGGCCTGGAGGGCGGCCTGGTGGGCACGGCCAACCACTTCACCGTGGAGACCAGGTGGGCACTGACCCCCACCCTCAATCCGGCTCTGCTCCCCAAAGGCCCCCAACCCCTGCCTTCCAAATCCCCTGCCCTAGCCGTATTCCACACCCACCCATCCCTCATGCTGTCCATGTTGGGGGGTTTGGGGTGGGCATGGCTCCCTGCTTCATTGTGAAGACCAGGGGGCCACCAGCCCTGAGTCCCTCCATTCCCACACCCATGGATTCCTCCCTCAGAGATGTCACCTCCATCCCAAGCCACCAACCCACCATCTCCATGCCCTGTCATGGAAGTGCCACCACTATCCTCTTGCACCTGTGCCCTTCATGTGCATGTCTCACTTCTATCCCATGTCACCAACCCGCCACCTTCATCCTATGCCACCACTCTGGCATCTCCATGTTCTGCCACAGAGGTCCCATGCCCAGCCTTTTGCATCCTCTACTGCCTGTGTCCTTTCCCATGGATGTACCACCTCCATCCCATGTCACCAAACAGGCATTTCCCTCCCTGCCATGAAAGTGCCATCTCCATCCCATGTCACCAGGATGGCATCTCTGTCCCCTTGCCATGGAGGTGCCACCTCTGCCAGGGAGGTAGCACCTCCCTCCCGCTGCCATGGAGGTGGCACCTCCATGTCCCTACCATGGCAGTTGTTCCCCCTGGCCCCACCATGCCTGTGTCGCCTCTCTGAGTGGTGGCATGTCCCTAGGGGCGCGGGCACTGGGGGGCTGGGCCTGGCCATCGAGGGCCCCTCAGAGGCAAAGATGTCCTGCAAGGACAACAAGGACGGGAGCTGTGCAGTGGAGTATGTCCCCTTCACGCCTGGTGACTACGACGTCAACATCACCTTCGGTGGCCACCCCATCCCTGGTGCGTGGGGACACAGGGACGGGGGGTGGGGGGAGGTGTCCTGATTGTCATCTGTTGGTCACAGGGCTTCACTGTGGTGATGCCACCCATGGTGGCCCCACAGCCAAGCTGTCCCCTGGCTGTGCTGTTCCCATGGCCATGGCTTTGGTACCCCTGTGGCCACACTGACCGGTGGTCGTGTTGTCCTCATGGCTCACATTGACCCCATGGCCACATTGACCTTATCAGCACACTGGCCCCACAGATTGTCCGTGCATGTGATGGACATGTCAGCTCTATGGCCACACTGTCCCTGTGCCCCTGTTGACCTCATGGCCTTGTTGACCTTGTCCTCATGCTGATCCCATCCCCACATTGACCCCACACTCACATTGGCAGTAGCCACACTGCCCTCATCTCCACCCTACCCTGCCCCATGCTGCCTCCCTCATGCACTGACCCCCTTCTCCACACAGGGAGCCCATTCCGGGTGCGAGTGCGGGATGCTGTGGATGCCTCAAAGGTGACGTGCTCAGGGCCAGGGCTGGGGCCCAGTGTCCGTGCACGACTGCCCCAGAGCTTCACCGTGGACGTCAGTGCCGCGGGACGTGCAGCCCTGGAGGTGACGCTGCTGGGGCCCACTGGTACGTGGGGACAGGGGGAGCAGGGGTGCCTGTGTCTCGTGGGGTGTCCTGACCTCCGGGGTGTCCTGCCTCTTCAATGTCCTGCTCCATAGGATGTCCTGGCCCTTGGATCCCATGGTCTATAGAGAGTCCTGCCCCCGGGGTGTCCTGACTCCTGGGTTGTCTAGCACCATGGATGCCCTAATCCATAGGATGTCCTGCCTCATGCTGTCCCCTGTTATAGAGGGTGTCCTACCTATGGGCGTCTTTCTCCACAGGGTGTCCTACCCCATAGGACGTGCAGGCCCATGAATGCCCTTCTTCATAGGGTGTTCTACCCCATAGGATGTCCAGCCCCATGAATGCCCTTCTTCACAGGGTGTCCTTCCCCATGGGATGCTCTCCTCATGGATACTCAGATCCACCCAGGGAGGTTGTGCCCCACATGCTGCTCTATGCCCACCATGTCCTCCTGTCCCACATGTCTCCCTGCCTCACATGTCCCCACCCCACATGTCCCACTGCCCCACAGGGCTACCGGAGCCAGTGGAGATCCGAGACAATGGTGATGGCACCCACAAGGTCACCTACACCCCAGCCACTGATGGGCCCTACACCGTGTCTGTCAAGTACGGGGGGCAGGAGGTGCCGCGCAGGTGAGACCCCACCTCGGGTGAGCAGAGTGGGACAGGATCCCCACACAGCCTGGAGATCCTGGCACCCTTCTGACTCCCTGCTTCCCCCAGCCCCTTCAAGGTGACGGCGCTGCCCACCCATGATGCCAGCAAGGTGCGGGCGAGCGGCCCCGGGCTGAGTGCGGGAGGGATCCCTGCCAGCCTCCCTGTGGAATTCACCATTGACGCCCGCGACGCTGGCGAGGGACTGCTCACGGTGCAGATTCTGGTCAGTGTGAGAGGAGGAAACATGGGGGAGTATGAGGGTTGTGGGAGAGCATACTGGGGATGGGTGAAGGGCTGCTCACAGTCCAGATCCTGGTCAATGCAGGGGGGAGTCATGGGGTGCTGGGCCCCACATGGTGCCCTTTCCCCCACATCCCGGGGTGCTGAGCCCCACAGGGTGCCCCCAGGACAGGGCACTGATGGGGATTGCCTGCAGGACCCCGAGGGACAGCCCAAGAAGGCATCAATCCGGGACAATGGGGACGGCACCTACACAGTGTCCTACGTGCCCGACGTGCCGGGGCGCTACACCAGCACTGTCAAGTACGGGGGCGACGAGATCCCTGCATCGCCCTTCCGGGTCCTCGCCGTGCCTTCTGGCGATGCCAGCAAGTGCCTCGTCACAGGTGGGGCTGTCCCCCAGTGTCCTTATGCTGACCTATGTCATCCCCTTGCTGGCCTCTGGCATCCCCTTGCTGACCCACAGCATCCCCTCACTGTCCCACGATGTCCCCTCGCTGCCCCACCGCACCCCTCCCTGCCCCACAGCGTCCCTCCTGCCCCACAGCATCCCCTCCTGCCCCACAACATCCATATGCTGACCCACAGTGTCCCCCTGCTGTCCCACAGCACCCACCCCAGACACCCCTGCCTTACCCACCACCCCATGGCTGCCCCCCAGCACACCCACTGCCCCACTGCTGCCCCTCAGCACCCCTCCCACCACCCCCAGACCTGCCCCACGGCACAGTGGGGATGAGTGGGTGCCCCCAGGACAGGATGTGCTGGCCCCTCGGAGCCCCCCGGCCCCCTCGGCACCCCTGGCCCCCCAACCAGCCCCCCAACCCCTTCTCACCGCTCTCCCTGGTCTTTCTTGCAGTATCCATTGGGGGCCATGGACTGGGTAAGTGGTGCCAGGGGGGCAGTTGGGGGGCTGGGAGGAGGCAGTTGGGGGATAGGTTTGGAGTCCCCCCATGGCCCTGACTCCACCCCCCCCTGCAGGTGCCTGCCTGGGCCCCACAATCCAGATCGGGGAGGAGACGGTGATCACGGTGGACGCAAAGGCAGCAGGACAGGGCAAGGTCACCTGCAAGGTGTCAACGCCTGATGGTGCTGAGCTGGACGTGGATGTGGTGGAAAACCACGATGGCACTTTTGACATCTTCTACACTGCACCTGAGCCCGGCAAATACGTCATCACCATCCGCTTTGGCGGGGAGCACGTCCCTAACAGCCCCTTCCATGTCATGGTGGGTGGGGCACTGGGGTGGGCACTGTGAGTCTGGGGGGGTTGTGATGAGCACCATGGGTCAGACTTTGGGAGACCATAGTGTGGGCAGCATGGAATTGGGAGACCGTGATGGGTGACATGGGGCAGAGAGTTGGGACTATGACGGGCACCGTGGGGTCGGATGACCATGGTGGGTGCTGTGGGGCAGACAAGTGGGGCCATGGGGTTGGGAAACAGTGGTGGATCCAAGGGGCAAAGAGTTGAGGGCACAATGGACACCATGGGACAGATTTTGAACACCAGGGTGACACTGTGCAGTAGGGAAACTATGGTGGGGTTGAAACATCATGGTAGGCACCAACAGAGAGAGGACTGGAGCCATGGTTGACACCAAGGGAGAGAGAGTTGAGTCAGTCAGCATGGAGTTGCAAGAGCACAATGGGCACTGCAGGGTTGGGTGACCATGATGGGAGTTATGGAACTGGGGGACCATGGAGGAGCAGTGTTGGCACAATGGTGGCTGTCATGGAGCTGAGAGAGTTGGGAGCGCTGTGGGGCTGGATGACCACGGGGAGCACTGTTGGGCCAGGGTTGTGGTGTTGGGGGTTGGGATCATGGTGGACACCATGGGCTTTGGAGGTCATGAGGATCATCACAGGGATGGGAGCCCACCTTCGGGGTTCTCATGTTCCCTCTCTGCCCCACAATCAGGCCACGGAGGAGCCCCCAGCCACCACCGAGAACCTCCGGCCCTTTAACCTCGTCATCCCCTTCACGGTGCAGAAGGGTGAGATCACAGGTACAGCACAGGGTTGTGGGGATAGGGACCACCCCTTCAGGCACCAGCCCCCCTCTTGGTGCCCCTACTGACAAAATGCCCCCAGGTGAGGTGCGGATGCCCTCGGGGAAGACAGCGCGGCCCAACATCACCGACAACAAGGACGGGACGGTGACAGTGCACTATGCCCCCTCCGAGAAGGGGCTGCACGAGATGGACATTCGCTATGATGGCAACCACATTCCCGGTGAGCCACTGAGCCACTGGGGGGCACTGGGAGCCACTGGGAGGTGGCTGAGGAAGGTTGATACAACTCTGCCCTGGTTGAACTCCTGTGGGTCAGGCATGCACCATGGTGTGGGATGTCCAGGTGGAATGTCTCTGTGGGGTCCATGGTTGGTCACCCTTGGGTTGGAGTGTCCCCAGGGGTCTCTGACCATTGTCCCTTGTGTTCCCAGGGAGTCCCCTCCAGTTCTATGTGGATGCCATCAACCCACGCCATGTCAGTGCCTATGGGCCTGGGCTGAGCCATGGGATGGTCAACAAGCCATGCACTTTCACCATTGTCACCAAGGATGCTGGCGAGGGTGAGTGATGGCCAAGGGGGCCTGGGAGGTCATGGGGACCCTCCCAGTGCCATCAGGAGGGACTGGAGACCCCTATTGCCTCCTGACGCCCCTTGTCCAGCGCCTTCTGACAACCCCTGTGCCTCCAGGTGGGCTGTCGCTAGCGGTCGAAGGTCCCTCCAAGGCGGAGATTACCTGCCAGGACAACAAGGATGGGACATGCACCGTGTCCTACCTGCCCACAGCCCCTGGCGACTACAGCATCATTGTGCGCTTTGATGACAAACACATCCCGGGCAGCCCCTTCACTGCCAAGATCACTGGTGAGACAGCCTGGGGGGCACACTGGGGTCTGGGGGAGTTCCAGGGGTTCTTGGGGGCTCCACGTGGCCATGGGGGCACCTGGTTGGCCATGGAGACATCTACGGAGTCATGGCCATGAGGGCACCTGCGAGGTTGTGGGGGCACTTGTATGACCATGGAGGCACCTGTGGGTCATGAAGACCATAGTATGGTCATGGGGACACCTGTGGGGTAATGGGCACACTTGCCCCATTGCCATTGGGACAGCGGCGGTGTCTCTTGTCCATCCCTGGTCCACCAGGCTCCCCCCTCCCATGGCCTTGGGGACACTGTGAAACCTTGGAGACCCCAACCCATGGCCATGGGGATGTCCTAGAGCTTTGAGGACCCCATCACAAGGCCATGTAGACCTTGTGGGGACTCTATCCATGGAGGATGCTATTCACACATCTTTGGGCGACCCCTGATTCTGAGGACCCTCTCCATATGTCCAATGGGACCTTGTGGGGCTTTGGGAATATCATTCCATCACCATTGGGATCCTATTCATCCTGTTGTCCACCTTGGGTTGATGTCCCTGTTGATGGCATCTCTGCAGGAGATGACTCCATGCGCACGTCGCAGCTCAATGTGGGCACCTCAACTGATGTGTCACTGAAGATCGCAGAGACAGACCTGAGCCTGTTGGCGGCTACCATCCGTGCACCCTCGGGCAACGAGGAGCCATGCCTGCTCAAGCGGTTGCCCAACCGCCACATCGGTGTGCAGGGACAAGGGGACACCATGGGGACATAGGGACAGATGTGGGCACAGGAAAACTGGCAGATGGGCACATGAGAGGAGGATGTGGGACCTGGGGACTTGTCAGGACAGGGAACAGTGAGGCTGTGGGGTCACAGGAATGGGTGGTCTTGTGGCATTGGGTCAGCAGGGGGTTGGTGGCCATGGTCAGGGGACTTGGGTGGTGACCAGGGGCTGATGGAGGTGGCCAGGGCGGTGGCTAGGGGATGGGAATGGTACATGGGTGGTGGCCAAGTCTGGTGGTGGCGTGTGACCACTGTGTCCTCCCCAGGCATCTCATTCACACCCAAGGAGGTGGGCGAGCACGTGGTGAGTGTGCGGAAGAGCGGGCAGCACGTCACCAACAGCCCCTTCAAGATCCTGGTGGGACAGTCAGAGATTGGTGATGCTGGCCGGGTCAAGGTGTGGGGCCAGGGGCTTCTGGAGGGCCACACCTTTGAGGTGGCTGAGTTCATCGTGGACACACGCAGTGCTGGTGAGGATGTGGTGGGGGATGGCCATGGGGGAGGAGGCAGCCATGGCTAAGGGCAGGATGGGGTGATGGCCATGACTGTGAGAAGGTTGTGGCTACCCAAGGATGAGATGGTGGCCATGGTTATTGCTGTGGTGTACTAAGGCCACATGTGATGGTGGCCAAGGCTACCTGTGGCCAGGAAGAGATGGTGGCAATGGTCATGGCCAAGGCAGGATGGTCTCTGTGGCTGGGGTTGGATGGTGGCTGTGGTGGTGATGTGGCCATAGCCAGGATGATTTGATGACTATGGCCATGCTACAGCTGTGGCCAGCACAGGATGAGGTGGTGGCTATGCTGTGACCTTCATCTGAATGGGATGGTGACCATGGCTGTGGCATGGCCAATGCCCAGGTGAAACGTGGCTAAGGCCATGCCGTGGCTGTGGCCAACACAGGATGGGGTGGTGGCCATGATTATGGGCATGGTATGACCATGGCCAGGATAGTGTGGTGGCCATGTCCATGGTGCAGCCAAGAGGGTGATGCTGTGGTGACCATGGCATGGCCATAGTCAGGAGGGGGATATGGCTGGGATTGGGTGGTGACCATGGACAGTTTGGGCTTGTGGCCTTGGTGTGACCATGACCAGGACAGGGACAGCCTCCGTGGGACACCTCTGATCATGTCCCCATGGCCACCCAGGTTATGGCGGGCTGGGCCTGTCCATTGAGGGCCCCAGCAAGGTGGACATTAACTGTGAGGACATGGAGGATGGCACCTGCAAAGTCACCTACTGCCCCACCGAGCCCGGCAACTACATCATCAACATCAAGTTTGCTGACAAACATGTCCCAGGTGGGGCTGGGGGAAACATGGGGGACAGAGGGTTGTGGTGGGGAGGGGTGCTAGGACCCCCAGGGGGTGACGGGTCCCTGAGGTAACTGTCTCCCACAGGGAGCCCCTTCACAGTGAAGGTGACGGGTGAGGGGCGGATAAAGGAGAGCATCACGCGTCGGCGGCAGGCGCCCTCCATCGCCACTGTCGGCAGCACCTGTGACCTCAACCTTAAGATCCCAGGTAGGGTTAGCCTTCCTCCTCCTTCTCCTCCTTCTCCTCCTCCTTCTCCTCCTTCTCCTCCTCCTTCTCCTCCTCTTCCTTTTCCTTCTCCTCATCTTTCATCCTCCATCATCCTCCTCTTCATCCTCCTCTCTTCCTCCTCCTCCTCCCTTCTCCATCCTAATCTTCCTCCTCCTGCTCTGTGGGCCGTGGGGATGGAGACACATCTCAGCCACTCCAGCTCTGATTTCTCCTTCCTTCCTCTTTCTCTCCCCTCCGTGCGTCTGTGTCCATGTCTGTGTCCCTCTGTGTGTCTGTGCCTGCGTCCTTGCATCCCACTGTGCATGCCACCACACACTGATCCCTCCATCCACATGTCTGTGTGTCCATTCACACCTATCCACGTGTCCATCTCTGGCTTCATTCACCTTGGCTCCACCCCTCCCTGCACCGTTCTCTACTTCCAACCCTGTGACCACCCGTGTCTCCACCCATCATGATTCCATCATCCCTGTGTCCATCCTTGTCTCCATTCCTCCATGTCTCCACTCATCCACGTCTCCTCCCATCACTACATCTGTCCCTCTGTCCATTCATGCCCATGTCTTTCCATATTCTCCTGTGTCCCCATGACTCCTCTGTGCACCCTTCTGTTCCCCCTCCGTGCTCACATCCTGTGGTCCCTGTGTGTCCCCATGTGTCCGCACTGTCCCTCTGTGTCCCTGCGGGGTGTTCCCCAGGGAACTGGTTCCAGATGGTGTCGGCGCAGGAGCGGCTGACGCGCACGTTCACGCGCAGCAGCCACACGTACACGCGCACGGAGCGCACTGAGATCAGCAAGACACGTGGTGGCGAGACCACGCGCGAGGTGCACGTGGAGGAATCGACCCGCGTGGGGGGTGCCTTCCCCCGCGCCCCCCCGGAGCCCTTCGGTGCCTTCGGGGCCTTTGGGAGCCGCGAGGGCATCGGCGCCTTCGCAGCCCCTGCGCGCGTACATGAGGGTGCGTCCTGCACCAGGGGCTGTTCGGGGGCTGTGCATGGGCACGTGCAGCAAAGTGGGATTGCACAAGAGCTGCGTGTGCATGAGGGGCAAGTGTGCACCGGGGCTGGGTGTGCAGGGCACTGTGCTTGCACGAGGGGCGGGCGTGCATGAAGGGAGTGCGAGTGCAGGGAAGTGTGTTTGCACAAGGACTGGGTGCACCGGAGCACCGGTGTGTGTTTGCACAGGGCTGTGATTGCACAAGGGCTGGGTGCGCAGGGAAGTGGGCTTGCATGAGAGCTGAGCACACTTGCCACAGGAGTGCCCTTGCACAGGGCTGTGTGTGCCCAGGACACTTGGGGCAGACTCCCTGGCACATGCGTGGGGACTGCTATGCTGACGGGGGATGCCCTTCACACGGGGATGTGTGCAGAGGTGGGGGACAGCTCTGGCTCTTTGCACAGGCAGGTGCACACCTGCTTACGGGGTGTGTGTGCTCAGCCCAAAGGGCTGTGGGTCCCCTCGGCATGGGTGTGCAGTCTCACAAGGGCCTGTGCACGTGTGTGCACACGTGTGTGTGTGAATGTGTGCATGTGCACGCTGGCAAATGCACATGTCCTGTGCATGAGGGGATGTGCTTGTGGGGTGGGGTGCACCCAGGGCGTTCTGGTGGGTGTTGGGATGTCAGGGCACACTGGCGGCAGGGTGGTGGGATGACAGTGACAAGGGTGCCCTGGTGGTGGGGTAGCAGGGCGCTAAGTGTGCCAGGGACGATGGTGAGAAGATGATGGGGCAATGGGGTGCCCCAGTGCCCTGGTATCAGAGTGACAGGGTGTTGGGGTGACAGGATGACATAGTGCCCTGGTGACAGGATGACATAGTGCCCTGGTGACAGGATGCAGGGGTGCTGTGGTGCCAGGGTGATGGCTTGATGGGGTGACGGGGTGCCATGGTGACAGGATGACAGGGTGCTCCAGTGACAGGTGCTGGGGTGCCATAGTGACATGGTGATAAGGAAATAGGGTGCAGAGGGCTGGGGTGTAGGGGTACAGGGGTTACAGGATGATGGAGTGATGTGGTGACAAGGTGCCCTGGTGACAGGATGACAGTGTGCCATATAGCGATGGGGTGCTGGGGTGCCACAGTGGTGCAGTGGTGGGGTGACAGTGGGGTGATGTTGGAGTGCCCAGGCGCCTGCAGGGTGACGTGGTGTGTGCCTGCAGGCGAGGCAATGGTGCAGGAGCTGGGATGCTATAGCCATAGGGTGTTGGGGTGACGCTGGGGTGACGCTGGGTGTTGGGGTGCCCACGGTGACGTGGTGTGTGCCTGCAGGCGAGGCGTCAGCGCAGGAGCTGTCGGCGCAGGTGCTGAGCCCATCGGGGCAGCGGCGCGAGGCCGAGGTGGTGCCGGGGGGCGCGGGCGTATACAGCGTGCGCTTCGTGCCCCAGGAGACAGGCGCCCACACCGTCAGTGTCAAGTTCCGGGGGCAGCACGTGCCCGGGAGCCCCTTCCAGTTCACCGTGGGGCCCCTGGGCGAGGGCGGCGCCCACAAGGTGCGCGCGGGGGGCACCGGGCTGCAGCGCGCTGTGGCCGGCACACCAGGTACGGGGGGTCTGCCAGGTATGGGGAATATTGGGGGCCTGGGGGTCACTGGGGGGTAATGGGAGTGTGGGTGTGATGGGGATGTGGGGGCAGTGAGGGATGGGTGCTCTTGGAGGCATGTGTCTGGGGTCTGGGTGCTATTGGGGGTGTGGGTGGCAGTGGACGGGTAGGTGCTATGTGTGTTTGGGGTGTTGGTGAAATTTGGGGGCTCTGGGTGCTGTGATGGGGGATTTGGGTACAGCTGAGTGTGGGGGCAATGGGGGGTTATAGGTGCTCTGTGTTCCATGGGTGGGATGTGGGTGCTGTGGGGGGGTCTGGGTGCCATGGGGAGGTGGGTGCAGGTCTGTGCTGGATGTTGCCATCCTGGGGTGCCATTGAGGGTCAGGGTGACCCCGGTGACCCCCCCAGCTGAGTTCAGCATCTGGACGCGTGAGGCGGGCGCGGGGGGACTCTCCATTGCCGTCGAGGGGCCCAGCAAGGCCGAGATCTCCTTTGAGGACCGCAAGGACGGCTCCTGTGGCGTCTCCTACCTGGTGCAGGAGCCAGGTGAGGGGGAGCTGTACCCCAACACCCCCAACCAGCCCTAACATGCCCCAGGGTGCTCAGCCTGGGCTGGGGCCACAGGACCCTCATATGAGGAGGAACCCACATGCAAGTGTATCCCAAATTAAGGGTGTCCCCATGGGAGGATGTCCCCAAATGAAGGTGTCTCTGCACAGGTGTCCCCAAGGGGGGGTGTCTCCATGAGTAGTGTTTCTGTGCATGGGTGTCCCCACATAAGAGGGTTCCCAAGGGAAGGTGTCCCTGTGTGGGGCCTCCCTGCCTGACTGTCCCCTGTCCCCCAGGTGACTACGAGGTGTCCATCAAGTTCAACGAGGAGCACATCCCTGACAGCCCCTTCATTGTCCCTGTCGCCTCCCACTCCGATGATGCCCGACGCCTCACTGTCACCAGCCTGCAGGTACTGGGGACAGCCCCTGTGAAACCCTCGGGCACCCCTGGGCTCACAGATGCCCCCTGGGTCCCCAGGTCACTCTTGCCTGCTCTGAGCCCCTATTGCACTCTTGGGATGCCCACTGTGTGCCACCTTTGGGTCTCCTGTTGCACCCTTGGACCCTCTGGGGCCACCTCTCCCTCCCTCATGTCACCCCTAGACCACCTTTATGTCCTTCTGTGGCAGCCTTGGGACCCTCTCTGGTGCCAGTCTCACGTCCCTTGTGTCACATTGCACCCCTGTGTCACCCTTGGGCCCCATGGTGTTCCCCCTGCCCCACTGCTCCCCCGCCATGTCCCCCCCTTCCCTGGGGTGAACCAGCTGGCATCATTCACGATGTCGCCCTGTCCCCCCCATCCCTGATGGCACTGTGGCATGCCCACAGGAGACAGTGGCAGTGAACCAGCCAGCGTCCTTCGCGGTGCAGCTGAACGGGGCGCGTGGTGTCATCGACGCCAAAGTGCACACGCCTGCAGGGGTGGTGGAGGAGTGCTACGTGTCTGAGCTGGACAGCGGTGAGGGGACACGGGGACACTGTGGGGACACCGCGGGGACCGTGGGGACATCGGGTCTGCAGATGTGGGGCTGTGGCACAGGGTGCAGGACATGGGGACATGTGATGTGGGGATATGGGGCTTGAGAACATGAGGACATGGGGTATGGGGACAGTGACACAGGGACACAGGACATGGTGGCATGATGGCATCCCCCAGACTACTACACACTGGAGTTCTTGCATGGGGTGTGGAGACACAGGGATGTGGGGACACGGGACATGGGGACACAGGGGTATGGGGACATGTCTGTGTCCCCCTGATATGCATTGGGGTTCCTGCTGTGCAAGAACAGGGGTGTGGGGACATGGGGACACAAGGACATGGGGTGTGGGGACATGGGGGTGTGGGGACACAGGGACACGGTGACATGTCTGTGTCCCCCAGACCGGTACGCCCTGGGGTTCCTGCCGCGTGAGAACGGAGTGCACTCCATCGACCTGCGCTTCAATGGGCGCCACGTGCCCGGGAGCCCCTTCAACATCCGCGTGGGCGAGCAGAGCCAGGCCGGGGACCCTGGGCTCGTCACTGCCTTTGGGCCGGGCCTCGAGGGTGGCCGCACAGGTGACACTGCTGTGGAGACAGGGACAGGGCTGTGGGAGGGGGGTGGGGACGGAGACACAGCTGTGGTGGTGGCAGGAGAGACACGGCCGTGAAATGGTGATGGGGACAGAGCCACGACGGAGATGTGGCCGTGGGTGGTGACCACAACGGTGTCCTGGTGTTCCCCCCATGATGCCATCCCCATGTCCATGTCCCAGGGGTGCCCTCAGAGTTCCTGGTGCAGACAGCCAATGCAGGGGCAGGAGCACTGGCTGTCACCATTGACGGCCCCTCCAAAGTGGAGCTGGACTGTACTGAGGTCCCCGAGGGCCACCGCGTCACCTACACCCCGATGGCTCCTGGCAACTACCTCATCTCCATCAAATATGGGGGCCCCCACCACATCGTGGGGAGCCCCTTCAAGGCCAAGGTCACCGGTATGAACAAGGGGGACATGGGGATGGGAAGGGACATGGGTATTGCGAGGGACATGGGGACAGAGAGGAACACAGAACTAGCGGGGACACGGGAACTGAGGGGGACATGGGGACACCGGGGCCACATCATGGGCAGCCTCTTCAAGGCCAAGGTCACTGGTACAGACGGGGTGGGGGCAGACATAGGGATGGGGGGTATGGATAAAGGAGACTGAGGGAGGAGAGCATGGGGGTCCCCAGTGTGGGGTGATGAGGGGTCAATGATGGGCATGATGGAGGGTTGCAGGAGGGCCATCCTGCAGGACCCCCAGGGTGACATGAGTGGGGGGGCTCCTGGGGGTGATGTGGTGTAGGAGCCCCAGGATGACATGATGGGGGTCCCAGGGGGAGGGGGGTTGTCCCCGAAAGATGTCCCCCCGGCACGGCGTGAGGGGGGTGTCCCACGGTGGGGGCTGACCGTGTCCCCCGGTACTCCCCAGGCCCACGGCTGTCGGGCGGGCACAGTCTGCACGAGACCTCGACAGTGCTGGTGGAGCCGGTGGTGAGGGCGGGCTCGCGGGGCCCCCCCGCCTTTGGAGGGGTCACCAAGGCCCCGTCGGACGCCGGGCAGGTGGTGGCCCGGGGGCCAGGGCTGGCAACCGCCCGCCTGGGCCACAAGAACCACTTCACCGTGGACTGCAGCAAGGCCGGTGAGGGCGCTGGGGGTCCTGGGGTGGCTGGGAAGGGGCATGGGGTTGGAAGGGCAGATGGGGGCTCAGCACGGCGGTCGAGGGGCTCCTAGGGGAGTCCTGTGAGGGCTTGGAGGAGAGGTGGTGTGTCTGTGGGGTGCTCAGGGAATTCTGGGGAGTCGTGAGAAAAGATGGGATAGGCTAAAGGGGGGCCTGGGGGTCCTGGGAGGGGATGGGGTGGGTGAGTGGGGCAGTCTGGTGGAGGGTCCGGGATGCAGGGGGGGGGTTCGGGGTGGCCCCGGGGTCTCACGCTCATGGTTCACCTTGCCCATGTCCCCCCAGGCACAAACATGCTGCTGGTGGGGGTGCACGGTCCCAAGGCCCCGTGCGAGGAGGTGCACGTGAAGCACGAGGGGAACCGCGTGTACACGGTGACCTACAGCGTGCGGGAGCGCGGCGAGTACGTGCTGCTGCTGCGCTGGGGTGACCGCGACGTCCCGGGGAGCCCCTTCCGTGTCACCGCGGCCTGAGACCCCCGGAGCCGGGGGTCGGGGCCTGGCAATAAAGCACTGGGAGAGGAACGGCGTCCGAGTGGTGACTGGGGACACTCACAGGGTGGGGCTGGGAGCGGGCCAGGGGCTGGGGGCACTCTGGGGAAGGACTCCAGGTCTAGGGGTGTCCTGAGCAAGACACCGCCATTCTGGGGTGTGCGGAACAGCACAGAAGGGTTTGGGGGTGGCCCTGGGGGTCTGGGGCAGGATGGTGGGGCCCGGGGCGGGTCCAGAGCAGGACATCCTGGTCCTGGGGAATGGGGGGATTCTCGGAGCTGCAGGATGGGATAATGAGGCCCCGGTGTGAGATGGTGGGGTCTGGAACAGAACACTGGAGGTGGCCTGGGAGGGTCTGGAGCAGAATGCCCGAGTCCTGAGGGGGTCCAAGGGGGTCCCATGGCAGAGCAGCCCGGGGGGCTCAGGGGGTCCAAGGGGGTTCCATGGCAGAATAGCCCGGGGAGCTCAGGGGTTCCAAGGGGGTTCCATGGCAGAATAGCCCGGGGAGCTCAGGGGTTCCAAGGGGGTTCCATGGCAGAATAGCCCGGGGGGCTCAGGGGTTCCAAGGGGGTCCCATGGCAGAGCAGCCCGGGGGGCTCAGGGGGTCCGAGGGGGTCCCATGGCAGAACAGCCCGGGGGGCTCAGGGGGTCCGAGGGGGTCCCATGGCAGAACAGCCCGGGGGGCTCAGGGGGTCCGAGGGGGTCCCATGGCAGAACAGCCCGGGGGGCTCAGGGGGTCCAAGGGGGTCCCATGGCAGAACAGCCCGGGGGGCTCAGGGGGTCCAAGGGGGTCCCATGGCAGAACAGCCCGGGGGGCTCAGGGGGTCCGAGGGGGTCCCATGGCAGAACAGCCCGGGGGGCTCAGGGGGTCCAAGGGGGTCCCATGGCAGAACAGCCCGGGGGGCTCAGCGGGTCCCGGCCAGCGTGCTCCGGACTGCCTGCGGCGCCCGTGCTGTCCGGTAGGGGGCGCTGTGCAGAGCAGCGCCCCGCGTCCCCTCAAGGACACGCCGCTCTGCGCATGCGCGCTTCGGGGCGGGGCCGGCAGGAGGGGGTGGGGCGATGACACTAGGAGGGGCGGGGCCGGCGGGGGCGCGGGTCCGCCCACGGCGGTGGGCGGGGCCTGGCCGCGTTGCCGGGCAGCGGCGGGCGGGGCGCTCCGCGAGCGGCGGCGGAAGCCGGAAGCGGCGGCGGGTCCCGGTCGGTCCCGGCGGGTCCCGGTCGGTCCCGGCCGCTCCCGGCGGCGCACCCCGACCCCGCCGGCTCCCGGCAGCGGCTTTCCCAGCGTCCCTATCCCGGCGGATTCCGTGCCCGGCGGGCCCTGGGCATGGCGGGCCGCGGGAAGCTGATCGCGGTGATGGGCGACGAGGACACGGTGACCGGGTTTCTGCTGGGCGGCATCGGGGAGCTGGACAAGCACCGGCGGCCCAACTTCCTGGTGGTGGAGAAGGAAACAAGCCTGGCGGAGATCGAGGAGACGTTCCGGTGTGTGTGGGGGGAAGGCGGCCTGAGCGGGGCCTGGAGGGGTCGGTAGGGTTCGGGGGTGCCCGAGGGCTCCCTGTGGTGGCCTTGTGAGTCCCCAGTGGGCTCTGAGGGGGATCCGGGCAGGGTCTGGGGGCGTCACAGAGTTCCTGGAGGGGAGGGAGAGGCCGGCACGAGTCTCGGGTCAGGGTGCCGGGAGTGTCCAGGGGATCGGGGGCCCGAGGAGCGTGTCCCCCGCGCTGGAGCGCCCGCGGTGGGCGCTCTGTGCCCCTCACGCTCCCTTTTTCCCGTTGGCAGGGGTTTCCTGGCGCGGGAGGACGTGGGCATGATCCTGATCTCGCAGGCGCTGGCGGAGCAGATCCGGCCGGCGGTCGCAGCCCATGCCCGGGCGCTGCCCGCGGTGCTCGAGATCCCCTCCAAGGACCACCCTTACGACCCGGCCCGGGACTCGGTGCTGCGCCGCGCCCGCGGGCTCTTCGCGCCGGATGAGCTGCGATAAAGCCCCCCAGGACCCCCCAGCCCCTCCCCACACTCCCCAGATCCCCCCAGATCCCACTCCAAGCTCCCCCAGACAGTTCCCTGACACCCCCCGTGTACGCAAACCCCCTGGCAGCCCCAAACTGTCCCCTGCCCGTGGCATCTGCGCACCCAGCCACGGGTGACAGGCGCTTCCAGACAGTCCCCGGTGCCTTCCCAGCACCCCCAGACAGTCCTCCACCACTCTCCCAAATTCTTCTTCTGGTAGTCCTCCCTGGTACCCCAAAACAGCCCGTGGCACCCACGGGGTCACAAGCCAGGCCTGGGGGTCTCCACCCCAGTGAAACCCACCCAGGGGCCATTGTGCCCCATGCCTGGGGGTCCCCACCCCAAGAAGTCCCCAGCCCATCCCAGGGTGCTGCTGGGGGTCCCTGGGGTTCCCAGGATGTCCTTTGGGTGCTGGGGGGCTGTGGTTGCCCCGTGGGTCTGAGGGTGACACGGGGAACCTGGCGTGTCTCTGAGGGTGCCTGGGGCTGCCACAGGGGCCCTGAGGGTGACCCGTGACTGTGTCTCAGGCATGTCCCGTGATGGGGAAGTGCCACCACTGTATCCTGCTGAATCCTGCCAAGTCCTGCCTGTAGGCAGGGAGGGACACTATGTGGGGGGAAAGGAGCACCCCAAGGACACTGGGAGTTGTCACTGTGACCTTGTCACCATTCTGCCAGCTCCTCCCCAGCCTCCTCAGCCCCAGCAGAACCTGGTGGGAAGGTTATTTATTGTCCTCCCCCAATGCCCAAGTGTCATTTGTGTCCCCGTGTGTCTCCCTGACAGTGTCCCCAACATGTGCTGACACCACTCATTGTCTGCTCTGGTCTGCTCTGTGGGGTGCTGTGGGCAATGGGACATTGCGGGGACAGAAATGGGGGGGATGTGGGGACGTGGCACAGGGACATGCAGTGGGGCATGGGGACAGAGATGTGGAGGGCTCAGAGCACAGGAGCACCCTGAGACCCCCCCCCCATAACCCCCACCCTCGGGGGGACAGCAGGGGTGAGCCCCTCATGCCCCACAGGGCCTGAGGGGCGTTGGTCTGAGGGCCTGGGGGCCCCGTCCACCCAGCCCTTTCCCCATGTTTCTGTTGCCACCCTCCATGTCCCCATGGCCCCCCCACCTCCTCAGCAGCGCCTGCTGTGCCCCTGCAGACACGGGTGACATCTGGAGGGGGGTTGAGGGGGAACCCACATCTCTGCAGGCCTGACTGGTGGCCATGCTGGGGACATGCAGTGGGCAGGGGTGGGCACGGGTGGACACGGACACAGTTGTGACAGGTCTTGACAGTTGTCCAGAATCCCAGAGCAATGTGAGTGGGAAGGGCCCTCTGGTGGTGATCCAGCTCAACTCCTGCCCAGGCAGGGTCACCTGGAGCAGGTGACACTTGTCCAGGTGGGTTAGGATGTGTCCATGGAGGGACACTCTGCACCCTCCTGGGCAGCTGCTCCCAGGGCTTGGCCTTTCCATGATGCAGGGAAGTTGTGCTTCATGGTGAGCTCAGGGCCTGACTCCTCGTCCCGCCCCGGGACCCGGCACCGTCCGCATAACCTGGGGACGTCTGGGGTTGGTGGGATCCCCCTTCAGATATTTGTATGGATTGGTGCCGTCCCCTCAGGTGAGGAATTAGTGTGGACATGTGAGCAGCAGTCCAAAGCTCCACGTGGACTCAGGAACCCTGGCAGCCCATCAGGCACAGAGGGAGACATTGCCAGGAGCAGGGGGAGATCCAAATGGCTCCTGGCAGCGCAGGTGACCCAGAGCGTGGTGTCTGGGCCAGGCAAATGGCACATGGAGCAGCAGGACATGGCATGGCAGCTCAAGCAGCAGGATTTGTAGGAGGGCATAGCCACCCTCCTGACTCTTGAGGTGAGCTCCCCTCAGGTGGGTATTGGTTTTTTCACTTGCCCAACTTGATTAGACCCAGCAGTAGTTCACACACCGACAAAAGCCATTGCTGGCAGGAGCGGGGAGAAGCGGACAGAGCTCCCCAAGAAACACCAGGCAGGGAGTGTGTGAGCCTACTGTTACTGCTGGAGGACAGTGGAAACAGCACTGCATGTGGTGTGAACAGGTGGAGATCTGTTACAGAGGAGGTGGGGAGGTTGAGGATTATCAAGGAGTGCCAAGGAGAAGCAGACTGGTGGAGTTGCACCCTTCCGTCCAGGAGAGAAATGCAGTGCATGAAAGCTCAGCAAGAGTCAGAGTAGCCCCTGACCCTCTTGCTATCAGGCAGGAGGAGACCTAAAAGCTGGGGAATGGAAACAGGTCCCTGCTTAGGGAGGTAGCAGAATCTCCTCCTGGCTTCCCTCGCCTTCCCAGGTGCCCTTACAGAGCCAATACGAGGTCCTGGATTTTGAGGGTCAGACAGTTGAGAGTGGAGAAGAAAGTCTACTTGGTGGGTCTCCCAGATCAGTGCAGTCAGTGAGACAGATCACAACTACAGTTATTAAGGAAATAGAAAGAAAGGTAGTTGTAGTGTGTGATTCACTTCTGAGGGGGGCCGAGGACCCTGTATGCCAACCAGACCCATCCCATAGGGAAGTCTGCTGCCTTCCTGAGGCCCAGGCAGGGGACATTGCTGAGAGACTCCCTGCACTAATTCAGCCCCACCAGCTGCTGCCCACTGCTCATTGGCCTGATGAGAAAAGTACCAGGGTAACAAAAAAGGACTTAAGGCACTGGGTTGCCTGGTTGAAGGGACAAGAGCACAAGGTACAAGAGGTGGTGGTCTTGATTCCTTTGGTAGGAGGGATGAGTGCCAAAATGAACAGGAAAACTCATGGGATCAAAAAGTAGCTTAAAGACTGGTGCCATTGGTGGAATTTTGGATTTTTTGAACATGAGGTAGTTTGTATAGCACCAGGCTGGAGATAGATGGGGTTCACCTCTAGAAGAGGCAAAAAGGTTCCAACCTGTGATTTGGCAGGGCTGATTGAGAGGGCTTTAAACTAGGTTTGAAGGGAGAGGGGGATGAGATCACACTCACTAGAGATGAAGCTGGGGGCAGCAGGCCAGTGCTGGGGAGAAATCGATAGCACAGCTACAGTGCATCTACACCACTGCAGCAGTGTGGGCAACACAGGAGGAGCTGGAGGCCATGGTGCAGTGGCAAAGCTCTGATGTAGTTGTTGTCATGGAACTGTGAGGAGATGACTCCATGACTGGAATGCTGCAATGGATGGCTCCAAGCTCTTCAGAAAGGACAGGCGAGGCAGGAGAGGTGGTGTGATGACTCTACATTAGGGAGGGTTTTGGCTGTCTGGAGCTTAGTGGCAGTGATGAAAAGGTCAACTGGTTATGGGTCAGAATCAAGGGGAAGGCTGGCAAGGCAGATATCCTGGTAGGGGTCTGTTCTAGACCACCCAACCAGGATGAAGAGGCAGATGAATTATTCTATAAAGTGCTGGCTGATGTTTCGTGGTTACCAGCTCTTGTTCTTGTGGGAATCTTTAACCTGCTTGATGTCTGCTGGAAGGAACACAGTGGAGAGGAGACAGTCTGAGAGACAGTCTGAGACAGTTCCACATTCCTGGAATGTGTGGAAGAGAACTTCTGACTCAGCAGCCAAGCAGCCCACCAAGGGTGGGGCCCCACTGGGCCTGCTGTTTGCAGACAGAGGGGCTGCTGGAAGATGTGGTGGTCGGAGCCATCTTGGGCACAGTGACCATGAAATGAAGGAGTTTTCAATTCTGGGTGAAGTAACAAGGTGCATCAACAAAACCTCTATACTGGACTGTCAGAGGGTGAATTTCAGCCAGTTTGGAACACTGATTTGGACAGTCCCTTGGGAAGCAGCCCTTAAAAACAAAGGGTCCCAGGAAGGCTGGGCATACATCAAGAAGGAAACCTTTAAGGTGCAGGAGCAGCCTGTCCCTGTGTGCCTAAAAAGAGCTGGTGGGGAAGAAGTGATTGTCCCCCTGAACTTGGCTTTGGTGAGGCCACACCTCAAGTCCTGTGTCCAGTTCTTAGCCCCTCTGTTCAAGAAGGACATGGAGGGGCTGGAGTGTGTCCAGAGAAGGCAACATAGCTGGGAAGGGTCTAGAGGGTGAATCCTATGAGGAGCAGCAGAGGGAGCTGGAGACGTTCAGCCTGGAGAAAAGGAGGCTCAGGGGGAACCTTCTCACTCTCCAGAACTCCCTGACAGGACAGCAGAGCCAGGGGAGGCTCGGCCTCCCAGGGAATAAAGGACAGGACAAGAGGGAGCGGCCTCAAGTTATGCCAGAAGAGGTTCAGGTTGGACTTCAAGAAAAATTTCTTCATGGAAAGGTGGTCAGGCATTGGAAGGGGCTGCCCCATGGAGTCCCAGTCCTTGGAGGTGTCCAAGGAACAACTGAACGTAGCACTCAGTGGTCTGGTCTGGTTGACAAGGTGGAGACCAGGCATGGCTTGGACTCAGTAGTCTGGGAGGGCTTCTCCAGTGTAATTGATTCTGTGGTTCTGCATGATTCTGTGATTTGAGATATTTATATGGATTGATGGAATCCACTCTCAGCCTTCTCCAGACTGATCAGGCCAAGCTCTGCCGTCTCTCCTCATCAACAGACATGCTCCAGACCCTGAATCATCTTTGTGGCCTCCTTGACCCTCTCCAGCAGCTCCTTGTCTTTCCTGAGTTGTGGAGCCCAGAACAGCCTCACGTGGGCAGGGCAGAGATGCAGGATCACCCCTCTGCCCTGCTGGCCACACACTGTCCAACACCCCTGTGATGTCCCACCCAAAGGGGAAGGGAGAACCTGAGATCACAGATGTGCAGGAAGAATTTAATATCTTTGTGAATGACAAGGATGAAAGGAGGGAGTGCCCCCTCAGCAGGTTTGCAGGTGACACCATGCTGAGTGGGGCAGGTTGCCCCCTGAGGGACCTGGACAGGCCCAAGTGGTGGCCTGTGGGAACCTCATGAGGTTTGACAAGACCAAGTGCAGATGCTGCACCTGGGGCAACCTTCAGAATCCATTCCAGGTTTGGAATGAGCAGATGGGGGAGCCCTGGGAGAAGGACTTGGGGGTACTGGTGGATGAGGGGCTAGACATGACCCAGCCCAAAACCCTTCTGTCCTGGGCTCATCCCATAGCATGGGCAGCAGGGGATTCTCTTGGATTGTGCTGTGTGAGGGAGATCAGGCATGCTGACCCCCTTCCATCCAGAGAGCAGCAACTGTATTTTCCCCTATAATTTCATACTGTTAACTTTTTACCCTCAGCCATCCTCCCACAAAATACTTCAAGAAATTATGGAGAAAAAATGTAAACTTTTATTTCTCAAGGTATTTAATCAAAGTCAGATGCCTTTCTGAAATGAATGCAAATAAACATATGTAAAAGGTGAATGTAGGTGAATTAGCAGAGCACTGCTGTTTTGCAGTAAGGATCGCCACATCTAAAATGTTCATTCAGGGTGGGAAGAAGGGTTGACAGGCTGAGAGAGTTATGGCTGGTCAGCCTGGAGAACAGAAGGTTCCAGGGAGACTTTGTTGCCCCTTCCAGTACTTATAGGGGGCTTAGAAAAAGGGTGGAAGGGTACCTTGGACAAGAGCATGTAGTGATAGGACACAAGAAAAATGGCCTTAAGCTGAAGGTGGGCAGATTTAGATTAGGTGTTAGGAAGGAATTTCTGACTGTGAGGGCGGGCAGGCCCTGGCACAGGGTGCTCAGTGCAGCTGTGGCTGCCCCTGGATCCCTGGCAGTGCCCAAGGCCAGGCTGGACAGGGCTTGGAGCAACCTGGGATAGTGGAAGGTGTCCCTGCCCATGGCAGGGCTGGCACTGGGTGGTCATTAAAGTCCCTTCCACCCAGACCATTCCATGTCTCTATGACTCTGTGTTGCCCCTCCCTGCCATGCCCAGCACTCAGAACTGTTCCCTCTGTGACAGCAGCCCTGGCTGGGGCACTGTGAGCACCACAAAGGCTGTGGGTGCTGTGGCGGTAGCCGCGCTATAGGTGACACCTCGGTTCTGGCTCTGCCACCTGTGCTGGCACCAATGGCTCTTCTGTGGCTGCTCGTCCTGCTGGCCCTGGCCAGGCCTGTGTGGGGCAGCTGGGACACCTGCAGGTCAGTGGTCCCAGGCTCTGGGAGGGAGCTGGAAGAACACTTGGGGACTTCCCTGGCAGAACTGTGGGGAAAGATGCCCTTCGAGGTTCTCTGGCCCTGCTGCTGCTCAGCACCAGCTGGGACTTTCAGCCTGAGTGGCAGCAGAGCAGCGGCAGCCACCGAGCAGGGCAGTGATGGCTCTGTGCTTCCAGAGGGACCTGCGGGCTCCGGCCCTTGGCCTCTGACCACAGCTCTGCAGTTCTCGACTACGACTCCATGACTTCTGCTGCTGACATGTCCCGTGTTGTGGGTGGCACCAGTGTCCAGCCAGGGGCCTGGCCCGGCATCGTCAGCATCCAGGCCACCTGGGAGAACGGCACGTGGCACATGTGCTCAGGTGTCCTCCTCAGCTCCCAGTGGGTGCTCACGGTTGCACACTGCTTCGCCAGGGCCGGGTAAGAAACAGCAGGGACAGAAATGTCCCTAGAGCATGGACAGAAATGTCCCTAGAGCATGGACAGAAATGTCCCTAGAGCATGGACAGAAATGTCCCTAGAGCATGGACAGGTGCCCAGCTCACAGCACCACGTGCCACTTCCCTGTCCGCCTTGGGAAGCAGAAGGCCGGGAAATGCTGGGCTGCTGCAGCCTGTGGCTCTGCTCCCTGTCACCCCTCTGTCCATCTGCTCCCCAGGGGCATCTCCATGTGGAAGGTGGTGATGGGGGCCTCAGATCTGACTCAGATGGGCCCTGAGGCTGAGGTGAGACACATCCAGAGGCTCCTGGTGCACCAGCACTACGTTCCTGCCACGGCCAGGAACGACATTGCCCTGCTGGAGCTGGACCAGCCCGTGGAGTGCAGCGACTACATCCAGCTGGGCTGCGTGCCCGACGCCTCGCTCAGGGTGTCGGAGCTGAAATCCTGCTACATCGCCGGCTGGAACTTTGCCAGAGGTGAGCTCCCCAACAGGGTGTGTGCTCCGAGGGTGAGCTGGGCACCCCGGGGACACGGACTGGGCACCCCGGGGGCATGGACTGGGCACAGACAGGGACACGGACTGGCCACAGACAGGGACACAGGCTGGGCACAGACAGGGACATGGACTGGGCACCCTGGGGACACGGACTGGGCACAGACAGAGACACGGACTGGGCACAGACAGGGACATGGACTGGGCACCCTGGGGACACGGACTGGCCACAGGGACATGGACTGGGCACCCTGGGGACACGGACTGGGCACCCTGGGGACACGGACTGGCCACAGGGACATGGACTGGGCACCCTGAGGACACGGACTGGGCACAGACAGGGTTTGGCTGCAGGATGTCAGTGGGGCCGGTCTTGGAGCAGCCTGGGCTGGGGAAGGAGTCCCTGCCAAGATGGGGCATGAATGGGATGAGCTGTAAGGTCCCTGCTCCCCCAGACAATTCCTGCAGGCCCTGTGAAGCCTCGGGAGAGATGGGTCTGGCCCCTTCCCCAGGCCAACAGCAGGGACACGGCTGGACAGCATCGCTCCGTGGGGAAGGGGCAGGGACACAGCTGGACAGCATCACTCCGTGGGGAAGGGGCAGGGACACAGCTGGACAGCATCGCTCCGTGGGGAAGGGGCAGGGACAGGCCCGGGAAGGGCTGAGCCCCAGGCAGGGGAAGGGATGGGTACTGAGCTTCTGGGGGCTCATTCCCCTCTGTGCCCACAGCTCAAGGAACAGGCATGGTGCTGCAGGAGTCCAAGGTCCACCTCATGGACACGGAGCTCTGCAACAGCAGCCCATGGTATGCAGGGGCTGTTCATGCTGACAACCTGTGTGCTGGGTACCCGCAGGGCGGCATCGACACCTGCCAGGTAGGAGCATATGATGAGTCCCTCAGCTCCCGACAGCACAGGGACCCCCTCATCCCCCACACACAGCCCAGCCTGTCCCCTGTCCACCCCTCCCTTCCCCAAAGCAGCCCCCCACAGTCCCTGAGCCATCTCTCCTGGCACAGGGGGACAGCGGGGGTCCCCTCGTCTGCAAGGACAATGAAGCTGACTACTACTGGCTTGTGGGATTGAACAGCTGGGGAAGAGGCTGTGACAGAGCCAGGCACCCTGGGATCTACACCTCCACTCAGCACTTCTACAACTGGATCCTGCTCCAGACGGGCCTGAGCCCAGCAGAAAGAGCTGGTCCAGCACCAGAGCCAGTCATCACCTCGGCCCCTGAGGAGGAGCCTGAGGAACATATCAGCTTGAACCCTGAGTACAGCCAGAGACCAGCAGTGACATCCTCGGGCACGTCACTGTCCATGGCATTCCCCCACCAGATCCTGATGCAATTCCGGAATCTGCTGCAGGAATTCCTGCAGTTTCAGAAGGACAAAACAGCCTGAGCAGCAGCAGGATGAGCAGGATCCAGGGCTACAGTGGATCATGGCAGTTCCTGCTAGGCCAAAGGTAGCCTTGGGGCCAGAGGCTTCTCTGTCCTGCCCACGCTGCTGCACTGTGGCCACAGCAATGCTGACGTGACCAAGGTGTTGAAGTAAAGCTTCTATGTTCACCATTAACTGTGTTTTCAGCCCTGCTCAGTGCCCGCAGGCTCACAGAGTCCCTGCTCTGTCTGTCCATCTGCTGTGTTCACATTCATTCTTCAGCCTGGAGAGGGCTCCAGGGAAACCTCAGTGCCCCTTGCAGTGCCTGAAGCAGGTTATAATAGTGGGGGAGAGCGGTTTTTTGCACAAGCAGGGCATGATAGGACAAGAAGGAATGGATTAAATCTAGAGGGGAGATGCATGAGGTGCTGGGAAGGAGTTTTTACTCAGGGGGTGATGAGGCCCTGGAACAGGGTGCCTAGAGAAGATGTGGCTGCCCCTGGATCCCTGGAAGTGTCTAAGGCCAGGTTGGACAGGACTTGGAGCAACCTGAGATAGTGGAAGGTGTCCCTGCCCATGGGAGGGGGTGGAATGAGGTGACTTTTAAGGTCCCTTTCAAACCGAACTATTCCATGATTCAGTGACTGTCTTAGAGTGTGTGTGTGTATCCATCTCTCTGGAGTGCAGCATCTTGTGCACACACACACACACACAGACCATGGCCATGGCCACATCCAACAAGCTGGGACAGAAGCAGCCCCTGGGTGTGAGCCCACCAGCGTCAGCTGTACAGACCTGGAAGGAGAAACCTCCTGTGCTCAGCAGCCCCTGGGATCTGGCTGTTCTGGGGTAGAACGGGGACAGCAGCCCAGGGATGGGCAGCAGAGGTCATGGGGGAACTGAGGCAGCACTGGCTCAGCTGGGAGCAGGCTGGGCTGGCCTGTGGCCTTAAACCACCTGGGACCTGCCTCCTTAGAGCAGCAGTGCAGGGAGGATGCCATCTCATAGCTTTGTAAAAAATATCCTTTAGTGTTTGCTTTCTGCAGCAGGTACCACTACAGCGCCTGGGCAGGATCCCTCCTGCAGGTCCAGGATGGCTCACTTCTCCTAGGCAGCTCTGTTCTGAAGGAGCAGTAGGAATGAGCCACCATCCATGTGGAATCATGTGGATTCTCCCATCCCTCTGAGCGAAATGTGCAGCAGTGAGGGCTGAGCCAATGAAGATCCTGCCCAGGTAGGCTCCCACAAGAAGGGAAGAGGCCCAGCTGCCCATCACCACAGCTCTAGGGCATGAGAAGCATCACTGTCCTCCGTGCAGGCCCCAGATGTCCAGAGCCAAGGGGAAAACAGGCCTAAGCAGATGAGGGCTCCTCTTCAGTGCAGCTTTTCCCTTTATTTGACAAATCCTTGCCTGTGTTCTGCAGATCAAAGCTCTGGAAAGGAGTAGGACAAGGAACTGCTGAGAAATGACACAGACTGCAACAACTGTATCTGCTGTGGCTCTTTTAGACTCTGCCTAGGGCAGTGAGAGCTCTTGTGATGGTTCCCACTTCCCCCCTCCCAGCCCAGATGGAGCAGCACACAAAGCCCAGCAGAGGGCAAAGCTTCCCTTGCTGCACACAGGGGAAAAAAGGCAGAACTGCTCATCCGACAGGACTCAGGACGGAGCAGGGACAGAGCCTTCCCTACCTCCAGCTCCCGCAGGACCTCGTCCATGAAGTCTCCCGAGTGCTGTTTGTAAGCCACAGCCAGTCTGATGGCGTCATTGAAGAGCTGATGGGAAGGACAAGGCCCATCACTCATGGGATGGGGTACACGGGCATTGGGCTTCTGTAGCAGATGGAGACTGTTCCCACATCCCAGGAGAAAAAAAAAACCCTCTGCAGCTCTCCATAGCCACCAGCCTCTCACATGGAGCTGAAATGATGGACCATTTCCTGCTCTCTGTGCCCACAGCAGCCCCCACATCCCTGGGCTGCCAGGGGGCCTCATGGACACCAAGCCCAGCAGTCAAACGCCCATCTCACCTTCACCACGTTGGTGCCATCAGCAGCAGACACAAAGTAAAAGGGCAAACTGAACTTCCGGGCAAAATTGAAGCTTTTCTGGGTCACCTTCATATCCGCTGAGGCAGAAAAGAAGACACGGTCAGTCAGACATGGCAGGAGGTGCAGAAGGTGGGTGTCTTCTGTGTGAGCCAGACAAGCCACAGCCCTGTGACAGCAATTGCGAAGGGCTGGCTAGCATTCCCCATGGGAGGGAACCTTCCAGCCTCCTGCAGAGCCAGGTGAACAGTTCTGTCAGCAGGTACATTGAGACACTTCAGCACAGAGGAGTCTGTGCAGGCTGAAGGAGCACCAAGGCCATCCCTGACTGATCCAGGGAAGCCACAGAACAGCTTTTGCTTCCTTTTGCTGCCATTTTTGACCAGGTGCTACTCCAATCACTTTTGGGTTCTTGATGGATAGAACAGGCAGTGTGGTAAGGACAGAACTGGAAGAAAAATGCTTGAATAAAACTGAAATGGATGAAACTTGCACTTTTAATTGCTGGTGACACAGGACAAGCACCTGTGAGACAGCAGCTGAGGTCAGCACAGAACCCAGCCCTGCGGGACTGAGGAAATCCTCTGGACCCAACAGACAAGGGACATTGGTTCTCAGTAAGGACAGGAGTGAATCTCACCACACCCTGACAAGCTGGGAGCAGAAGACACACTCACCATCAATCTTGTTGGCCACTACAATGCATGGAATCTCTGGGCGGAATTCCCTCAGCTCCTTGTACCAGCTGTTCAGGTTCTTGTAGGTGACCTTCCGCTGCACATCAAACACCTTCCAAGAGAGAAGCACCTATCCCGGGGCCAGCCCAGCACAGCTGACTGACCCAGGACAGCTCTGACCAATCTGTGGGGCCAACCCAGGACAGCTCCGAGCAACACAAGGACAGAATCCAGAATGTTCCCATGAAGACAAGAAAAAGGGAACTGGGCATTATTGGAAAGGGTGAAAGAGAAAGAGATAGTATTGCCAAGTCCAGCCAGCAGGAAACACCCCCTTGATTTCCTTTCCACTGTCCTGTGCCCTGTGCAAGTCCCTGCCACCCACACAGGGAGCTGGCACTGGGAACAGTTTGTGCCAAGCAGGATCAGATGTGGCCTCCTCTGTTCTGACAGCTAAACCACCAATGAAAATCACTGGTGGAACAGTGGAAAGTGAGAGCGACAGGACAAACCAAGAGATCTGAGCAGAAGAGGAGCCAACAAAACTGGCAACAGGGGCAAACATGGGGACACTGAGAAGACAGCAGAGCCAGGGGATAGAGGAAAAGTGTTACCAGGAGAGACAGACCAGAGCTAAGAGGTCCATCTACAGGAGGTTTATCTGGTGAGAGAAGAAAGAACAATCTAGGAAAGTTTTTTAAACCACTGGAAGAGACAAGGAACACATGGCAATGTAACCATAAAAGTAACACAAAGGCCAGGTGCCACTGAGACCATTCTGCCCAAATCCCATGGTCCAGCTGAGACCCCCTCACCATGATGCAGGCATGGGCCTGGTGGTAGTAGGAGGCGTGCATGCTCCGGAACCGTTCCTGGCCCGCTGTGTCCCAGAAGTCTGTAACACAAAAACAGCTCAGAATGACACAACTCGCCGAGCTCTGTTTTTCTCACAACTTACATCCAGGAGGCAAAGCCCAGCCCACCTGCTCAGGGACACAAACTGAGCTCCACCTCACCAATCTGAAACACCTCAGGGTTAAGAAATTGTGCCAAACTGGGACCTTTCCTTGCTGGGCTCAGCTGTGGGCTGTGCTGGCACTAGCCATCAACAAAGGAGAAGCCACCAGTGACATGAGTTGTGTGGGACAGCAGGACCAAAACAGGCAGAAGTGCACAGAGCAGTAGCCATGTCTGGCACTCTGTCACTAGGGATGACAACGGGAAACTACCTAAAACTCCAGGAACTGCTGGACAGTGATGCTTTCTGACCCAGTGGTGGTCAGCCAGGGCCCTGCCATGGGAAGTGCTCCAGCTCCTCTTGCAGATATCTGACTCCACTCTCCCAGGGGCAGGAATCATTCTGAAATGCTGAAGGTAAGTCAGCCAGAGGCAAACAGGTCCCAGTCCATGCAGTTCTGTGTACACCACATATCATGGGGCAAACCTGGACACGGCTGTGCCTTTTGCTGTTGGTGCAGCTCAGGTGGAGATCCCCCACCACTCACTGGGTTTGTAGGTTCACAACTGGCTCTGGTTTGCTGCATGAACTGGCACAGCTTCAGTTAAGCACCTCAGTGTAGTCACACCTCTTGTCAGCTGGACCCAAGCATGGTGCTGTACCCAGAGCCAAACAAGCCAGTTTCCTTAGGGATTCCTTTTCACTGATACTGTGACTAGGCTCTGTGTCAGACCTACTGGACAGTGACTTTCTTAAACTGCCCAAACACAGACAGGTCCCCACCAGACCACATTTGCATTCACTGCCTGTGTGACAACAAAGATGTTGAGCAGTGTCAGCCCCAACCCCAATGAGCCATGACCAGTGACTCCATGCAGTCATCCAGACCATTCTTCATTCTCTGACTGTCCACCCATCCATCCAACCCCCGTCTCTCCAGCTCAGAGTCCAGGACATCGTGGGGACAACGCCCTACATTTTGCCAAGCCTAAGGGGATGATGGCAGTCACTTTGCCCCATCCACCAATGCTGCAGCCCCGTCCCAGAAGGGCACCAGATTTGTCACGATGCTGTTGTCTATCAGAACACCTAACCGAGACCCAACCCGAGGGGATCTGCACTTCCCAGCTGTGCCCTCTACCATGGCCCCCCATGTCCCCGGGCTGGCCCCACTCACCCACGCGGACCTCCTGCCCGCCCACGCGGGCGCGGTGCTGGTACAGCGTCAGGGCGAACGTGGAGAGCTGCTGGGGGCGGCTGCGGCGCGTTAAGGAGCGCACCGAGAGGCGCGGACCCCGCTCCGCCGCGACCCGCGGGCCGGGCCGATCCCGCCTGCCCCGTGCCTGCCCCGCTGCCCCGCTCCCAAGGATACAAGCCATCGAGCAGGAACCGCTCCAGCAACCTGCGGAGAGAGCACGTGCCGCCGTCAGCCGCGGCACCCGCCGCTGCCCGCCCGGCTCGGGACCCCCCGCCCGCACCCGCGGGACGCCCGCGCCCCACGCACTTGGACTTGCCCACGGCGCTGTCGCCCAGGCAGATGATCTTCACCGTCTCCTCAGCGCCGGCCGCGGCCTCGTCCCGGGCCCCATCCTGGGCTTCCTCCCGGGCCGCGGCCTGGCCCTGCTGCTCCGCCGCCGTCGCCATGGCAGCGCCTGCGCGTCCCCGCCGCCGCGCGACGCCTCCCGGCCCCGCCCCACGCCGGCCCCGCCCCACGCCGGCCACGCCCCACGCCGGCCCCGCCCCACGCCGGCCCCGCCCCACGCCGGCCCCGCCCCACGCCGGCCCCGCCCCACGCCGGCCCCGCCCCACGCCGGCCCCGCCCCACGCCGGCCCCGCCCCATGCCGGCCCCGCCCCACGCCGGCCCCGCCCCACGCCGGCCCCGCCCCACGCCGGCCCCGCCCCATGGCGGCCATGGCGGCCCCCGCGCGGCCGCTGCAGCTGACGCTGGCGCTGCTCAAGCCGGACGCGGTGGCCCATCCGCTCGTGCGCGAGGTGAGGGCCGGGCTGGGCCGGGTCGGGTCGGGCACAGCACAGCACAGCACAGCAGGCCTCGCCACGACCCCCCCCAGCGCCGCCTCTTCCCGCAGGCCGTGCACGCCGCCATCCTCCGTCACCGGTTCCTCATCGTCCGCGCCAAGGAGCTGCGGTGCGGCGCGGAGCAGAGCCGCCGCTTCTACCGGGAGCACGCAGGTACGAGCGGGGCTCAGGACTGCCGGAGCGGGATGCTGACCCGGGCCGGTGCCGACTCGGTCCGTGTCTCTCCGCAGGGCGTTTCTTCTACCAGCGGCTGGTGGAGTTCATGGCCAGGTACGGGCCGCGGGTGTGCGGGGCGCGGGGACGGCCCGCGCTGCCGTGTCCCGTGTGCGGAGGGGCTCGCTGGGATGTGCGGGGGTGGGAGGCTCTGGCCGCGCGGGGAGGAGACATCGTAGCCATCGTAGAACCGTCGGGTTCATCGTAGCCTGCTGTGACAGCAGTGACGCCTGGCGGGTGGCACCGCGAAGGTGGTGGAGGTCATAATTTGGAGTAGGTCAGCAGTGCCAGCGCCGTGGCCTCGATGCCACGGTGGGACCGTGCCCCTCCCCATGGCGTGGCAGGGCAGGCCAGGGCCCAGCGTGGCAGCCCATGGCGGCTGTACTGTGCAGGTTTGTAAGGACGAATAACCTGTTTGTAATGAGCTCTTCATAATCTTTTCTCCTGCTGTTCCTGGGCCCTTGCTGCAGTGGCCCCATGTGGGCTTACATCCTGGCCCATGAGAATGCTATCCCTCTCTGGAGATCCCTGATGGGACCCACTAAAGTGTTCCGAGCCCGACACAGCCACCCAGACTCCATCCGAGGTGCCTACGGCCTTACGGACACCAGGAACACCACCCATGGCTCAGGTAGGCCTGGCATTCTTGGGTGGTTCTTGGGGAGGTAGAAATGACGGTGCTTTGTCTGCCTTTGCTTTAGTTCTGGGGCTCCAAGTGAGTGATTTGTTCCTTTCTGCACACCTGGCCAGGTGCAGCCTAGCCAGGCAGCTTTGGAGTCCAGCATGTGTTTGTGGTGGCAGACTGGCAAGTCTCTCTCATTGCCTTTCCCTCTCTCTTGACAGACTCACCTGCCTCAGCCAGCAGAGAAATTGCCTTTTTCTTCCCCGAGTTCGACGAGCGGCGCTGGTACGAGCAGGACGAGCCCCGGCTGCGGCACGCGCACTGCGTGCTGCGGGCACAGCAGGCACAGGTGACCTGAGCTACCTGGGCAGGGCGTGCTTTGCTGGCCTGGCAGCACCTGTGGGCACTCTCCTGGGGTGCCAGACACAGAGCTGTGCTGTGTTTCGGGAGCGTGGCAGAGGGAAAGCCTCGTGTGTGTTGTGCTGCCTGGGCAGATGATCGGTGTAACAGGCAGGTGCTGGGGTGCTGTAGGAAGAATTCCCCAGCAGTGCTTGTGCTGACAGTCTGGCCATGCAGCTCGCTGGCCCCTGAGTTTGTTTGGGTGTGAACAGGACACGTGGTGAGTAGGTCAAGGGCCAGGTGAACAATGGGCTGCTTGTTCCAGATGGGATTGGCCTGGGTTTGCTGATGGGAAGCCTCAGATTCTCCCTGCTGGCTGTTCCCACAGTGCCTTAGGGAGAAAAGAAGGAAAAAGAATGTGAAGAAAGACATCAGCAGGGCAAGATGAACTGTCCTGTCCTTGCTCAGCTGCAGCTGGGCTGGGAAATGAGGAGCTTTGCCAATAGCTCTGCATGTGAGAGCATGTGGAGCCCTCAGTGTCCACAGCCCTAACTGGGTGCCGAGGCAGTTCTGTGTCCTTGGGAGATGGGATGAACAAAGCCATTGAATTACCCAGATATGTGGTGGAACGATGACAGGGTGGTGCAGGAGGGCTCAGTTGGGAGCTACAGAGCTGGGTCCTGGTGGCCGATTTGTGTTTCTGTCTGTGATGCCATGTGAGATGTGTTCCTGGACGAGGTTTCAGTCCATTTATGCTGTCTCCCTGTGGGCTCCTTGCAGTGCTGCCATTTTAGTTACAGTGCCCTGTTGAAATTTCCTTTGGGCAGTCCCAAATGCTCGGGCTGGGGAAGGTGTGCTGTGCTTGGGGTAGGAAAGCTGAGCTGAGATTTGCCAGAGCCCTGGTACATCACAGAGCCAAGGCAGGCACTCCAGGTGCTTCCAGAACTCTGTGAGGTGTTGGGTAGGGACTGGCTGACTCTGTGGTGGAAAGCACTGCCCAGAGCTGCCATGGTTAAACTCACCTGTGTTTGTGTTCCCTCTCCTCCTCCTGTCTGGGATCAAATGGTCGTTGTTCTGTTCCAGGTACAGATCCAGGGATCTGCAGGACATCACTGCTGTCCCTGTCCTCAGCAGTGTCCAGAGGGGATCTGCTCAGGATCCTGTGTGTCTTCACAGAGGTCTGAGAGCTGCTGTCCCCAGTGCTGTTGATACTTTATTGATATTTTGTCAGTTGTTTTATTGATTCCCAGAGGTTTTGCTCAGATCTGTGTGTTTTTCTTTTAACTATTAAACTTTACTATTTTTCACCTTTCTTCCTTTATGTTGTGCTTTCTGTTTTGGATATCCTTGGGAATGTCATTAACTGATAATTCCTGGCTCACACATGCCATTTTTGAAGTTTTGGTCTTTTTTCCTACTCACTTGCAATGGTTACACTTTGGAAAAAGGCCCTTTTGAACATTGCCAGTGCAGAGAACTCTGCCAGCAGGATTGTCACAATGACACTGCCTCACAGCCACTGTGATTCAGGTACCTGCTGGGTAGCACCTTGACATTGCCCTGGCCCCCAGGCTGTACCTGAGCACAGGTGCTCAGACTGGGCATCCCATTGCCCCAGACAGAGGATTTATTGTGTGAATCTAAAGCTGTCCAGCAAACTCATCAGAGACCTGAAGCACTTGGTGTTTGATGCAGGAGACAGTGTCAAAACTGATATTTGGTCTCCAGTGAAGTCTTATGGAATGTCAGAGGTAACTCTGCTTTGAGGGCTCTTATCAAAGTGGGTTTGTTTTTTTTTTGGTTTTTTTTTTTTTTTTTTTTTTTTTTTTGTTTTGTTTTGTTTTTTGTTTTTGTGGTTTGTTTTTTTTTTGTTGTTGTTGGTTTTTGTTTTTTGTTTTGTTTTGTTTTGGTTTTTTCCTATTTTCTTTTTCCCTTCCTTGTAAATACCCAGGAAGTGATTTTTTAGCTTTTCCAGTGATGCTTGCCCCATCCCTGGCAGTTTCCTGGGGTGAGCTGGATGGGCCTGGAGCAGCTTGGTGTAGTGAGTGACATCCCTGTTCATGGCTGGATGAGCTGTATGGTCCCTCCCAGCCCAAGCCATTCCATGCTGATGGGTGTGTGTTACAGCAGTAAATCAGTCTCCCAGTTGGTCTCTAACCGAGACAATGTGGCACCTCAGTACAGGTGTGAAGGGCAGTTGGAGATCCCAGTTTTTTCCTGGAAGCTGCAGGTGCCCTGGCCCACCTGTGGGGTCTGTGCACAGGGCTGGTCACAGCTGTGTGTCTGCAGCAGCTTCTGCCCCTGGTGCTGCTGCAAAGCACTGCCTGGGGCACAAGGTCCAGCTCAGGCACCTGCAGGGACACCTCGGGTGTGGAGCTGGGGCTGGTGAGTTTGAGCCTAAACTTGATCTGCTCTTGGAAGAATTGAGCAGGTTTGTGTCAGCACTGGAGGGGACAACACGGCTTGGCCTGGGAAGAAGGAAAGGAAAGGCTTCAGAGGGAAATCAGTGCTGATCCCAGCCCAGGCTGCTTATCCCAGCCCAGGCCTGGCCTTAGTCCCTGCCACCATGGGCAGAACCCTCTCAAATTGAGGAATTTCACTTGATTTATTGCTGTAACACAAACTCTTAGTTACTGATTCAGATACCGAGGAAAACCCAAGATAACAACTAAAGAAACACCTGGGGAAACACCTTTCCTCTACTTTCCCAGGTTCAGCTTCAGTCCAGCATCTTTTCTCCGCTCTTCCCCTGCAGGTTCTGCCTAGTCTCTCCCAGTCCCTGGGGGAGGTGACACAGCACAGAGGGCTGGGGCTGGGCTGGGCTTTGCTTTTCTACTTGTTGTTTCTTCCTCTCTCCTGTTTTCTCATTCATGGCACACCCACAGGCTTCAGTCCCTCAGGTCTGTACCTGCTCCAGTGTCGTCCCTCCCTGGATGGTCTCTTCAAGGAGAAATGAGGCAATGGGAATTTCATGAAGTTTCTAGAGGAAAACGCCATGTCCTGCACCTGGGCAGGGATGTTTCCATTTGCCAACACTCATGTGAGGGACCAGAGAAGCATCTGGCTGTCCTGGTGGCCGTGAGCCACCCCTGAGTCAGCAATGCCCCTCCATGGTCTGACAGCATCCTCAGGGGTGGGAGCCAGAGCACTTGCCCATAAGTTACCCCCATCCCCTCCTGGGGCACAGGTAAGGCCACATCTGGAGCACTGGCACCAGTCTGGGACTCCCCAGTGCAAGACAGCCTGGTCAGAACTGGAGTCCAGCATGGATTGATTAGGACATCTGAGAATCTGACAGGTAAGGAGAGGCTGAAGGCTGGGGCTACTCAGACTTAGGAGCTCAGTGGGGTTTATCAATGGGTAGAAGTCCCAGGTGTGAGCAGTGAAAGGAACCTCAGGTTTCCCAGGAATGGACATAAGGTAATGGAAACGATCTGAAAACTGGCAATTTCGCTGAGACATAAAAACCCCTCTTTTATTATTTTTATACTCCAAGGGTGATAAAATAAGGTCGGGAACCCCTGTGTGAAGGCAGTGCTTTGGCCTCAACACCCTCCAGAGTTCCTTTCTGTGCTCCTGGGCAGGTGTGGACCCCAGGGTGTTGCTGCAGTGGCAGGCGATGCACGGGGGCCACGTGGGCACCTGGGCAGCAGGTCAGGCCTCTCCTTCCTCCAGCATGGCCATAATTCCTACCAGCCCCATCTGGGGGCTCTGTTGCTGTTCAGTATTTCCCTCTGCAGCTGATCAATGTTGGAACCCTGGATGCTGAGAATTTTAGACTTTCTGTGCTGAAAGGCACAGACCCACAAGAGAACACTGCATTTGACCTGAGGCTGTGGAGAAGGGTTCCAAAATTGATTGATAGCACTGGGATTATGGGTGTGTAGTCGATTAGAAGTGTGTAATATCACAGGGTGGAATGATACTTATCTCTTTGAGCCAGGTCTCTTAAGCTCTCAGAGAAAAGTACCACACCCGAGAGAGCTCAACTACCTCAGGTGGCATAAAAATAGCAGAATGGCTTCTGTGTTGGAAACAGAAAAGTTTTAAGTGTTGCAAACAGAAAAGTTTTAAGAAAAGGCAAAATAACAAAGCTCTTTACAGAGAAAAACCAAGCCAGGGCAAGAGGTTCTTGCTCCTGCTAAAACACTTCACAAAAGCGATTACTTTTTTTGTTCTCTTCTTTTTCTAGTGAATTGCTTAGGCGGGACTTTTTGGCTTCTGTCCAATTGGGTATCCTTAAGTTTGAGGTGAAGTCCCCAAGGTCTTATGAGGTGTCTTTTAACCAAATTGAGGAAAGAAACTTCTGGGCTTTTTTCAAGGAGTCAAAGGATAATTTGTTCACTCCGTCAACAGGGGGCACATTCCTACAGTGGAAAACTTAGAGTTTAAGGTTTTAGAATACAGTGATATATATAGAGCAAGATGGAGGTTTTAGGGCAGTTCTTCTTCACTTTCTTCCTTCTCCTTCATGGGTTTGGGTGGTATTGTGTAATTGGACAGAAAGTCCACATTTTGGGACATGAGGGATTAGTTATTGGGTTAAAAGTGAAAATAATTTAGGTGTCATTTCTTAATTGGATAGTTTAGCCTTAAAAGACCTTGTATAGAAAGGTAGTTGGCCATTTTGTAACTTGTTAGTAGAATGCTGTAGAACTCACCACTTGTAATAAAGAAATAATAAACACCTGAGTCTGAACATGAAATATAGTCTTGAGCACTTCAATCCTGACCTTGGCAGAGGCAGAAAAGAAGCCAAGAACCAGCAGATCTGCCCTTTTCCCAACAGCCTGTGTCCTGCTTTTCCCAGGTCTGGGGACAAGGAAAAATGGATACAATGGAAATAAAGACAAATTTACCACTTCAGTGCTGGCTGCACTTGTCTCTGCTAAAGCTGCATCTCACTGTACAGAGATAGAGATAAGGGTGTTGTAGGTGGCCAAAGATTTTGTGGATTTGATCTTGTATCAGGCTGTGGGTTCTCCCATGGAAAAGACAAGGAGCCTGGGAAAGCAGCCACAGAATCAAATCCCAGGCAAACAGAAGTAATGGTGTTCAGGGAAGGCTGTGCCAGAGAAGTCCAATCCATCCCCATGCTGAAAGTTCCAAGGAATTAGCAAACGGTCATCTCAGATTTGGGGGTCACAACCATGTTGTCCACAGTTTTCCCACAGCGTGGCTGTACAAAGCAGGAGGAACAAGAAGTGAGAGAAACACTAAACTGCAGAAAAAAAAAATCTTCATAGATTGGGACTGCTTTCTCCCTAGCACAGCAAATAAGCATTCTCCTACCTCATGCCCCAGACAGGCCAAGCATGGGCTGGATCTGGACACTGACCACTCGTAACTTTGAGCTTGATGTGGTGCCACAGACCAGGAAAACCCCATGACAGACCAGACTGCTGTCTACACAGACAAGGCATCCACATGGGCTCCTCCTCACCTGTGTCCACACAGCCACATCTCTGTCATACACTGTCCAAAGCCCTGGCAGGCTCCAGGAAGAACTGTTAGCATTCAGGAACACACATAATCACGGAATATGATTATATGCAGGTGGTTTTATTGAAGAGCTCTGGGAATCAGGGGTACAGACCCAAATCTGACTCCAACATTGCAGCTGGGCCCAAGCTCAAATGAATCTGTGGCTGTGGGGGCAGTGGCCAAATCTGCAGGTGTGCACATGAGGCACAGCAGTGTCCAGCACTGCAGCAGAGCCAGGAGCAGGGGCTCACTGGGGCAAGGGAGATGACACAGGCAGGTGACACCTGCAGTCACACAACCTATGTCGGCTGAACCCAAACACGCTCATCTGTAGCTCAGTTACCAAGAGACACCCAACAGTATCTAATTGTTCCCAAAGAAACCCACTGCAGAGTCAGAACTGGCACTAGGAGGCACACAGCCTTGTTGGGAGCAGTTTGCCATTTCTCAGTGCACAACGCATGCTGATTTTACTCTTCAGGGAAAGAAATGTTTCTGTAACCCACCTGTTGGGTTGGGCTGTTGCTCCTATCCAGACAGGCTGTGAGCCCCTCAGCCCTCTTTGCTATACACCCTTCTGGATTCTAAAAAGTCCTTGAAGCACCCTCAGTCCAGTGTCACTGGACACATCAGACTCTGACCAGTGAACACCTTTCTGAGGAGCCCCTGGAAGGGGACAGCAGGAAAAAGCAGAAACCACACAAGGAAAGAGACTGGGGAAGCTGCCTCAGAGAAGCAAAAAACCCAAATCACTCCAAATAAAAACCCCAAAGCCAACCAACCAGAAACCCAAACAAGAAACCTCTGGAAAACTTGATAATTGATAAAATTGATAATTTTTAACCTGAATCCCAATGCACCTTTCCTGTGACAGACAGACAGTCGTTGGGTGTTCCCAGGATCAAACACTGAGCAGGAGTGCCACACTCCTGCCCAGGCAGTACAGGCTTGGTCAGCTGCAGGGTGGTCCAGAACTCACCTGTAAACCACACTGAACTCTAAAGCTTAGTGTCAGTGGGACCCTCTGAGCACACTGCTGGCAGTAGCAGTGACTGGGCTGTGCTCCCACAGCCCCTCAGGTGTTCCTGCAGCCTTTCAGGTGTGCTCCCACAGCCCCTCAGGTGCTGTTCTACTCAGCTGTCCCTGGTTTATTCCTGCTGTGATGGTACCTGCATCCCACAGAGGAACAATTCCCAAAGCTGAACATCCACCTAAGAGGTACTGGCTTGAAAGAGGGCTTTATTTTGCATTTCTGGAAACTGTTTTAAACATTAGCAATAAAATGTTTCTTCCTGTCCTGCTTCCCACCTGCCCAGCCTTTTCCTCACATCTGTGATGGAGAGTCAGGCTTTTCAGGAACCTCCAGCAGGCACAGGGGACACGAGCTGCCACAGAATCACTGGACACAGTTTGAGCCAAGCCAGAGCAGAAGCTGGGAGGGAGGGCACAGCCCTGGGGACAGACACACCTGTGCCCAAAAGGGTCACACAGACCATGTTCATGTTTCTCTGGTCCATGCTGCAAACATGGCTCATGCTAAAAATGGAAACCTTTCCTTGGAATAAACACAAATTTGGCTTTCCCAGCGCTCTTTGCTCCGACCCCTGACTAGGATGAGATCCAGGGCCACAGCAACTGACAAAGGTCCTACAGCTCACATCCCTTCTGCCTTGGCTGGACTAGATTTGGTATTTCTGCTCTGGGAATTGCCCCACTGGGAACAGGACACACTGCTGCAGGCTTGCTGGCTGACAGGTGGGGTAGCCTAGATAGATGAGACCTTGTATTGCACTCATATACTCTTAAACCATCCCAGCTTGCCCACCTGGAAGTGGATGGGAATCAAAACCCTCTTGGGCATAAGACAAAATATTCCCTCTGGCACTGCCGATTTGCTCCTTGATATTTCTCTGAATGTGGATGTACCAAGCTGAGCGAAATTAAGCTGATAACACAGGAAAGGCTGAAGCAGAGACAGGCTGCCGTGATTTGACACTGGCCAAATGTCAGGCACCCACAAAAGTCACTCACTCACCCTCCCCTGCCACAGAGGGGGGGAAAAAAAAATGAAGGGTTCATGAGTTGAGATAAGGACTATGAGAAAACACTTCACATCATGGTCTCACCACAGCCTGCAGAGGAATCGCAGCTCTGGCACCTGGAGCACCTCCTGCCCTTCCTTCCCCACTGACCTTGCTGTCTCCAGGTTGTTTCCCTCACATGTTCTCACATCCCCCTCTTCTCTGGCTAGGAAAAAACCTAACAAACTGTGCCCACTTTGTTTTGATTTTCTTCTTAAATATGTGATTCACAGAGGCAAGAGGTGGAACGTGTTGGTTTAGCACGGCCTGGTTTTTTGGGGGGTGGGTGGGGCACAGAGGTGGCTTCTGTGAGAAACTGCTGGAAGCTTCCACCATGTCCAGCAGAGCCAACCTCTGGTGGCTCTCAAAATTGATGTGCTGCTGGCCAAGGCTGGCCAATGAGAGATGATGGTAACACCTCTGTGATTTAAGAAGAAAGTCAAAACAAAGTGAGGAGCAATTTCAATTCCAGACAGAGAAGAGGAGAAAGTGAGAATATGTGAGCGAGACAACCTGGAGACACCAAGGTCAGTGGGGAAGGAGGGGCAGGAGCTGCTCCAGGGCCCAGAGCTGAGATTGCTCTGCATGGTGAGAGCATGGTGAAGCAGCTGTGCCCCTGCATCCCGAGGGGATCCACGGGGGATCCAGAGATCCACCCGCAGCCCAAGGGGATCCATCCACAGCCCGTGGGGATCCACAGGGAATCCAGAGAACCACCCACAGCCTGTGGGGATCCACAGGGGATACAGAGATCCATGGGGGATGCAGAGATCCATGCACAGCCCATGGATCCACAGGGGATGCAGAGATCCACCCAGAGTCTGTGGGGATCCATGGGGGATGCAGAGATCCATGCACAGCCCGTGGATCCACAGGGGATGCAGAGATCCATGCACAGCCCATGGATCCACAGGGGATGCAGAGATCTATGCACAGCCCATGGATCCATGGGGGATGCAGAGATCCACCCAGAGTCTGTGGGGATCCATGGGGGATGCAGAGATCCACCCCCAGCCCGTGGGGGAAGTGCCCATGCCAGAGAGCAGTGGATGCCTGGGGGAGGCTGTGATCCAGTGGGAAATGCAGTGGAGAGAGAGCCCTTGCTTCCAGGCTGGAGCAGCCTGGCCTTGGAGGACTGCACCTCGTGGAACAGTGAGCCACACTGCAGCAGTTTTGGGAAGACTGCTGCTCGTGAGAGTGGACCTCTGTCAGAGAAGTTCACAGAGAACTGTCTCCCATGGGAGGTCTCACAGGGGAGACTCCTCTCCCAGAGCAGTGGAAGAAAATCTCAGTGATGAGATGACCAAAACTCCCATGCCCTGTCTCCCTGCACTGTTGGTGGGAAGGAGGGAGGAGTTGGGGGAAAAAAAAGGTGTTTTAAGGGCTTATTTTCTCATTATCCTCCTCTGACTCTGTTAGCAACGAATTCACTTTGTACCTCTAAGTCAAGCCTATTTTGCCCTTGGAGTGTTTTCTCTCTGTCCTCATCTCAGCTCATGGAGCCTTCATTAAATTTTTCTCTCCTCTGCCAAGCTTTGACAGAGAAGGGTGAATGAGTGACTTTTGTGGGTGTCTGGCATTTGGCCAGTGTCAAACCACGACAGAGGCAAAAGTTGGGAGGAAACAGTTTGCACTGTGCTCATTTCACTGCAGAAGCTTCACATAATTTGCTGGGAAGAGGCCGACTCTGCCATGGCACTGTCCCCGCCACCAGCCTTCATCCACCATCTCAATGTGTGTGATTGTGTCATCAGGATCAAAAGAAATCTCATCATCACCATCTGCAAAAATTGTTAAGAAAAGACAGTCACAATGCAAAGAGAACCCCAGAAAGAGCTGGTTCACATTCTTCCTCCCACCTTCCCCCAGGCAGGAGAAGACAGAACAAGTGCACTGATAACCCCAAGAGTTTACCTCACCCAACCTCCATCCTACAGCACAGATAAAGCAGAGAAAGAGCAAGACCTCACAGATGAAAGATGAAGTTTCTCTGTTCCTGTCCTGCTTTGGGCCAGGACAAGGCTAGTTTTTTGCAGTAGTTGGGAGAGGCCATGGCCAAGACACCGAGGTTATTCTGTACCACCTCATGTCATTGCCAGCGTGGGGGAAAGGGACTCTTGATTACGAGGAACACTGGGTTGAGAAAATGTGGTGGAGGGAAGCCATCCAGTATTGTCTATTGGTGGGTGTTTTTCCATGTGAATAATTTATTTTCTTATCTTTTGTTATTAACATTGTTGCTGTTACTGTTTGCTTTCTTATTGCTGTTTCCAAAATTGTTGTTATCTCAACCTGTGATCTTTGCCTTTTTGTGCCTCCAATTGCAGAGGAGAAGTGATGCATATCTTTTTTACTGGGAGTACTAAACTGGAGGATACTATTCCTACACCATGACATTCCCAAGTCAGATCTCATTCTGCTTCCCAGGAGGAAGCAATTTAAACCACTAAGTCCCAGTCCTTTCCCTGCTGTGGTGAGCCCCCACATCCCTGCGGCACAGCCCTGCAGGGGCTTCCCCCTTCCCCCAGCCCTGAGGGCAGACCCACCTCCTTGGTAATCATAGAGAGCCACTGCGCAGATCCCGGGGCTCTGCCCCTCAGCAGCACTGTCCGTGTTCCCTGCAGGACACACAGATGAGACAGAGGCTGAAGCATCCACACAGTCCTGGTCAGTGCCACCCTCCAGCCCAGCTCTGGGGAAGCACATCAACCCTGTCAGCAAGGAGAGGTGCACCACAGCCCAAAGCAAGGAGTGACTTCCCTCCCTTCTCTCAAGGAGACAGTTGGGTCCTGATCTTTCATACTCCTCTCCCAAGAAAAAGGCTGGGAATAACTCCAACCTCTTAACTTGCCAGCAATGCCAGCCGTGACGGAAGCAGCAACAGCAGCCCATGCAGTTTGCTCCTGTGCTTGGACAAAGGCTACCTGCACTCCTCACACCAGAGACTCCACCAGAGGAGCTCCCAGGAACACCAGCTAAATGAGGAATGGGCTGCACCAGAGGCACCCCCAGGCCCCAGGGCAGCACTTGCCAGGAAACTGCAGCAAGAGTATTGGTCCACATCCAGCTTCTCCCAGGCCTGTGGCAGCCTCCTGCCCAGACCCTGATCCAGCAGATTCCTGCTTCTGGTCCAGCATCCCATGCAGCACATCTGCACCTTAGAGCTGGGCACGAGAGTGGGACACAACCAAGTCTCCATCACCAGGAGCTGCTATCCTGACCACAGTAGACTTCAGGATAAAAATTCCCTCTGCAGTTTGTCCCATACATCCAGTGAAGTTAGTGGACAGGTACAAGCTTCTCAAGACACGGGCTCTTCCATCAGTACTCACCCAGGTGGGGATGGCTCTGTCTGGGCTCCTGAGGAAGGATCACCTCATAGTCTTCACCTCCATCTCCTCCAAAGTCATAGGTGGCATCCAGCTTTCCCAACGGGGCTGGCACCTCCTCATAGTCAGCACCTCCACTGGTGCTGTCACAGTAGTCAGAGGGCTCTGGCAGCTCCTCATAGTCTCCACCAACATCCAAACTTACATTGTAGGTGGGCTGACCCTGGATGGGGACCTTGCACAGCTCTGCATCCAGATCTGCTGGCCTTGGTGGCAAAGTGGGTGGTACTTCTTCATCCTCCCTTTTGGCCTTCTGCTGTGAGGTGGGAAAGTGACTGGAAAGTCACCTGCAAGGCACCCACCACAGGCAGCTCTCCCCTGACTCCCAGCACCTGACACAAGGCAGCCCCTTTACTGCTGCCAGGGCACAAATGGAACACCATCCCCTGCACACCAGGGAAACAGCTGCTCGGGCCGTGCTGAACCAGCAGCTGGGATTGCCCTGGAGACCCTCATGACTCATGTGTCTGAACTCTGCTCATACTTCACCACAGCCCATGGTAGTGCCACTGCACTGACCCGCTCCCAGAGCTTGTGCCATGGGGTCAGCAGTGTCCCATGGGGTCAGGTGCTGCGCAGCATTGGGGAGCCCAATGCTCCCACTCATCCTTCCAAAGCCTCTCCCACCCTGTGGCTGTGCTCCACATCTTCCTGCAGGGCTGCATATAAAGCACAGCTCCTCTCAGGTGCAATCCCCTCTGCCTGCTCCCCTCCCCAGCTCTCCCAGACTGCCTTGGTACCTGTTCTCCTGGTGACACGGGCTGGTCCCCAGCAGCACCCCTGGGTACCCCTGCTGGCACAGCTGGAGGGGCTGCCCCAGTCCCAGTGTGCTCCTTCTCTCTCGGAGTGATTTCCTGGTGGAGAAAAGCCATCAGACTGCTCAGTCCCTCTGAACAATGGCTGTCCACATTCCCAAAAGAGCAACTCAGAATGTTCTCCTCCACCTACAAACCTGCTGCGGGCCTGGGCACTCGCAGGTTGGTGACAACAGTCGGGTAGCCTCGAAGAGGAGCAATGTTGGGGGGGACAGCTCCACTGTTAACACCCCTCTGTCCCCTGAGTGCAGGAACAGCACCAGGGGGAAGGCAGGTAAACACAGGGGCTGGGGGCCATCTCCAGTTTGCTGGGATGCATCCCACATAGACTGCTGGGATAGCAGTGCTGGGGAGCAGTAACCACACTGTTTGCCAGGCACCAGAGACAAAAGAAGCTGAGGCCAGAGCACAGGCTGAGTGCAGGTATGTCCTTGTATGAGTGTTTGGTGTGCTGAAAAGGCAAGTCCAGTGACAGCTGTGAAGCCATTCTGTGGCCTGCATTGGCAGATGCAGGGAAGCAGTTTAGGCAGGAGGTTTCCCTCAAGAGACCAGACAGAAGGACATGGAGCTGCAAGGCTCTGAAGAAAAGTCTGTATCACGAGTCTTGGAGGACACGGCAGGACAGCCCTGGCTCACCTGCTGCTGAGCCAGCCGGTGCTCCCGGGCCTGCCGCCTGGCCCGCTCCTCCTCTGCCTGCCTCCTGCTCTCCTCCTCTGCCGACCTGGCCATGTGCTCAAACCGCGACCGCAGGCTGCTGGTGCCACTGGAGGCTCCTGTGAGGAGACAGCTGATGGACCCAGCCCTACATCTTCCTGCCACCACCCCAAGCATCCAGGAGAAACCCAGACCTCTGTCTCTTCCAGAGAAACTGGCAGTCAGCCAATTTCTTCTGCCCTCCGGCACAGGTTAAACCCCTATCCCACCACAGCACACACCTGCCAGCAGGCTGCCACAGAGGGACTGTGAGGCCCACAGCTTCCTAAGCCCAGGGCTGGTACTCAGGTCTCACCTGCCTCCAGGGGTCTTGTTTTCTCATAGGAGGAGGTGGGAGCTGCCATCTCATCAAAGCCAGCAGCATTCTGCAAGAGGAAGTGAAAGAATTGTTCAGCCCATCGGGCAATGCCAGTGCTGGCTTTGGGTACTGGTGATGGCAAGCTTTGCTCCCGGGTGTGTTTGTCCTCACCTGCACACCTGCCCTGGCCCAGGGGAGGCTGTTGGCTGCAGCCCTCCCTTCTGACCCTTCCCTATCCTGGGGATGTGCCTGTTGCCCCCCCAGCGAAGGACACAGGTGTCCCTGCCCAAGAGATGGTACTGAGAGCTGGAAAGGTGCTGTGGAGCCCAGCAGGGAAGACTGAGCGGTGACACAAGACAGCAGGGCTGGGGACACTCCCTGTACCATGGCAAGGAGCTGGGGGATGCCTGGCCATCTGCCTCTTCCCCAGGCCCAGGGACACTGCACATCCACACCATCACTCCCCGTGGCATGAGGCCTGAAAGCAGCACCTGTGTGCAACACCTGTGGCACCACTGGCTTCAGGAGGGAAGGAGAGAGGCTGAACCGGGAATAGGATTGGTGGGGAGGGTGCAGGAAAAATGAAGTGAGATAGAGAAGGCTTAAGGGTTTACCTGCTTTCATGAGAAAACGATTTCATGCGAAAAGGAATGAGCAGGTAGGACCCACTTCTCAGCCTGACACTTTACAGCAGGTGCTGCCTGCAGGTGTCACAACAGGCTGATGGCTGACTGCAGCCATGGAGCCTGACAGCAGCTCTACTCTCCCTGCAGAAAACACACCTGAGCAGGTAAACCAGCCTGCAGGCTCAGAACCAGCTGTCCACAGGTAACAGCAGAAGCCTGGACATGCTGTGTATATGACAGCATTTTTATTTTGTGTGAGCCTTAGTCTGATACTGAGTGTCCAGAACTTTACAAAAGGGGAGTTCAGGCTGCCTGAGGGTCTGTTATGCTCTGCTCTGGTGCAGTGAATTCAGCATTTCTCCATTCCTGAGGACCAGGCAATCTGACAGTTACTTGCCCAAATAATCCTTATTTTTACCATGTTTATGCTTCAGTATTCTTAAAATGCACAAATTCATGTTCACTTTGAGCTGAACAGGAACTGCTTATCTCCTCTCTGCATCCCGCCTCCCAAAAGACCCACAACCCTTTTACCGAGTCCTCATCTGCTTCTGCATGTTGTTTTTGACCACATACAAGGTGTGCCCTTTGTCAGTGCACCTCCATTTGCTGTTGTTAAATTCAGAGCTAGCTGTAATCTCTTCTGAGGGCAGGACAACACTCCCTCTCTGTTGCAGGCCCAGCCTCCACACGCAGCACGGACAGAACCATGTGGGTGGTTTCAGTGCGTTTGCACCCTCCCCTGCTCCCTCGAGCTCCCGAGGACAGTGATGCTGGTGCTGTACCAGGCACAGCCCTGTGTCCCCAGCAAGGGAAGGAGGTTTCAGGGAAGGCACCGTCACTCCTCTTCCAAATGCCCCAAAGTCCCAGGATCTGCATTTTTTAGATCACACCCACTCGCAGGACCCCTCTGGGGACCAAGCCCTGAAGGGCAGCCTGCCAAGCACAGAACTGATCTCAGTGCCTCACTCCAAGATGTGACTGTAGATGAGGCTTTGCCTGGTGTCAGCCCAAGCAGAAAACCTGAACCAGCAACTTGGTGACCTCTTCTCATGCACAGCAGATTGATCTGTGTCAATCCCATCCCTGCTGGAGTTTGTCAAGGTACGTAGGAAGATTTAGCACCCGAACAGACCATGAGGCACTCCTTGACAGGAGTGAAAAACCTGCAGAGGGTAACAAACAGCAGAGAAGTGAGGAGTGACAGAGAGTGCCATGAGGAATCCTGCATTACAGTCTCCTCAGGCTGCATTCCTCTGCACCCTCTGGTATTTTAGGCTTGGCCAGTTCCTTCCATAGCTGTGCACTGGGTACTGGGATCCCACCTCCACTGGGGGAATCTCTTCTCTTTCAGCTGGGCAAAAAGCAGTGATTACGAGGAAGCAACTGCAGGCTGCAGCAGTCTTACCTTATCCACTCTATCCTTCTGGACCCCATAACGGCCTCCAAACCCCTTGGCATAGTCTGTATGGGAAAAAAAATGTTATTTTATAGTATTTTGTATGCACCTCTGGCTTCAGTATGCTGTGATCAGTGAAATGAGTTTGCATGTGTTATCTCTAGTTAATTCCAGATGTGATGAAACACAGATAAAGCTACGTGCTTTGGACAGTAGCTTTTAGGACTAATCCCTCCCTCCCTTCAGCTGAGGGCACAGGTGAGCAGGGCTGTACCTGCCAACCTGAGCCCAAGGCACCAGGGTGAGGCCAGTCACCCCACCTGACCCTGTTCAGGAAGGTCAAACACGCTGTACACAAGGCACTCCTGGGATCTGCTCTGCCTCATTCCTCTCTGAGAGCTCGTGACTTCAGAGTGTGTCTCGTGTGTGCAAAGAGCAAATCTGGGCGGAACCGGGGCAGGGAGGCTACAATGAGCTCATGGTTAGGAATGTCCCTCACAGACAACGGGAGAGTCTGAAACTCCTGATTGAGGGACCCACACTGCATGTCCCCCACTGATCCAAGCTCCCATCTACTCTGCCCTTGTGCTTTGGGGTTCACTGTGTCTCAGCTGCTCTGCAACGTGCTGGCCACATTCTGTTTCCAGCAGCTGGATCTCTTACTATGAACCACAAGCTCCAGACACAGGTCTGTGTGTGCTCCAAGGAAACTTCTAACACCTCTGGCAATATTGCCTGACCTCTCTGGGATGCGTGGGGCTGCACTTCTTCCTGATGGTCCCAGCCAAGTGCATTCTTGTCCTGACGATCCCTCTGGACCCCAAACTTCCCACCAAAGCCCACAGAATAGTCTTCAGCCACAGGGATCCAGATCAGGGCATGGAAGAGAACATAGAAGGGTGGGAAGGAGACAAGTGGTAGCAGTGTGAGCTCAGGCTGCTCTCACAGGTTTTCCATGCCCAGGACTTAGACATGGAACAAGGCCAGATTTCCCCACCAGTGTTGCAGCAACAGCCCTCCCTCCTCCCTAGGATATGTCACCTGCTATTAGCACCTGCCTGAGCTTCCCCTTCATCCTTCCTTTGGTGAGACGCTGTCCAAGAAATCCCTTTGCCCACAGAACTCTTCTGCTCCTCTTCCTTTAGCCTGAACTCTTTTTAGCAGCCATGCACTGTGCAATGGCTTTCCTCACCTGGCCCTTCCCAACAGCTCCCTGTAGCTCTTCCACCATTCCCATAGTCCTAGTAGGCACAGTCCCCAGCTCCAGCCCTGACACTGCCTGCTCCCCCTCCCCAGCACCCCCAGCCCCTCCAGCTCACCCAGCTCCCTCAGTTTTCCCCAGCTCACCTGGTTGCCGGGGCTCACCTTTCTGAGATTCATGCTTCTCTGCCTGGCTCTTGTAGTCAAATCCCACAGCTGCTTTGTCCACCTTATCCCTTTCCACTCCGTAACAGCCACCAAAGCCCTTGGAGTAATCTGAGGTGGAGCATGGAGTCAAATGCTGCCCCCAGCACGGGCTGGTGAGGAGAGGATAGAGAGCAGGACTGGAGAGGGCCCCAGGGAGAAGGGACAGCAGCAGAGATTATGGAAACCACCACAGAAACTGAAGGGTTGGAGGGGACAGAGTGGATGGTAGGGAGCACCACAGATGAGAGCCCATGGGAATGAGAGCACAAGGCAAACCGGGTCAGGGCACCAGGAGACACAGCAGGCCAGGAGGAAAGAAGAAAACACACATGCCAAGGACAGTGGGAACTGTCACCCACGAAGGCAAAGCCAAGCAGGACTTGGGCACTGACAGCTGGGGCATCAGTCCCTCACCCACCTCCAAAGCCAGGATTTCAGCCTGTGGTCTGCCAGCCTCAGGAAAGGGCTGTGAGTAGAACACAGCCTTGGGAGTACAGGAATGGCAAAAGGGCTTATGTTTGCTATAATGGAATCTCAGCTTCCCCAAGGACACACCTGACGTTGGGGACTGCCACCAAGGCTAAACACCCCTTTCTGCAGACTTGCTCCCACTCTGCTCCCTGGTACAATGGTCATTGTGCAAGAGCACAGCACAGTTGCCCTGTGCCTCTCCTTTTTCCATCTCCAAACCAGTGATCCATTAAAAACTTCAACCATGTTCAGCTGTTTCACAGGACCACCTGGTTATTACTGGCTGCTGATTCCTGAGACATATCAGCCTCCATCCTAACTCCTGGCTGTACAGACTCCTCCTTTCAGACACCTGCCTGCTCAGTCTCTAAATCCTGCCCTTCAGGAGTAAATTGGAGCCACCTCTCCCTGTTCCCTCATGCTATTCTCACAGGTCTCCATTTCATGGGACTGAGTTGAGGCTTCTCCAACAAATTCAGCTGTACCAATCCATGGAGGCTGTGATCTAGAGAAATACGCACAAGAACATTCTGTATTCCAGAATGGGTCTCTGCTTCATGGAAGCTCAGTCACTTAATCTGTAAGTCCTAAAAATTCTTAGACTTATTGTGACTAAACTATTATCCACTTATGGGCCTGTGATGAAATGGATCTTGAAGAGACCTGTTTTCAGTAAACACAGATTTTATGACTGTTACCTTTGTGCTGGAGCTTCCACTATGGACACATTTTTATGAAAAGCAATTCAAACACACTATTTCTGACATTTCCATTTCCTGAGAAATTTCTGTGTTTTCACACAGCCTGATGAATTCCTCTGTCTACAAGAATATGTTAATGGAGCACAACTGCACAACATTCATTATTTTAAGATCAACCAAGAATGCCTCAAACAGTTTTCCTTCTTTTATAGTTTCTTTTTAAATGAACTTGATTCAGTTCATTCCTTGGTAATGCAGTATTCCACACATTTACCTGAAACAGCAACAGACCATGCCTTCTCATCTTCTCTTGGGTGGAGAATATTTAAGATATCCTGAGTTTCAATTCTTGTACAGCTTGTTGAATTATCTGCAGAATTCTGCAGAAGTTTGGATGCTTTGTAGGGTTTTGCTTTCATATCCATTGCTGTGCCTTTTCCTTACAGGGCTGCTTTTCCAGCAGTCACTTCTCAAGTGCTATAGTGCTCAGGCTTCCTCTGGAGCAGTTCTAGGAAGGGCTTTGAGAGGAGAGGGAGCACCAGCCATCCATCGTGGGGTGGGGTGTCTCCTCTGCTCAGCCAGGACGGGCTTTCCACCAAAGCAAAGCACAGAGACAAGCAGGAGGTGCAGGATGAGGGTGGTGACAGGACAGTGGCACATGGGGCCACAAGGGAGATGGACTGGGAACAGGAATCTGAAACAAGAGACAGGAGACTGTGGCACAGCCAAGAGCACGGGACAGTGGGAGCAGAAGAGAAGCTGGGCAAAGGGTCAAGGGGCCACATATGCCCAAGGACTTGCCTTTCTGGGACGAGTGTTTCTCCACCTCGCCCTTGTATTCAAAGCCCAGTGCTGACTGGAACAAGAAGGGGAAGACTGTCAATCATCCTGAGAACCAAGATGGGTCTCAGCCTCCCTCCCCTGGGACCAGGCTGTCACTGGCTCCCTGTCTTGTGCTGCAGCACGCAGGGGCAAACACCACAGCCCCTAGAGAAACAGTGTTCTGCCTGGGTGGGACAGGCCCACCATAGCAACGCACACCAGTCACCTCCTCAGCTGCCCCACACTGTGGGGCCACTACCCTGCACACAGCTGAGCTGTGCTTCAGCGAGACCAGGGCACAGGGCACACCCTGCATGCCCTGAGCTTTGACAACAGCCCCAGGCTGGCACGTGGCAGTGCTCCAGGGGCAGCACAGGCCACAGGTATGGATTTCAGCTGCACTGTCCAACACACCTTGTCGGCTCGGTCCCGCTGGACTCCAAACTTGCCACCAAACCCCTGGGCTGCATCTGTCTGCGAGGAGTGCTTCCCAACATCAGCAACATACTCGTGTCCTACTGCGCACTGAGAGGAGAGACAGTGTGACATGAGCATCCATGGTGGACAGGCAGAGGCACCAGAGCTGCTCCCACACACTGCTGACACGCTCATAGCCACAGGTAACAGGTCCAAGTTGGCTGTGCTGATGGTGCTCAGGCTCTCCACGTGGCCTTTGCCAGCAGCAGCTCTGCTCAGAGGCCTGGGAGGAGCCTCGAGGGCTGTCATCTCACAAACATCCCCACTGCCAGCTCTTTAAGCAATGTGGGATGCCGAATGCCAGCTGCTCTGAAGTGCTGGTGGAGTTGCATGGTGGATAATCACAGGGTAGACAAGAGAAAGTGCAGACAGGCACACGCAGCCGAGAACTCCAGGCAGAGCTCTGGGACCCGTTTCCCACTTCTGTATCTGACAGTGAGGGCCAGCAAACCTGGCCACAGGCCAGGCCAGGAACCTGCCCTCCCTGCTGGAGGTGCTCTGGACAGGAACTGCAGACACTCTATGCCAAAATGGAACAGCTGTGCTCAGACTCTGCTGGACTACAGCGAGAGTGCTTTTGTTCAGCAACTTCTTAGCCTTTGTCTGGTTTCATCAGGATGCTGCAAGTGTTCAGCTTCTGCCCCTGCTACTGAGGAGCGTGTGCAGTTCCTGACTACAACAGCTCTGGCAGAGAGAGCAGGGAATTTTTGAGGACAATCTTTCTCACCCTGCCATCCTGGTATTGTTCAATCCCACAGTGACCACATCTATGGAACTCTACTTTGACCTAATCATCTCATCTCTGAGAAAGAAGCATTAAATGCTGAAAGGTGCAGGAAGAACCATGATAATGATTATCACAAAACATAGACCAGATCTGATGTCTAGGGCTTTATCTTGGGGAGATATGATCTCTGTAATGCAGAATATGAGGAGGGAATTACTATACATTAGTTCTGCAAGCACAAGTAGGGAGGCACCAGATTTAATTGTTATGCAGCAGGCTTGAACAGCCCCAGAAAGTCTTTCACAGCTAAAGGGAGCATTGCAAAGAAGTTGTAGAGACGAGTTACACAAACGAATTGAAACAGATCCTGGAGACAGAGTATGTGCTAGCTGGACATGTGTGAATCTGTGCAGCCATGCAAACTCTCCATACTCTCCCTTCAGGGTCAGGCCAGAAAACAGAGATACCCCCTCCTTTATGAGAAAAGCACTTTTCCACTGAGGCTCAGGGAAGCCTCCCACAGCTGTTACCTTATCCATTCGGTCTCGCTCTGTTCCAAATTTGCCCCCATAACCATAGGATGCCTTGGGGCCAGTCTCCAGCTCCTTCTTCTTGATGACCTCATGTTCCTCAGATACCTTGTTCCTCAGCTGATGGATGCTGGAGACAGAGACAGGGTGGGTGGGTGTGCTATTTCGCAGAGCCATGCAGCTGTGCCCCTGCACCAGCCAGAGCCCAGCAGGACATTCAGGCAGGACCAGCTGCCTGCGCTGGGCTCCCCTGGGTGCCAGCCAAACCCGCAGCCACTGTGCCTGAGGGCACCCGGGGGTCTGGCAAGGGACCAGTGGGCTCAGGGGGACATCCAGCCCCGCTCCAGCAGCTCTGTTCAGGGCTACACCCCGACCTTCTCGGGAGCCCACACCTTCCTTTTTCCTGCAGAGCTGCGCCGGGCTGGCCCGGAAGGAGCTGGCAGCCTTTGCACCGGGGCAGCCCCGTGTGCGGGTGTTCGGCGCCCGAGCCCCTACGGCTGCGGGGCGGAACCCAGCCAAGAGCCGCCGAACGGGGCCCGGAGGCTCCCGGCCCGCCGCAAACCGGCCCGGCTGTGTCCGCGGTGCCGTCCGCTCTCCTCCGCGGGGCCGGGCCCGTTCTGTCCCCGCGGGGTGGCTCCCCCACGCCCCGGTCCCGGTCCCGGTCCCGGTGCCGCCGCACTCACTCGATGTGCCCGGCGCGGCCGGAGCCCTCGATGGTTTTGGCTCCCCAGCGCTGCTCCCGCTCGGAGATGTCGTTCTGCGGACGAACCGCGGCCGTCAGCCCGGCCCGCACGGGGCTCGCTGCGCTCCGCCGGACCAGGCACGGCCCAGGGGTCCCGCACCCCATCCCCGCCGGGCCGGGCCGGGGTGTCCGCCCCACTCCGCAGAGCCGGGATGACACCCGGCATGTGCGGAATTCGCTGTTCGGGAAGACACTCGAGAAACCGCAGTGACCTCAGCCCTCGGGCCTGGCCATCATAGCCTTGTGTTGTAGCTTTGTGGAAGCTCTGAACATATATTTGATAAAGTGAAGCATCAATAAAGTATTTCCTAATATACAATAAAGCTGAAAATATGTATATATGAAATATAATGAAAAAGTTAATAACAAGTCTTATTGTATTCATGCTTACTTTGAATGCTTCCACAAATAGAAGAAATAAAGTAAGCAAAAAAAAAAAAAAATTGACAGTGTAGATTTTTCCTAAAACATTAATAACTTGAAACCATGAAAAATTAATTTCTTACTGGAAATAATTAGGCACGACTACACCTCACAAACACAGGACTCTTGTCCAACAGGAGAGGCTTATTAGGAAAGTAATAGAGAACCAAACAGAAAATGAAAATCATGACCATGTATGAATGCAGAGGGTTCCCCAGGCTGAACCCTTCTGCTCTCTCACCAACTCAACTCAGAGTTGAACTAGATAGAAAACAAGAGTGTAAGAGGCACAGAGCCACACCTGCACAAGTTGACTGTAAACAGAGTAGGATTTTTCATCTGGAAAAAAAGACGAATGAGGGAAATCCTGCATCCTGTACAGTTACAAACAGTGTGGGACAGAGAAAATTTGTTTGCTGTGTCTTGTAACATATGTTGTGGAGAGGACAAGGGAGTTACCCTTGTGACAAGGGGGTTTCTTAAATGAGCAGGTTTATAAAATCCTGCATATTCTGTACTCCTTAAGTGCCATTACTTGTGGTCAGACATGGGGTATGCAATAATGTAGGAAGTTCTGGAGACTAAACCTGGGAGATGTGTCAGAAGTGGCTCAGACAGGTGACCTGACAGTGCCTGCAAGGGGCTGATGGCACTCGGTTGATCCTGCCCTGCCAGCAGTGCTGCAGCCCTGCTGAGCCCCAAGCCCTGCCCCAGCAGCAAGAACTCAGGGCCAGGAGCTCTTCACACCACCAGTATAAGAGTTTCCACACCAGACACTCACCACGAAATCGGGGTCTGTGTCCCAGTCATCTCCCTCAGCCTCCACTTTCACTGACACGTTGTGTCCCACAACTGCTTTCCACATCTGCACAACAAGGACATAATGTCACTCAGGGTGGCCACACATGGCCACAGCTGACTCACACTTGGCTCACACCCAGCCAGAGCAGAACCTGGGCTGGAAGGGGCCCTCACAGGCTACCGGTCCTCACACATCTTCCCTCATATAGCACAGGGCACCCCAAGATAGCTGCTCCTGAGCCCCAGCATGTCTTACAGCAAAACACACAGGGCGTGTAGGTAAACCATGGCCTTCATGCACCCTGACTCTGCAGTAGGAACACACACATTGAAATGTAAATGAATGCTGGCATCCAATTTCCAGATTCTGCTTTTCCAACACACATTAATTTTCTGTGCTGTGGGAGGCTGTTCCCTGAGTTACCCCTGCTATTAGCTCAGTTGCACGTGCCATGGCGTGCTCCAACACCATGACACTGTGCTGCTGGATCTGAGGTGGACTCCTCAAGCCTCTTGTCTGCTTTTCAGCCTTTTAATCCCTGCCCATAGCCTAGAGAAGGATCAGAGCAAGGCTGGACAGTGGTGTGACAGAGCTGGTGCTGTGTGGAGTTCATGTCTGTCACATGGAGAAAATGGGAAATGGGGCTAAAAGCACTAAAGATGTAGGACTAAACTGGCTGAGGCTGTGGTGGAACTGCTCCTTCAGGCTTGGAGGAAGTGATGGGCCCAGGAAGAGGAAGTTAAAAGTAATGTGAAATCTAAAACTGCTGCATTTCATTTTCAAGGTGACCATGAAATAAACAGGATGAAAAAGCCCCCTCAAAACAACTGAGTTTTTCCAAAATGAGAGACAGAGAGAAAATATTAGTTTGCTACCCCTACAACCCAGAGCAATCACCCTCATCAGAGCCCCATCCCTTCCTATCCCATCCTTTTTTTCTGCCTGCAGTGTTGAGGAACTGCAAGTTCTCTGTGTCACCCAAAGCAGCTTTATCATGGGGCAGAGAGAAAGATGGAAGAGAATGTGCAGGAAAGACTGAGCTGAGCCCTGTTCTCCATCACACCAAACTGTAACCAAATCAGCAGGAAGGAAGAGAGCTCCTGTGTGCTGAATCTTCAGTTAACAGCAGCTTTTACCACGTGCTGCTCAGCTGTGCTAACCCCTCACTCCCATGGCTGCGTGGAAGTCTCAGACAGCCCTGAGCTCTTGGGGCAGTTGCCCTCTGTGAAAGCAAAATGTTTATGCTGAATCATTAATAATTCTCTGTTTATGCTAAGTAATTAACTGTCCCACATCAAAAGCTGCTTAAGTGAATAACCTTCTGGTTTAGTGCACTGCTCAGTTTCGAGCTGTCCTTTCTAGAGAACCAGCACTGTAAGATCAGGGAGCGAAGAGAACAGAAACCAAGAGAACAGCAATGATGATTCTTCCTTTTGTTAAACAAAGGCCAGGTAGTCAGCTAAGAGAGAAGATGAAGGGCTAAGGCAGATACACAGTGAAGACCTGGTTTCAGGCCTTCTCCAGGTGCCTCAGGACCATAGCCAGTCTGTGACATTGCTCACTGACAGCAATCCAGTGCCAAACTGGATACAGTTAATTGCGGTTAGAAGCAGGGGATGTGTAAAGGCTCATGTGGACAACACAGCCCCTTCTAACACCTTTCTTCTCCTTTCCCCCTCTCTCATTTATTGGCATCTCTCATGCCGAAGATTTTTAAAGTTTGTTGCTCATTTTCGTAAAGCATAAACCAGCAATAATAACCAGCTATCACAGGGCTGCTCATCATCAGGACAGCTGATTTGAGCTCAGATAAGATGGTTGAATGACCTTTTAACCAGCAGTTTTAAATACTGGTGTAAATGGTTCTTGACCACCCATTCTCCAAAGCCAGCTGCCAAGCATTGTGGGAGCCATGACAAACCACAGGCTGTAATCGCATCACGAGGCTCTGGACACTGTCCGTATGAGAAATATCAGCCGGGGTAGCATCTCAACCCTTTCTTGTCCCATTTTCCCCTGGGAAAACATCCACTACAGCACAAATACAGGCTACCACACAGCACAGTCGTGCTGGTAGATTTGGTAATGTCGTTCTTTAGAGCCTTAAACACAAGAACCACAATGATGACAGGACAATAGCCTGAGAAGCAAATCTCGAGTATTGTCCACTTAAACATGCTTGTTCAGGAAAGAGTTCTCTTTGCCCACCAAAAACTACACTTTTTTTGTAGTTATTTCTCACTTTCCACTCCCAAAACCCCCTCAAGTTTCTTACCTTTAAAGGCTCACCAGTTCCTGCTGGCAAACTTGCTGCTTTTTGCTCAGGCACCTGCTGCCAGTGACAGCTTTGGGCCTGTGTCTGCTCTGAGTTCCTGTTTTAACTTCAGCTCTTTTCACTTCCTGCATCCCAGCCCCCAGCTCTGCTCAAGTCGTGAGTGCCAGAGCTGGCCCCAGTGCTGCAGTTCCCCTGCAGGTTGCCTCTGTCCTGAGACACTGATGCAGTGCAGACAGAGTTCCCCCATCAGCACACTGGAGACCATCAGGTCCCAGCACACCTTGTGTTTTAAAGAAGACTCACATGGGTATAAAAACAAAAGTTCTGGTGGAGGCACAAATCCTGGAGCCAGGTCTTGAGCATGCCTTTTACTTTTGATATCTCTCCCCATTACTTGGAGGATTGATAACACTTAACTGTGCTCCTGAACCTTTTCCCATTGTGCCCAGGGCCCTGAAAACTCCTTTGATCAAACTTGGGCTTCTTGTTGCAACATCACCAGTACCCCCATGAGAGAACCAGAGTGGGCACAGTCCAAAGGCTGCACTGAACTGAAGTCAGTTGTCTGGTGACATTGTGTCTTGGGCTCCTGGGAGGCAGCAAACATTCCTGGAAAGAGTCTAGCACATGGGTGCTTTCAGTGTGCTCAGGAGCAACTTACCTGTGATTGCACCCATGCTGTTTCTCCTCAGCACTGGCCTTAATGCAGCTCTCATTATCAGGGGTGGATTGATCTGCCCTCGGCGAGGGCACCTGTGCAGGCTCCTTGCACCTCATCATGAGCTTTGTCTGCCATTCCCAGATCCTCACACCTGTCCTGTAAAGGGAGCTGAGAGGATTGGGAGGGTTCCCCTTAGAGCTCCATGCAGTAACTTGTATCCACTCCTCCCTACCCCTGATGTTGCCTTCCTCCCGGCACATAACCAGACCTGTCCCAGCCTCAGTGGTGGTGCTGAATTGGTGTGAGTGTCCGAGGATGACACAGCACAGCTTCGTTGGCTGACCTTCCTTCTCAGCCTTTATTGAAGATAGATCAGAAATCAAGGCAGGACAGCTCCACTGGAGAAGAAACAAAATGTTGAAATGTTTGAGACAGGAACCATCAGCTGAATGGCCCCGTCTTTCATCAGGTCAAACCACAAAGCTGTTCAGTCAGACTACGCTTAGCAGACCAGGAGATCCTTTTGTGGTTTTATTCCTATATTTAATCTAAGCTATACCTGTTCTATCTGGAGGTATAAAACATTTAAATGTATCTGAGGCATCAGAATCATGCCTTTAGTTCGGGGAAAAAAAATGCATGGACTTTAAGGAAACATACTTTGCTTATAATCCTTGCTCCTGTTAAACACAGTGGAAACGTTATCTACAGCCTTACAACATCCCCAATGCTGGCTTTTGTTCCAACGGTGGTCGGGGACTGTAGTAGTGACTATGAACAAGGATACCTGTTTTTGGCTGCAGAAAGTTGGGACAGTTGAACTGTCCCATCTGAATGACCAGCACATTCTAGCTCACTGTTGCCAACTTCTGTATCTGTCCTGGGGTTACACAACACTAACAAGGTGCAGTGTTCAGGCAAATGTGGAAAAACAAACTCAAGCAGGTATTGTTTTACTGGAATTGCTTTCATGATGCATGCAATGGTCTGGGTTGGAAGGGATCTTAAAATCATTAGTTCCACCCACCCCTGACATGAGACATTGCCTATTCAAGTGCTATTTCCTTATTCTGTCAGCTGAAAAAGGCTGAGCAAGAGGTGGGATAGGGAAAAAAGGTCATGACCTAGGCATTCACATTGTATAAAGAAACAGCTTCTGCAACCATCCCACAAGGCAGTGCACACAAAGGAGACCTGCAGTCCCACCGTGTCCCACACAAGGTGTGCTGATACAGCAGCACTACACTCTCCACTTGCAGAGTTACATGGCAATGTTACACAAACTCCATCTGAAAAATAAACTTTATTATACATACAGGAGCTCATACCCCAGGAAACTATAGACAAACTATTTGGTCACTGAATTTGACATAGTTAGAGGAAGTTCACACTGATAATCACAGACAGTCCACAGAGGATATCTAGTGCCAGTGCTCTGGACCTGCCAGAGATCCAGCTCTTTTAGCTACCGGTGAAATCAATCCACCCTCAAACAGGCTTTCTGCACCGGCTACAGCAGCTTAGTTTACCAGCAATATCAAAAGAACTACCTCTTTCCCATGGGAAAAATGTGACTGTTAATGCTCTACTAAGAGGCAGATAGGATTCTCCTGGCCAGTACTCTGAATGAAACAACCACTCAGGATCTGACAGCGAACGCGACAACTTCCTTTGCATTCAACATTCTCCATTTGGAAGAGGACAGTCTCAAATTCAGGAGGTTTTTAGAAAATATATGGAAATATATCCATATTTCTATTATATATCCGTATTTCCATATATCGTCAAAGATTCAGTTCATTTGCATCATTTGATTTGGGTCCAAACATGGCCAAACACCAGCACCAGCTTTCTACACCAGAGGGTTCTAAAATCAGGTTTTAGAACTCTGGTTCCTTCCTCAGCACAAGGGAGAGAGTTTATTTCTGGAGTTTCTGCCTTTGCTTTGGGCCCAAACAGCACATTATGGACCCCTTCAACACAGCCTGTGCATCTCGTGATGAGTATTTAGTGGATGAGAAGGCAGGAGCAGGGCTGCTCTACTAGAGGTAAGGCAGCACCTTCCATCATAAGAGGTGCACAAATGCTATAAATAGGAGGATTTTTAACTTACGAGCTAAAAGGTTTCATGTTTCCTATTCCTTTTAAATAACTAAATTACTGGCATTATTTTACAGGCTTGTCAGGGCAGACATATGACTGATTTTAAATGGAATGCTCACCAGGGCAAAATATATTAATTTTGGCCATTCTTCAACAGGAGATGCAACTGAGCGGGAAACATGATTTTAAAATTCACATTCCTTAAAGTGCCCATAACTTCCTTAGGATATGCATTTCAGACAGCTCTGAGCCATGGAGCAAATCTAAGGGGTGGAAGAAAGGGAAGACAATTCCTTTACATCCAGCTACAGTGTTCCCCCAACCCCACTCATGGATTCAGCCTAAGAGGGGAAGATTGTGCAGTTTTAGAAGTGCTGAAGTACTGCAGCAACTCAAGAGTATTTTTCTTATTCCTACTGCAGCACAATACTATCTAAAATGAGTGGTACTGCTTCCAGGAACAGATGCTGTCCTTGAGGCTTGCTGCACAGCTCTGGCTCAGAAAACGAACCACTCACGTAGAAACACTGAGGGAAGGGCAGATCTCCTGGGAGCAGCTCCCCAGCACCAGCACTGACAGCAGGTGCTGGGTACAGCTGCTGCTTCAGGGCCGGTTTGGGAAAGGCTGCAGCTGGGGCAAGTGCTGCCCTTCTTTGAGGGCGTGCAGGCCCTCAGCATGCAGAGGGCTGAGGCTCGAGGAAAACCTGTCACTCCTGCTCACAGATGGCCTGTGAAGCACAGGAAGAGCAGGACATGGAGAGCAAGCAGATACGTGGCCACTAGCAGTGGCAAGTGGGCTCGGGAGCGGAAGAGAGAGCGTAACAGGCGTCGTAGTCCAGGAGTACTCCGGGTCTGGAAGAGTAAAGAAAGACCAGTCACTACAAGGAATGGCTGTGGCCCCAGCTGCCTTCATCCAGAGCTCTCCAGACCATGGAGATAAGTTTGCTTAAGCTAATGAGTATAAACCTTCCCCAAATTGCTCCGCTGTCAGATCCTAGCACTAGGGCAATCCTCATGAAATGTTCCCCTTCCCCTGCTCTCTGCAAGGCTGTCCATGAACCAGCCCCACCCGATTTTGTTTCCAGCATGGTGAGAGCAGAAAAACTACACAGTCCCTGACCAATTTACATGTGTCTACAGAGGAACTTAAGTGCTGTAGGTTCAGAGTTTCTTGAGTCAGCTGGGGCTCACATAATTGACAGCTGTGAATGTTAAATTCTTACTCTGCTGGAATTATTATCCATGGAGTCGATCAGCAAGGACTGCTCATGACCTGGAGTCATATCAATGCTGGCACTTAAGGAAGATGACCACTCACTTGACTGCAACCTGTCACAACAAATATGAAATTAAATTCAGTTTTTTATTATGATGTCCCAAATCAACACTGTAATCAAGCTTAGGAAAGAAGGTATTTCTTAAAAAAGGAATCAATCCCTGCAAGGAAGTCCTGGCTTCACTTGCCAAGAGCTGGTTCCATTTGAACAGGTGTCATGCCTCCTGAGCTCACATTGAGCAAAAGAACAGGGTGGCCTAGCTAGCAGGAGTCCTTCTTCCTTTCAAGTGAAATTTTATATTGTGAAAGCCAGGGCAGATGACCTGAATGCTTTAAATTCTATGAAATTATTTTGGAAGCCAGCTCTGGCTGTAATAGTGCTGGTTCTTCCTATTTTCTAGTGACAGAGGCAGCAATCACATCCTGGGGCTATGGTTCATTAGTGAGATCAGCTGCAGGAGATTTTTATAGATGTTAATGCCAGAAGGAGCTAGAGCTGTCCAAACCTTGTAGCTATTACCAGGGAACCTCATCCAGAATTCTTCCATACAGACCATTATTTTTTTGCTAAATCAGCAAGTGTGTCAGAAGAAAGGCATTGTTTTCATGTAAAAGACTCCCCTAGTCCATAACTCCAGTTGTTTGAACTACCAGGAAATGCACAGCACATGTGCCTACAATCAGGTCATGTGCTAAAACCCCCTCCATAGTCAATGAAGAGAATCAAGCATTTTGAACCTGCTGCCCACTGCACCCTAATCCCAACATCTAGTCCAGATCAGCACCTTTGCTCTGCTGACTCTCAGGGTATCCGTGTAGTGCCCTGAGATAGGCAGAGCCCTGTGCAGTGCAGACCCCACTACTGGATACTGGGCATGGGGCAGGACAGGGGGCTAGGCTGAAGCTAAGCCTGGGAAAGGTGGACAAAAGTCCTTTCTCCTAAGTGTTTGTTTCTCAATAACCAAATTAATGAAAAGTTGATGTTAATTGGCAATACATTAAAAATTCTTCAAGTCAAAACTGCTTTAGGCATGACAGACAGGTGCTTACTGAGCAGACAAATCCCCTGGAAGCATGAGAAGTCCTCTTCAGCATGCACCCAATTCTCAGTCTCCAAATTATATTTTCCAGTACTTAATTTAACTAATTGAGAAAGTTGGCATCTAGTTTCTAGACAGAACTTGCCTTAATGTCTAATAATCTGTCTCATCATATCTGCCTACAATTGAAGGAACGGTTGCCCAGGGAGGTTGTGAAGTCTTCCTCTTTGGAGACACTCAACAGCCATCTGGACATGGTCCTGGGCAACTGGGTCTAGGCCAAGCAGGAGGCTGGGCCAGATGGTCTTTGGAGGCCCCTCAACTTCAACCCCTTTGGACCCCCAACCTCAACCTTTCTGTGATTCTGTGACAGACATGGTAGTTGTTGCTGTGCCACCAGTGCCATTTGAAAGAAGGATGTGATGAAGTGCATATGAAAAACAGAGCTAGAACCAGCACACTTCTGTGGTGATAGTGTTTGTTTGCTCAAGCTGCCTCACCTCCTGATCTGATCCTGTGCTGCAAAAAGCGCCTCCTCTGCAGCAAGACGACGGTCCCGTTCTTCCTCCAGCTGCTCCTCCAAATACCTAATATCCTGCTGTGTGCTGCTATGTAAATGTTCTGTTTCAGACAACCTGTCAGAAAATAACAAAGCATATGCCAAAAAAGGCCCAAATCATGGATCACTGTGTTTCTATTCTATTCACTAATGCAGTGTGTGAACAGACTGAAATTACTTCCCAGCTCACACAGGAGATTAGTCATCTTTACTATATATAAACTATTTGGAAAACTTGAGAGAAGATAAATCTTTTGAAGCTTCTGTTTCACATCAGGAAGGAGTTCCTTGCCTCTGTCACCATGGCTCTGCCTTCTGAAAATTATTTTGAAAGGGTTTGAGGAATCATGTGGTAGATCTTAGTTTCAGAAGGTTACAAGGAATCCTGTGCTACATCTCAATTCCAGACACACTCTCAGGCTACAGTCTTGAGACCAGGACCATTGATATACTTCAGCAGCTACTGAGGACGCAGCCTACCAGATACAAGATGCTGCTTTGGCTGGCATTGCTGCTGTATGTTATCCTTGTGGTTTTTTGAAGCTCTAATCCAAAGAGATAACTAATGACAGCTAATAAGTGCATACAGCAGTTCCTCCAAGTCCACAAGATCCTAGCATGGGACTGAGTTTTCCCAAAACACTGGTGGCAGAGTAAAAGCATCAGGCTCATCACTAGCCTCAAGGCCTCCATCAGGACCAACATCCAAACCCCTGTTTTCTCAGACTTTCTTTACCTCAGCTGCAGCTCCTGCAGTTCAGGTGTGTAAGTGCCTCTCTGCGCCTCATTCTTTTCTTGGGGTGCTCCTGGGGCAGCGTCTGTTGCAAACAGCTCCTGAAAGAACACAGGAATGTAGTGCAAACTGCACTGAATGAAGAGGACACACAGCCATTACAATGCTGGACAGTCTGCAGAGCCACTTGAAATGAGCTTTTCCCCGCTGTGCAGCAAGCCTAGCCCCCTTACCATGCTCTTGTCTGCAGCCTGCAGCTCCTGGAGCTGTCTTTTGAGCACTAGACAGCGGTTCAGGACCTCACTGTAGTGCTGATGGCTCACACAGGGGCTCCGACTGCTCCCTCGGAGCTGGAGGGAGAGGGCATTTTTCTCCTCAAAGGCCTGAGATAGCTGAGAAGAGAACACAACCGGCAAGCAAAGAAATTGATTTTGTGAAAGCAAAATTGTTCTCTGTCTAGCTGAGGGTAAGAGTTCTCTTGAGAACACATAATTGCCACGCTGCCCATCGCTAATGTCAAAAGACCAGTGACAATCTCCGAGAGTAGCTTGTGGCAAAGGTTTCTGGAACAGGGAGTCTCAAAACATCAAAGAGACGTACAGAATACTACATGTCCAGAACAAGATTTCTAAAGTGCTGATACTGACCTAAACCTTTCAGAAATATCATCAGTAAATTATTATTTTATATTCTCACTTTGTCCTTGAACACAGCTCTCTTTCTGAAGATTGATAAATTCCGGGTCTTCCATTTCAGTGTGGGAACTGACTGATTGTGATTCTGCACTGAAATGCAGGAAGTGTTTCAAGCTGGCAGGCAGAAGTGAAGATGACAAGCTTGCCTTCCCAAGGAGGGACTTCCTTCAGCAGCCCAGAAAGCAGGAGGCTAGAAAGTGCTCCTGACAATAGACATGGAACCTGTAAACAACTTTCTTCATATGGTCTCGCTCTCTGGTCCCTTTGTCTGGCCTTCATCTCCCCCATCCAACTTCTTTCTCCCACTGTCCCCTCCATCTGTCCTCTCTCCTCCCCTCTCCCTTTCTGTCATCTCTTTTTTTTCCTCCCCTGCCTTCTTCCCTCCTCCTTTCTCCCTCTGGTCACCTGGGAAAAAGGGCACTAAATGGCAGTGGCAGAAAAGCTGCTGGTTCAGACCCTGTCACTGAGCCTGCTGGATGGGATCTGCCTGGGGCCTGGATATCGTTCTGGTGCATAAAGAACAGCTGTCCCACTCATGGCTTCTCTCTGCAGTGCTCTGGCTCTCACAGCTGCTCACTGAGGGAGAGCAGTGTGGGACATGGAGGATGGGCTCTGCTGCTGTGCCAGCGCTGTGCAGCAGCAGCGAATCCATCACTGTGATTCTAACACTGCTTTTCTGAGAGATGTATTTCTGATTTTGTGTTACTTCATTGAATGCCTGCAAGGACAGATTAATTCCTGCTTCCTGAGCCATATTCCAGCCAAACCCTCCCCACATTCCTTGTCCCTGACTGCAAGCAAGTATAAGACATGTATCAGTACCTTGCTGTTTAACTGCTGAATTCTGAGCTCTTTCTGGTGCAGTTCTTTCAGACTGTCATTTAGCTGGGCCTGGAGGTGTTTCATCTCTGCTTCTAGGCTTGAAAAGTCCCCTTTCAGGACTTCTGGAGAAATCTGCCAAGGAAAGAACAATGAAAAATATACTGCACATATGACAACTCGCTCTTGTGTTTCTCCTCTCTTTTCAGTATTCCAAGGTCAAACCTAACATTATTCCTAGACCTGGAACTTGATCTGCTCAGGCAAAAGAGCAAATGGGGAATAAACAGAAATATCCTAAAAGCCATCTGAAAATACAAACAGTCAGGAAAGATTACCAAACTTGTACATATGATGGGTCCTGCTCAAAAAATGTCTTAAAGCTGTTTGCAACACAGGAAGAAAAAAAAAAGGCACATGAATGAGAAAAGAAAAAACAAACAAAAACCTAAAGCAATGTCCACACTGCTCTAATCAACAAAGACGAGAGGGCCAGCACTGAAGAATCCTCCTGGAAAGCATCACATGAACATTGTTCAAGCTTTTTCTTTGCATATATGCATGGGTGTATCAAAGGGATAAAGGAGATTTGCTACCCCCTCCACTGACATAAACCACTGGGGCATTGCAGACATGGCTGGGAGAGTTCTGTCTTGGCTCTGATGCACTGCACTGTGCATGCAGCCTTCCCTAGGCAAGCAAAATACCAAACACATTCCACTCCACCTTTAGGACTGTATACAGGGGGAATAAGAGAGCAAGTGCAGTGTTCAAGCCTCATCCTCTCTGGGCTTGAACCAGGATTGTAGATCCCTGTTACAGTAAAAACAGCAAGAAAAATTCAATAGAAAACTTAAAAATTAAGATCTGACATTAAAATGAGAACTAAGACAGAAAATCTTAGATTCAAAGACAGTGCAAGAGGGCAATTCTAAACCAGCCAGAATACACACCTGAGAAGTTCCATGCTGCTCCAAAGGACCCAAGGTGCCTCAGAAGCCCTGTCTCTTTTACCCTCTTTCTTGAAATACTGGAAACCAGGAACTTAATGAAGAGCACTTAAGGGTATGCCATAATTTCTACAACTTTCAGTGATGCAAGTTAGACTTGTTGGTATTATCTTTGGAGGCCTCACAACCACATCCAACGCTGCAGTCTGCAGGAGCTGGATACAGGCAACACATGCTCTTCTGGCTGAGTTTCAAGCTTCACATTTCCAGTAAAGAATCTGTATCTTTCCACCCACCTTGCTTTGGTGCTGCTCCTCTACGGTTTGAAACTTGCTGAAAGGCAGCCTCATTTCCTGTGTGAGCCTTTGTAAATGGCTCAGCTGCTTGTCCTTCTCTGCAATGGCCATCAGGTACTGCTCCTTCATCCTGCTGCTCTGCTTTTCCCAGGTGGTCTTCTCCTGTCTGCCCAGCATAAACAAGGGAAGTTACTAGTATCACTTATGATGACCAGGTACCCAGCTAAGAATGAGCCAAGGGTGATTCAATCATCACCTCATGCTAGACACGAAGTTTTATAACCAAGCCAAGCCAAAAAAATACACTTAAGTACAGGAACCTTAAAAGCAGGTTTAAGGAAGTTTTCTGTATTTGGTTGAACCCTTTGGATTATTCCATGCTGTCGCAGGGTGACTTTTTCACACTTTATGTGTTCCTGCACATTGTTTTGATCTCACTGTACAGAGTTTTGTCAAGGAAATTACTGGCAATGCCACTTGTCCCCATAATAATTTCTCTGCACAGTCATATGTACACCAGAGCCACAGTACTGATCACACCACATCAACCTGAGGCCATCACTCCATGTACAGTGTAAAAGCTGCACAGGAAATAAACCTCCTGTTCTTTTGTCAGGATAAATAAAATTTGTAAGATGCTTCAAACTTTACAAGATTTGAAGTGTTAATTTGAGGGTCAGATTGGGAGTAGGGGGGAGGGAGAGAACTACAAGTTTTTATATCACTCTGGACAAAGATAAGCCATAGACCTTTCCACAAAGAAAATCCCACCCTTTTCATTCAAGCCTCAGGCATTCTTAAATGGATCTTTGAAATATCTGAAAGCATTTCCCCCTGTTTTCAGAACAGAGCGTATTTGTCTGACTAGTTTTAGTCCAGTTGGAGAAGACAATTTTACTAGACTTGAATTACAGAGTTAAAAAAAAAAAAAACCAAACTAGAAGACATAGAGCAAGTGAAATCAAGGATTTATAATAAAATAAATATAGCTATACAAAAGTAGTATACTCTAAACTATGGTATCAGTGGGATAATAAAGGGTGTTCAGCAGCAGCCTGGAATGGAAAGTACTGTGATCATATACATAAGCTCCAATACAAGAAACAGCCTCAGTTTCCTCTCCAACAGATGATACTGACCACCACTGGATTAAGGAAATAAAAACAAAAACGTCATTGATCTATTTCACACAGGCATCGACCTCCAAGATGCTAGGCTGTAATTCTGAGGCAAAAGCTGGACAAGGGAAACACATGTCGTCTCCTGGCCAGGGCAGAGTGCTCAGTGTCACTTGGCACAGTCCAGGCTGAGCTCAGCATTCCCTCCACCTCTGCCCACAACTGCTCTTTGAGAGAAACAAACACATTTGCAAGCTCGTCAAGGCAGGGAGCAGACAGACAGCTCACCTGAGCTGCTGGAGCTCCTGCTGGTACACAACTCCTTCCTGCCTCAGCTGTTCTTGTAGACGAAGCTGTTTGTCTGCCTCTTGCTCCCACTGCTGCAGCTGTGCCTTTAAGCGATAATTTTCAGCAGCTTCCACCCCGACCAGGATGTATTGCTGCTGCAGATTCTCCAGCTCTCTTATCTGCAATTAAAGAGAAACATCATTGTGTGACAGCTGAGCAAACATCAGGTTTATTACTTAGAACAGTTTAAGAGCATTTCTTACTGTGGAGTCTGGAGGGAGAAAAGGTCACATTCAGATGACAGAGGAACTAAAAACAGAATCATCAAATACAGCAGTGTACTAAAAACTGCTCAGAATAAAAGCCCTCAGACAATTCTACTGGTAATGAGGGCAGTGAGTTTTGAGCCCTCCCATGAAGATGTGAAATACATTAACAAAAAGACCCCAGGCTACAATATTGATTACCTTATTCAGAGGAAAATTAAGTGACACAGAAGGAGCTGGTTAAGCATACCTCCTGAAGTTGGTATTTACTGTAAACGAGGAAACTGATAAGTAAAATCCTTCTGGGTCTCCAGTTCCAGTCAGGCTATAATTAGAAGTACGTTGTTACACATGCATCACTGAAACTGTTTTTGAAGACAGGAAGACATGGCTGATCTGGAGACAGGACAGTGCTCAATGACTGGCAGTGGGACCTGACTGTCAAAGTCTGTCTTCTGACCTGCAACAAGAACTCTGGAACTTGCTGGGCTGCACTGTGTCAGAGACTATACAAACACAGACACATCCAGTGTGCAGGCAAGAATGTCAAAAGGAATCTGCAATGTCTTGTACCTGCCTTGAAAGTCAGCTGCAAAGAGGAGGACGAAACTCAAGCCTTTGTTCTAGTCTCTTTTAGAAATCTAAGGCAAATCAAATGAGCTGACACAGATGTGAACTATGCAGGTTAACAGGGACTTTATTTCCATGATTTCATATTTTAAACCAAGCTAACAGAGAAACCACCCTGGGAAGTTAACAGTGGAATCATAGCCTCCATGCCAGAGAAAATAATACAGATGGCCCACACTGGATCCATGGGGTCTGATGGAGCATGCCCACAAATGCTAAGGTCATTGGGAGGCAACTCTATTACCTTTGAAAGGTCATGGTGACCCAAGAGGTTCCAGAAGACTGGAAGAAAGCAAATGTCATCCCTAGCTACAAGAAGGGCAAGAAAGAAGAATTGTGAACCTGCAGTCTGGTCAGCCTCATCTCCATCCCTGGGAAAGTGAGAGAGAAACTAATTCTGGAAACCGTTTCCAGATACATGAAAAAACAGGTTGGCCTGAGAAACTGTGGAATATTTACCAAGCTGTGGAATATTTACCAATTCAAAATCCAACAGGACATTGTACAGAGCAACCTATTCCAGCAAGCCTTGTTTGTGCAGGGGGATTGGACTAGAAGATCTCCAGAAGACCCTTTGAATCTCAACTATTCCCTTTGAATCAACACTATCTTCAAGCGATTCCATGAAGATGCAGCCTGATCTATGCATCACACTGCAATTACCAGACCTAAGTGCTGAATTTTAAGAGTTGAAGATCCAAACCTCCTGTGGTGCTTAAAGTAAGAGCAGGAAGAGAGAACATGGACTTACTACTCTGTCTCTGTCACTCTGCAAGGAGGCCAGCGCCTTCTTCAGACTCTGCACTTCTGAAGCAGTGGTGGAAAAGCTCCCTTCTTCTTGTTGCTTCACTTCTTCGATCTTGCGTGTTTTGTCCAATTCATTCAGCAGACGGTCTCGGTCATTCTGCAGGCTTGCCATAGCCTTGGAGAAAGATTTGACTTGGTTGGAAGAGCCTTCCAATTCCAAAGACAAGTGGAGAAGCTCATCATCTTTAGCTCTGAGCTGCTGATTAAGTTTCTCAATCTGGGCCAAGAGGCCTCTTTCATCAATAGCCTTCTGCAGTTCTGTCAGCTCAGACCTCACCGTATCTCGGTCCCTGACAGTGGAATGTTGCTCCTCTTGTAGCTGAGCCATCTGTTTCTGAAGATTCTGCACTAGACTCTTTTGTTCCTCCAAGTCTACAGAATATTTCTGTTTCAAAATATGAAGCTCTTCATTGGCCTGGTCTCGGCTATCCTGAAGAGAGCTCATGGACCTCCCAAAAGACTGAATTTGAGCTCTGAGATCTTTGTTTTCATCTGTGACTTCAAGCAATTTCTGTTCCATTTCCATCAAGTCCCGTGCCAACTCTGCTACTCTCTCTTCAGCTGTCTCGGTTTCGTTCCTCATTATCCCTGCATCATGATGCAGGTGCTTCAATTCCTTCCGAAGCCTGTCCTCAGCCTCTCCCACTCTCTTGGCTGCATCCCTCTGAACACCTTCTAGCTCCCCCTCAAGTTCTTTTATTCTTTTCTGGGAGAGGGAAAGCTCATGACTCAGTTGTTGTACCTCTTTCTCTCGAGCCTTCAGTTCTGCTTGACACTCCACAATGGGACTCCCCTCATGTAATGCTGCCATCTCACTCTGCACCTGCGACAGAGAGGACATAAGAGTTTCAATCTCTTGAGACATACCGACTTTATCCTCTCTTAAGGCTTCCATGCACTTCCTGAGATCATCCTGAGTATGCTCAGACTCTTTCAGCTGTTTTTCTATGATTGCCTTCTCATTTTCCAGAGTTTGGATCCGCTGAAGCTGTATTTTGAGAAGTTGCTTCTGTTGGGAGTCCTTTATTGAAATCACTTGGTTAAGGTCTTCTCTGTACCGCACCAACTCTGCATTCAGCTTGGCATTCTCAGAGTTGAGGTCATCCATCTGGCTATGGAAACTTCTCATTTCTTCCTTGAGCTTGTTGTTTTCAGCAGCAGCCTCTTGAATTAGCTGGTCTTTTTCCAAGATGATAACAAGATGGCGTTCCTCAAGCTGCTTGTAGTCTCTCAGAATGCGGTCCCGGTCGTCCTGCAGAGATGACATGGACCTGGTGAAGGAGTCCAGCTGTGCCTTCTGCTGCCTACTTTCTTCTCTGCTTATCTTCATCTTCTCAGTGAGATGATCGAGTTTGTCAAGAAATTTGTTCTTCTCATTTTCCAAGGCTTTTTTATCGTCTTCCTCCTTACTTAGCCTACACTCCAACTCTTTCATCTCTTCAGAATGGTGCTGCTGTAATTCAGATAGAGCAGCCATCACTGCTTCTTCTTTGGCAGACAGCAAACTCATGATCTTTTGATCTTTGGCACTGGTTTCTTCATGCAGCTTATTTGTTAGGTCCTTGGAAGCCTGCAGGTCAGCTTCAAGCTGCTCACACTTGAGTTTAAAATTCTGGATATTCATCTCTTGTTGTTTGACCACAGTCCCCAGCTCTTCCCTGGCCAGCTCACATTTGGTGAAGGAATTCTGTAAGTCAGCAAGCTGGTCTCTTAGGGTGCTGATTTCTGACTTCAGTTCCTGCTGTTCATTCTGAGACTTGCTGTACAGTTCCTGAGACCTCTCAAGCAGAGTCAAAAGCTCTTTTTTTTCCTCCTGCAACATTTCACATGTCTTTTGATGATGCTGAATCTCCTTCCTGCAGTCAGCCTCCCAGTCTTTCTTGTTGCATTCCAGCCTGAAAAGATTAAGTTGGTCAAAAATCCACAAAGTATCTCAGTATCTAAACCCACACTAACTCTGTTGTTATAGTAATTTAGAAAAGCCACAGAAATTGTTTTACTTAAAGAAAGCAAGCTGGAAATATCTCTCAATTTAAAATTCAATATATCTTTTAAAGTTCTGACTGTATTACCGCCTTAAAGGGGTTGTAGCAGGGGAATATATTCTTTTAAAGTTGTTCATATCAATACTGAAAAAAGTGTTCACTTAAACACTGAATGTTATCACCTCCCTGTCATTACATTACTCTTCTCGTCCATTGTAGCTAACAATAAAAACAACCCCATGCCATCCCACAATAAAATTGCTGGTTCTGATACCTTTGATGTCCATTTAATGCTTCATCATGCAAAGATACAGCATATATATGTAAAACTATTTTACTCACGTAAGAATGGTTTCGTTTTGAATTTTGGAAATACACAGATGTATACACATTTTGATAGGTTTCCATAGCTCCATCTTCCCCTTAGAATTTATTTTGGGACTAAATTGGAATTATGTATCCCAATGCTCTCTTGACTTCTCAGTGCAAAAACTCAGTGCAAAAGAAACTCTTTAATTAATCTGAAATTTTAAATACTCTGGAGAGTAATCAGATGGTGAGTGCTTGTCACAGAGAACAGATTTAACACAGGTATTCTACGGACGTGAAGAAGGCCTATTCTAGAGTGATCACCCCAAGTCCTTGTGCAGATAACAAATACAAGTAACCTTTTCCTCCCCTGACACAGCTTATTTACCTGGATACATGAGTCTGGAGTTCTTCCACACGCATGGTCATGTGTTTCAGCTGGTCCTGTAGCACAATACAAGCTTCCTCTTTCAAACGTATTTCTTCTTCCTTCTTTTGAATAGTTTCAGTGAATTTCTTCTCCCATGTTTTTGATTCATCTATCACTCTATCCCTATCATCCTGAAGGGAAGACATGCTCCTGGTGAAGGCTGCAAGCTGGGCTAGTGTTTTGTTTAGATTGCCTTCCAGTTGCTTGGCTTCTTGATCCTTTGTCTTCAAGGAGTCTTGCAGGTCACCAACTGTTGTTTCCATATGGTCTTTCTCCCTCTGCAATGTTGCCAGCTTTGCTTCCATATTTTTGATCTCCTTTGAGTGCTTGTCTTTTTCCTGTTCCAGTCTTCTTTCAAAGTCCTCATCCTTTTTCTTCATTTGAATTTTAATTTTCTCTTTGTGCGCTTGCAACTCTTCTTTCACTTTGATACTCTCAGCTAGAACCCTTGCTGCCTCACTCTGGGTGTCATCCAACACTACTCTGCAGTGAGCAAGCTCTGCCTGGGTTTTCTTGGTGTCTTCAACTGCTTTAGCTGAAATTTCTTTGGCTGCTTCTACCTCTTTCTGAGTCTCACTCTGCAGAAATTCCAGAGCTTTAACAGTTCTTTCTAAACTACTGTTCTTTTCCTGGCTTTTGATACAGTCCTTCTGCAGCTGCTTAATCTCCTGCTGTTTCTGTTTCAGCAGTTCTTGAAGCTCCTTTATATGCGTGCTGCTTTCTCCTCTCCAATTGTATTTTAGCATTTCTACAAATTCCTTTTGCTTTTCTGAACTTGCTTTGCTTTTCTCCTTTGCCATCTGACTTTTCTCCTCCTCCAGTTTGTGCATCATTCTCTGCAAGCTCTGAAGTTCATGTTTCAGTTGATCATTTTTGATTTGGAAGTCTGTTGCATCTTGCTGATAGTTTCCAATACTTCCATTAAGTTCTGCCAGCTGATTCATGAGCCTTTCTTCCAAGTCATCCTTTTCAGCCTCTAGAGCATCCTTCAGTGCTGTCATTCTGACCAGGTCGTCTCTGGCTTCTTGGACCATTTGCTCCATCTTTGCTACTGTGGCCTGCAGATCATTCACTTCATGGACTTTCTCTCCCATTTGGTGCTCTAAAGCCCTTTTCTCACCTGCTAAAGTCTCAACAGACCTGCGGATGTTGCCCAGCTGTTGCTCTGAAGCCCTTCTATTATCTTCCATCTCTGTGATTCGCTTGGTGAGCTCAGCTATTTGCTGTCTGTAGAGACCAGGATCCTCACAAGGTCTATCACTTTCAAATGCCTCTTGTTCCAGCTCTGCAGGAGGCTCTGATCGAAAAGTGACATCCACTTGATTTTCAGACTCTTCTGTTGGTGGTAGTGTGGCAACTGCCTCAGTTTCTTCCTCTGCTGTCTGCTGGGCAACACACCTGTCTACAAGTTCTCTGCTTTCCTTCAGCTTAGATTCTGTTACCTGCAAAAGGCACTTCAAGTCCATAATCTCTTGATTAAGAGACTCCTTTTCAGCCATTACTGTCTCAAGCTGAGTAGAAAGAGACTGGCACTCTCTCCTAGAGCACTCCAGATCTTCTTTCAGGCTAGTGTTTGTAAAGCTCTCTCCAGTCCTGTGTAGCTCTCCATCTGTAAAACGCATCTCTGCTCTAAGCTTCTCATTCTCCTCCTCTAGTTCCAGGATCTTTTGTTGCTTTGACTTCGCAAATTTCCTCATTTTCTCCTTCATTTCATCCATTTCCTGTCCAGCTTCCTGTAGCTGCTTATCTGTTTCCTGTTTTTTTGCTTCAGCCCCTTTTAGCTGAATGAAGATTTCCTGCTTTTCCTGCCTAACAGTTTCCAACACACGCTGAATTCGCTCAGCCTCGTTACTCACATTCTCATATGACTGCAGCAGAGTTTCATATTCTCCCTGAAGCTCCTTGTATTTCTCCTGCCACTCAGAACTCTCAGTGGCTTGAAAGCTTTTCAATGATTCCACCTCCTTCTCCAGCTTCTCCTTCTCTAGAACAACTCTGTCCAGAGTAAGTGTAAGGTTTTTACAGCAGCCATCAAGATTCTGATTTTCTCTAAGTAGTTTATCAATTTCTGCAGTAAGTTTTTCTCGCTCTCCAGTGAGGCACACTAACTTTTCTGTTAAGGTATCTGTTTCTTTAACATGGCAACATATTTGGCTTTCCATATTTGTCAGCTTGACAGAAAGATTGTCAATAGTAGTTTTAGCATTAGCTAGCTCTTCTTTTAGAGACTTACTCTCCTTTAGTGCCTCTTTTCTAGAAATAAGTGCTGCTTGCAACTTTCTCTGCATTTGATTCTTCTGCTTAGCTGCTTCTGCATTGTCTTCTTGCTTCTCCTGAATTTCAAGCATCTCTGTTTGTAGTCGCTTGCTTTGCTCCTCATGCACCTTAGCCTGAGCTTCCAACTGACTACACAGTCTTTGGACAGATTCCTCTTTTTCCAGCAATTGAGCGTGCATATTATTGAGAGTGTCGCTTTTCTCCATTAACTGCTGGTTAAGAAATTCCATTTCTTCATCCTTTTGATGCACAAGAATTTTCAAGTCTTCCAGACTGGCCACTCCAGAAATTTTTCCTTGATTCTCCTCCAATTCTGTCTGAAGACTTGCTCCCTTAGCTTCAGCTTGGTCAGAGGTTCTCTTCAGCCCTTCTATCTCTATAAACAATTGTGCTATGTGCTGTTGCAAATCAAAGATTAATTCTGATTTGTGAGCAAGCTCCCTTTGCATATGGCTGACATTACATTCCAATTTCTCTTTCTCCATGTGCAATTTGTCAAGGTTTTTTTTCCACTCTTCCTCAGAAATATCTGCAACTTGTACAAGCTTGTTATTTGTTGTATCTTCTGCTTCCACGGATGAAGAATCCAACCTACCTTGACTCCCAAAAACACTCTCTGCTGATCCTTTCTGCTCTTGGAGCTGTCTGAGCTGAGCCTGGATGCTGTCCTTCTCTTTGCTTTGCTGATCAAATTGTTCTTGCAGGATGTTGTAATCATCTTTTTGCTGTTTCAGTTGTTCTCTGTGATGCCTGTCTTTTTCTTGAGCCTTTTTTATAGTGTCTTTGCGAGATACGAGAGCTTCTTGAAGTTTTTTTTGAAGTTGTTCTTTTTCTTGTTCAAGAACTGAAATCCTTTCTTTAAGAGCAAACTTTTGTTTTTCTTCCAGATTTGTACCTGCTGAACTGTGTTTCTCATTTTCTTCATCAACTTCTGGGCTTTCATTGGTTTCAGTTACTTTGTCAGGAATTGTCTGATGCTCCATGATTTCATCTTTAACTGAAGCAGTGTTTGCCTTATTTTGCAAGCTTTGCCTCATTTCCTCAATCACTGCCTGCAGTCGTGCTTCAGTAGTTTCTTTTTCCTTCCGTATGCTCTGCAACTCAGATTCCTTTTCAGAAAGCAGCTGAATCATATAGTCCTCACGGGAGTGGTTTTCAAGACCCATTTCTTTGCTCATCATGCTTCTCACATCTTCTTCCCCTGCAGCTGCCTGAGCCACTGAGGTTTCCAATTTTTGTTCTCTACTCAGTTGTTCTAATTCATTCTCCAATCTGGTTACCTTCTTCAGAAGCTCCTTCCTGTTCGCAAGTACTGCTTGCAGCTTCCGCTTTACTTGCTCGTTTTCTTTTCTCAGAAGTTCAACTTGATTTACTAATTCCTCATTTTCTTTACTCACTGCTTCTGCCTCATTCTGCTGTTTGGATACCCCACACTTCACACAGGTATCTTTTGCTCCTACGTTCTGTTCTTTTTCTTCCTGGGCTTTTAATAACAGACTTGTCTGCTCCTTAAGATTCTTCAGCTCATTTCCTAGAGAAAACTTCTCTTCATTCAGCAGGACCATTTTCTCAGACATGCTGACACTGATCTCTGCCATCTGTCGGTCCTTTTCCAGCAAGGCTTGTTGCAGGCTCTCTATAGATTTGGTGTGCTCAGCAACAAGCTGTTCCAGGCTTGCTGCCTCGTGTCCCTTTAAGGTTAACTTGTGGGAAAGCTCTTCCATCTCTGCTGTATTCTTCCTCAAAAGTTGTCCTAGATCAAGTACTTCACATTCCTTTGTCTCAACCTGGCTTCTCAGATCCTTTAGTTGCATGTCCTGGTCAGAAAGCTGAAGTTGTGCTTCATCCAAGTCCTTTTGCAAAGCTTCAATTTTTATATCCTTGGATTTAAATTCATTTTTAAGGCTCTGGATTTGCTCTCTTAGAAGACTGCTTTGACTGTCTGACAGTCTCTGCTTTTCTGAAAGAGCTAGCTCTTCTGCCAGTTGCTTCACTTGCTCCTTCAGTTCTGTTATGGTAGCAAGTTCTTTGGCCTGATCTTGTTCTTCAGTCAATACACAAGACGTACTGTCAGAATCCTCTCCTTTTTTCTTGTATTCCTCAGCCAACTGGTTTAGCCTATTTATTTCTACACATTTTTCTCCTAGTTCTTTCCTAAAGGATTCTTCTGATTTCTGCAGAATTATTTGCAGTTCTGTAATTTGGTTTTGTAGCTTGATCAGCTCTTGAGATTGAGAGGTGCCAGGGCTTCCCTGAGGCTCTTCTTGGAAGCTGATTCCATTTTCCTGAAGAAAGCCAATTTGCTGCATTTCTGTTTCTCTCAGTAATGAGACACTCTGTGTATCTGAAGCCTTCTGCTCCTCCCTCTCCAGACACTGTATCTGTGAATTCTCTTCCAGCTGGTTACCTTCTGTTTGGCTGCCTGTAGAAGTTTGGCCACTGGGGCCCTTGAGCTGGCTTTTCAGAAAAGTTATTTCTTCTTGGGCTTCTTTCAGTTCCAGCAGCAAAACAGACAACTCTTTCTGTTTCTCTGCAGCAATGTAGTCTAGAATTCCAGGTGGACAACTTTCCTCAGTAAACTGCTTGCTTCTATTGGTAAAGCCATCTGTTCTTGCCTAAAAGAAAACAGTAGGCATCATTTTTCCTTTGAGTCTTGTGAAAGGGCCATTTCTGGAAGTATCTGCTTTCCACATTTTGTAGCTTTTGTAGCTGTCTCAAGCTGGCTTCTGCAATACATAGAAGCCTTGCTAATAACAGGGGGACTCTGTCTTGGCAGTGGGGGGTGGACTAGGTGACCTCCAGAGGTCCTTTCCAACCCAAACTATTCTGTGATTCTGTGACTTCCCAGGTCACTTCTGCTAATTTCAGTTTCTGAAGTTGCAGCATGAAAGATTCTGGCTTCAGGATCAGATCGTAACAACTTCCTAATCCCTTTTTTCCCCTTCTCTCTTGATTGCAAGATAGTATGACTCTGAACTGTTTAAGTTCTCCTGTGATTCTAACAAGCCCTCTAGTGTACTTAGCCAGTCACAATTTCATGGCATCCTATTCACAGTCTCTGAATAAGGAGGTTTTGTCCCCTATTCGATCTGTCCATTAACATGGCAAAGAAGCAGGATAGAAACCCATATTCCAATCTGTGTCCATGCCCAAAGTGAAAGCACTAGACAAAGCACCTGGAGCAAGGTGCTTGGCTTTTTCCAAATAACAATCTTTAGGTTTCTTCCCAACCCCCAAACAGATTACAAAAGAAAAGCACTCACAAATCCTCCCCAGACAGCTTGGACCAACAGTCCACCAATAAGTCAACATGCTGCACTGTAAAGACTTGGAGGTCCGAAACAGTTTATGGGGAACCATTAAAAGAGAGCTGCTCTTAAAAAAGTCTGCTGTCATAATGAAGCAACCACTTTAAGTCCCAGGAGGTTAAAAAGAGCCAACTCTTCGAGGCTCCTAAACTAAATTAAAGTTTTTGTATCTGCAAATGCATACAATACTGAGACCAAAAGGGTTTGTACCTCAGAGAGCATGGAAGTGTCACCAAAAGGCTTTTGCATTTCAGAATTCACCAGGTCTCCTGACACACCTAGTGAGAAAAGGAACACTTGTCACCATCAGTGTAACAACTTGCAGGTAAAGTCAGTAGGTAAGTGAAGGGACAAATAATGGGAGCAGAGCTTCTATAGAAGGTGAGAAAAGAAAAAAGAAAAAAAAAAAGACAGAAAAAAAAAAAAAGACAGCAAACCAAGCACAGAAGAAAACAACCCAGCGTTGGAGTCTATGCAGTGCACAGACTTCCTGTTTTGGTTTAACCTCAGCCAGTAATTCAGATGCTGCAGCTGCAGCATGGCTCTGTGCAACCCCCTGTGTTTGCTGCATCACCTGCAGGCAGCACTTCTGACCCCCGCAGAAGGATGAAGAGCAAAGAGACAAGAGAACCAGGTAACAGACTGGTTTGACTGGTTTTTTTTTTTTTTTTTTCTCCATGTGGGATGCAGCATGGAATTCCAGACACAAAAAGACATTTACTAGCTTGCAGAGGAACACACAGCTCTTCATTTCATCTTAATTCTCTTCTGTGCCTTACACATCAGTCTTTGCATCTACAAACACACTCCTTCAAACACTTCTCTCTTTCTAACCTTAGCAACCACTTTTCTTCTTCTCTTCTTTTATATCCTACCCATCCCACACTAGAGTGTTCTCTTCTACCTCATGTAAATCCTTTCTGCCTTCTGTAGATTATCATCTTTAGATTCTGACCTCAGAGCTCCTCTTTCTAAATCATCTCCAGATTTGTCCCTGAAACTCCTCAAAGTTTCACAATTTTCTTGTCACATGCCTTATTCTGTGTCCTCACCTGTAGAAGAAGAGCAGTCTACATAAGAAGCTGGAGCTTCCACAGTCCACAAGTCTTGCAATTTTGCCTCAGCACCAATATTCTTATCCTGTGGGATGAAGAAAAGACACTGAGCTTTGAGCCAGGATCCTGGTACAAGAAGACAGCTCTCTTAGCTGTCTACTGCTCTGCCAGCTCCAAGTAAAACCTATCCAACTTTGGACACAACTCTGAAGCCTAATGAAAACAAGCAAACAAATAAATAATGAAAAAGAGATTGATTTTGATGTTAAGCAATAGATAAGACATATCTCTGCAGATTAACAGATCAATGGATGCAATGATCTAAATAATTTCCTTTCTACATGATTTCTCTTCCATCTTCACTACCTCAAAGGGACTAATTACAGTATCATAACCTCTCACTGACCACCCAAGCAGAGAAGGTGAGAAGTCACGTGTCTGTCAGCCTATGCCTTACTGCTCCAGCAGACAAAAAACCTGGAGCTTTCCCAATAAAGTTATGCTACCACACAAACCAATAACCCCACAAGAACCTTTTAACTATTAGATGCCTTAACCTAGGTTTGGGAAATTATATTACTTGGCCTAAAGCCATGGGTCAGGTGCACAAATGGTAGGAATAGCTGTCCAAGTGTAAAAACTTAGATGTAAGCTATTTAGCTGGACTCTTTTTATAATGAAGACATTGAAATGGACCACTCCAGGGTTGTTTTCATTGACCCATTTTCAACATTCACCTTGTGGCGGGTGAGTCATATGCTAAAGAACCTGTTTTTTCACTGTCTATAAAGGGGCAGTAGAAAATAGTTAAAATGCTTACATGTGCCCTTGAAAAGCCTACGTGTGTTGGTGTGTGTGCACTCCCACTGATCTACCAGCTCACAGCGTGCAGGCAGTTGGAAAGTGGATGAATTACTCAAAATGCTTCTCCGGTTCCAAATATCAACTTTTACCTTAATACTTCACAGTAATATACAAACCTTCTGATAGAGAGGAATGTATTAGACAAAACACAGCATTAACCTTTCCCCTGTGGGCAGGATGGGTCAGCAGAGCAGGCTGCAGAGAGCCAGACCTTGCTCTGTGCTAACAATCCATTCCACAGCAAATCCTCAGTACAGATACGCAGAGGCTGTCATCTCCCCATGCTGAACACAGGGCCAAGCAACAGGTTCCTAATCCTGCATTCTTCACAACAACAGCCTGGCTGCACTTGCACCTGCAGCTGGACACTGGAGCAGCACAAGGACAGTGCCCACCTGTCCCCACTCACGGAGCCCCACACTCAGCTCCCCCAGTCAGTCAGCCAGGTGCCCATGAGGGCAGTGGTCATGGTTTGAAAGGCATCTTATATAATGACAGCTGAGCCTTTGGAATTTTATTTCCAGAGACCCGTCTGAGATTAGCCCATAGCTCTGCTGAAAACCTAACTCACAACATGTAGAAAATAGCACAAATGTGGACTGGATGGATGAAGGACACAAGAAAAGCACACAGCTGGCAAAGGGAAACACAGTCTGTTACTAACACAGTGCAAGCTGTATTTGGAAGCTATTTCTGTCTTTCACCATTAATCCAGTTAATAATAACCTTCAAAGAGGATTGGTAAAAAAGACCATGACAGCTTAGCTGTTTTAAGGCCAGTCCTTGACCTATTTTAGTTTTAGCTTATTTCAGCTTCTTAATCATTACCTTTTCTGCATCTTTTGTGACCATCACAGCTTCCTGCTGAGACTCCTGGAGAACAACTTGCAAATGTGGTATTTCTGAAACATTCAAACACAAAAAATGTCTTTGAAATTTAAGACTTTGCTTTAGATAGCAAAGTCTTCCAGGAGCTTTTGAGAAAGGACCCATGGCTGTTAATAACACTTATGTAGTGAAGGTATGTACTGTCATGCGATAATGTGGGTTTGGTTTTTTTTAGAGGCCACCACACAACCAACATGCTCTTTTAAGCAGCTTTTAGAAAAGAACAATTGTTGTCATACAGACATACTGAAAGACAGGTAACAGAGATTCAAGTTTTAAGAAACATTTTTATAAAGGAGAGGAAAGAACTACTGTAGCAAAACGTTTCAAATTTCATTTGGAAAAAATAAAATTACAAATTGTTATAAATGTACAAGAAAAATACATTCTAATTCATCTCAGTTCTAATTAATGTATTAGGTGATGGCTCAGCTTTTTAGCATAGCAGCCAGTAAAGCAACAAACACTGTGTCTTCCCCAGAAATACTAACTTAGAAGCATTTTAAAAAACAGGCCCCATTTTTGTGAACACGTTTACTAGCAATGATGGTATGAAAAATAGGTTAATATATATGCAAAATAAAACTCAGGACCAAGTTAAACAGTTCTCTAAGGGGTATGAATATCTGTACTTTTCACTTCTGAGCATGCAGAGAGGACACACATACCATCAACATACAGTACAAGGTTTTCTTCTGTTCTCCTTCAAACACTCTTGTACATACAATTGATTATACAAAACTGCATTTGCTAAGTACTACGGAAGCTGAGGAAGCTCAAGTGAACGTTTTGTGAATTCTAACAACTGGAAGGAAGTCTGTGTTTTCTGTGATAATGGCTTTCCTTTATTGACCCATATTCTACTGTAGTCTTTCTACCAAGTGAACTATGGACAGCCTCATACAACGTTATGCAAAAGCTGCCTCAAGAGAAGTTCAAAGAATCCATACAGATGTAAATAGAGTTACAGATATTCTGGTCTAATGCACTGCTAAACCCACGGAAATTGAGACTGTACAAGGATTTAAAGAATCTTTATATTTCAAACAACAACAGCTTGAAATTTGAAGGCATTTGTTGAGGTCTACTTGAAAAGCACCAAAAATTGCAAAATATAAGGTAACTATAAATCCTTATTTCATTCTATCCAAGTTGGGAATGGATTATGGTGGCAGTTTTAGGCATCCCACTTTAATTAAGACTGACAAATTCACGACACAAAAAGGAGTAACAAAGTACTTAGAACCTATAAAGCAGACTTAAAGGATTTTTAATGTTTCATTTAATATTTTGGTCGTTTTTAAAAAGAAATTACATTTCCCAGTGTTTAAGATCAAAAAAAAACAGTAATCAAGGGTTCAACACACCCACTGGAAACAGAATAACAACAACAACATAAGCTTGTTTTGAAGTAAATATGCAGTTAAACATGCATTGGGAAAGATGCTTTAAGTAACATGACAGTGAAGCTCTGAGTCACCACATTTTTCAGGTGGAATTCCTTTCACTAGAGGGAGGGAGGAGCTGCTTTTTAAGAAAGCTGACTGAAGTTTTCCAGGTGCATTTTGGGTGTACTCAACTGTAGCTTGGGGCACGATACCAGATTGAAAGCTGGATTTCTGTGAGGCCTTTGCTACTAAATTGCTGCTATGGGTTTGACAGGTGGGCTGTTAAGTGGGGTAAGGAACTGGCTGTGTGCAAGGAGCTGCAGTCAATGGCTTGACATCCAGTGGGAACCAGGAGCCACAGAAGTCCATACTGGGACTGGCACTGTTTAGTGTCCTGACTGCTGACAGGACAGCTGGGTGGAGTGCACCCATGGCACACCTGTGGGTGACCCAGGCTGAGCAGCTGATTTTGCTGGGGGGATGTGATGCCATTCAGAGAGACCTGGACAAGCTTGAAGAATGCAGCCATGCAGCCCTTGTGCACAGCAAGGTTTAGTAAGACCAAGTGCAAGGCCCTACACCTGGGCTGGGGCAATCCCCAGTACCAGCACAGACTGTGGGGTGAATGGATTGAAAACAGGCTACAGAGGAAGACTCTGGGATTCTGGTAAACTAAAAATTGGACAAGGGCAATGCGTGCCTGCAGCCCAGAAAGCCAATCATACCCTGGGCTGCACCAAAAGAGGTGTGGGCAGAAGGTTGAAGGAGATAATTCTCACCCTCTTCCCTGCTTTTGTGAGACCCCACTCAGAGCACTGTGTCCAGTTCTGGGGTTCCCCTGTACATGACAGATGTGGATCTGCTGAAGTGAGTCCAGAAGAAACCACAAAAATGATCAAAGGGCTGGAACATTATCTCCCATGAAGAAAGGCTGAGAGACTCATGGTTGCTCAGCCTGGAGAAGAAAGGCTTCAGAGAGGCCTTATTGCAGCTTTTCAAGAAGGCTGCTTCTCTCTGGATTGCCCAGAGAAGCTGTCAGCTGCCCCATCATTGGACATGTTCAAGGTCAAGTTGGATGGGGCTCTGAGCAACCTGACCTGGTAAAGGATGTCCCTGCTCAGGGCAGGGGGGATGGACCAGATGACCTTTATGAGTTCCTTCCAACCCAAACCATGCCACGATTCTAAACAATGTCTTGAAGTTCATTAAAGATCTGCATCTCTGAGATCTTGGAACAAAAAAAGAGAAAGATGATGTTCTAGGACTGTAGGAATCTGGTTTATTGGTGATTATTCTCTATCTTTGAATGCCAGGAAGCAAAATGAATCTACTTCTCAAAAATCAAGACAGCCTACTGTCACAGTGTCAATCATACCAGACCCTGAAGTAAACACGTGAGGGAATCCACTGTTTTATAGTAAAATTCCAACAGAGCTGTGATATTTCTGCTAGCAGTCTACACGACCAGACACTCAAAACCAATGCAGTTCTCTGGGGTTGCTATATGTGGCATATATATGGGTCCCTTATTGCTCAGCAAAAGCTATCAAAAATACCCCTCCCAGAAGTACCACTTGCAGATTGTCAGCATTTTGTACTGGGGAAAGCTACCACTTCAGCTCTATCTTATTCTGTAGAAGCTAATTCTAGAATGATTCTTAAGTATATTAAGAATATTAAAATAGGTAAGGTAATCATACAACCTTCTGTCTTCTGTCTTTCCAAGTTTTCTGTGGGCAGGAATGAATTCCCATTCTGGTCTTCCTGATCTACTATTTTTTCCTGTGAAGTTGATTCATCCTGTTTAAACAGGATGGAGGGGAGAAAGACAAATTTTAATACCATTTATAAATACATATTAGTCTTTGATCATTTGATTAACTTTTTTTTTTTTTTTAATCAATTGGCAACTTTTAAATTACTCGAATTGACTTCTACTTCTTTCCAGGCTTCTGTAGTCATAACATGCCTGTTCATCAACTGAGAGAACTAACAAAAGCCTTTCTCAAGCAATGCATGATAAAAAAAAAAAGGCATTCTAGACATTTAATTTGGCTTCAGTTCCTAAATAGACCAGAAAAATTAATGAGAATAATTTCAAAATATCAAACCTGCTGCTCCAGTTCAGAAAGCTGCACTTGTGGCTGGGATTTCAGCTCATCCTGACAGCAGACAAATTCTTCAAGTCTCTGTAGAAGTTCATCTGACAGAGGGCAAAAAGGGGAGTTAAGGTCTGTTCTTATCTTTTTTGCCACACTATGTCCATTTTACACACATGCACAATAGTTTATGAAATCTCTTATCTCTTAGTCACTGCTTCAGCTTTGGGCCATAAAGAAGCTGGAAGAAAATCAATTTGAAATAAGAGCTTGAGGCAAGATCAATGTCATTATTTTTAACACAGGTCTATGGGGAAAATGGTACACTTTACTTTTCTTGGTTGTTTTACTTATAATTTCAGTAGAAATTCAGACTGTGAAGAACGAGGGACATCTAAAAAGGACTTACATAAGCTGACAGAAAAAAAACCAAATCAATAAAATCAACTAAAAAAATACATCCAGCTCAAGAAATCCATAAATCCCAAAAAAAAGGAGGCTGGGACAGTACACAAGCAAAGCACCATATATGCTGCCCCACACTTCTGCTCTCTTGCAGCTGCCAAAGACAGAATGGTGGGATCGAACTAGCCCCCCTTAGTTTGAGACAGCACCACCACTCCTGTGTAATTAGGAATTGTTACATCAAGCCATTCTTATGAACTGTTGTAAAAGCAAAGCCAAAGAGAAGGTAAGCCAGTGATACCCAGGTTCCTGAGGACCTGCTCCACCTGACTGCCGTGCCTGCTCACCCTGTGCTCCGTGTCGCAGGGGTGGCACTGAGAGCTGCCCAATGCCCTGCTCCAGCTGCTCCTCCTCAGCTCCACGGGCAGCACGGCCACATCCCAGCTCTCCTTCAGCCACCGTCAGACCACTGAGCAGCCGGTTTTTCTCTTCCACCTCCAGCCTGTGTTCCTGTTCCAGGTCTTTATACTTCACCTCTAGCTCAGCTTGTGCTCTTCTTGCCTCCTCCAGCTGTTCTGAGAGACACTGCACCTCCTCCTGCAAGCGATGTGAAGACAGCTTCCTCTCAGCTAGCTCCAGCTCCATCTTCTCCCTGAGATCCTGAGACCCTCGTCTCTCTGCATCTAGCACATCCCTCATGGAGCTTAGTTCCACTTCCATCTTCTGGCACTGATCTAGGAGTGTCTGTAAAATGATGCAGAAATTAATTTGTCTCTCAACTAGTTAAACACCTTGACAAAGCAAAGTAGCTGAATTATATTTTAAGGTTTTCAGTAAATCCTTTTAAAATACCTGAGTAGCAGAAGGCAGGAAACAAACATGCCAGACATTTCAATCTGTTAGAAAGAAACTGCCCCACAATTTGGAAATTGCAAGAAAGCAATGCTGGGAGAAACAAGTCCTCATCGTTGTGGTAAAGAAAAGGTAAGTCTTGATTTAGAGGAAGGGAATTTAGAGAAAAGAAGCAACAGAACAATGGCCAGGAGCTCTCTTTTAGAAGAAAGCAAACTTCGCAAAAAGGGGAGGAAGAGCTACAACAAATGAGGGAGAACTCAACAATTACAGAGTAGAATTAAAAAAAAAAAAAAAAAAACAGAGCAAAAGTGTGTATGTGAAAGGGGAATGCTGAAATATGAATCTGGAGATAACAGAGGGCTCCACACAGTATCCACTGCTTTAAGAAAGATCTCAGAAGCCTCTGGTAAACACTGACCAGAGGTTTAAGGTGACCAAGAGACAGAAACAGACTCTACATTTGCCCAAACTCCTGTTGTCAAACTTCCTTCTTACGGAGCTGTGGATGGCCAGCACAGCTAATTTCAGGAGGAATCTGATGAGGAGCTCCTTTTACTTTATGGGTAGGCTTCAGCCACAGGGCCTCAAGTTTGTACCTATACCAGGTCTCCTTCAGACCACAGAATGTATGAGAGAAGTCAAAGATACCAAGGAGAAGCCAAGAGAGCTTCTCCAACCAGCCAACCCAACAACCATGTCATGAAGATATCCATGCCAGCACCCCGTGATACACCCCTGCCGAGCAATGCAGCCAGTAGCGAGTACAAGTCAGCTCACTGAGGTTCTTTACCTCTTCTCAGTAGGAAGAGGACCCACCAACGTGGGCCTGGCTGGGACACAGAGCAAAAGAAAATATGTTGGGCACAAGTGTGTAAAAATTATCAAAATGAGGTTCAGCATTAGACTGGCTGGAGATCATGCAGCCAATGAATATGAGACTGATTCAGTGTAAGTCTCTTCTTAAGGGATGGAGAATTTTCAGAAGTTCAGATACTGGAAAAATGAGAAATACACTCATCCTCTATCTGCAAACCAACCTTTTAAGAGCTTGTGTTCTTAGTCCTGTCTCAAGGAGCCCCTGTCTATATAGTCCCATATGCACAAACTTGATCTCATTCTTGTCACACTCCAAACTGATGAAGTGAGAGCCAATCCCACTCCACAAGTTGTGTCACCATATAAGCAAGTTCTCAGCAAGACATACCAAAGAATAGCTGTTTCTGCTCTGATCTGACCTTGACACTGCAGTCCAGAAACACTGAGGCTTCAGCAGCACCGTATAAAGCATTTCTGCTTTTGGCAAAGGTTTGTGTATTTGGCTTTGAAAGTACAGTCAGCAGCATGGGCATGGATAGATGTAGACCCTGTCCACCTGCCCTGCATCATTAGAGCTGGCAGCTGCAGCACTCACTGTCTGGCTGTACCTGCTGTGAGCTGTGCACACAGACCTGCAGCTCTAATGTCTGACCCAGGGAAGGCAACCCCAGCTGATTTCATGATGGAAAGCTGGTGCCAAAAAAAACCTAATCTGGTAACTTCTGAGCCACTGACAAAGGCCCCATCCCTCCCCCCCCCCCCGAGTAAAGCAATAAAAAGTATGACCAGGTACCTGGTTTTGTTTTTCAGCAGTGTGTAACTCCTGCTGCAGCAGTTCTACCACCTGAGTTCGTCCTAACAGAGCTGCTTCCTGCTCCTCAAGCTTTCTCTGAAGTGTGCGCAGGTTCTGTGAGAGAGACAAGATCATTCCAGCACTGGGGAGACCAGTGTATATTTAGATTCCCACGTTTCATCCATATACCTCGTTTTTGTAACACAGTTACTCTGATAGCCTGAATTAACTAATTTTTGTTGACACCTATTCTGGAACCCTGGTGCAGTAGGAGGAGCTTACTTTGCTTCATGAATAGGGAACTGGAGCACAATAATGTAACACTTTTTTTCAACTGTTCTTTCTCTTTGACTGATAGCAAACCAGAAGATTGAAGCTAGGACTCAAAGCCCCAACTAGCATTCCAAAAAACTCCAAACCACCAAAGCATCTTTGTTCTATCCTTTCTGAGTTACTTTAATGAGAAATGTTCTTTCAGAGTGTCTTCTGTTTTCCTTCCTCCTCCCATGATATGATTATTATATCAAATATACCTGTTGCATCTCTACTTCCATATCTGACTGGACCACCATCTTGAGCAATTCAGCTTGATGCTGGTGCACATGCTTTTCCAGGAGAGCTTCCTTCTCCTGAATCACTTCCTGCAGGGAACTCAGCTGAAAACATAAGCCACAAAGTAAAAACAAACCAACAAGGTTATGAACCTGACAGACACATGGGATTGCTTTCAACACGCACCAGCATATTGTGTGTGTGATGGAATTTTCAGCTGGATAACCCTATACATCACCTTGGTCAAACACTATTTTTAGTTGGTGTCTTTATCCTACTATTATGTGTATAACAACTGCTAAGATTTCAGATCCCAGAAAGCAAAAAGCATAGAATTTAATCTACAAATACGTAGAATAATAAAATAAATTATTACGATATAATTAACAGTTCATAAAACTTCTGGGCTTTTAATTGTATAGGATGCAGCCCAATTCACAGTTCAAAAGCTAAACCTGCAATTTAGAGTATTAAAAAAATCTTTCCACAACTAACTACAACATACTATTAATGCTGTTACATCTGTGATAAGCAGCTGCCCTGCACACACCCACAGCAGAACACAGAGAGGCAATGGCAGGCCTGGCAGCTGGAAGAACACTCTGCCCCACATACTGCAAAGCCCATCACAGAACAGCGAGGGCAGACAGGAAAGAACCCAAATTCTGACTCAGAGGAAGGAACACCCTATCCATCCAGCCCCTTCCAGGGACTGTTTTCCCCCTCCTCAGAGAGCCATCAGTCTCACTGTCCAAGGGTGAAAACCATCGCTTACCTGCAGAGCACCTTTTGCACTAAGGGTGGTTCTGGCCTGGGGCAGAGGATGGGGGGCAGGAGAAGATCATTTTGGGATTGTGAAAGACTTAGGTAATGTTTAGAGGAGGAGCCAAAGGCATTGAAATGGATGGACCTAGGTGACTTGAGGAAGCTCAAGACTGACAAAATTGAGGTAAGGGAATTGAAGACCAGCTATGTAAGCATTATTCTATTATATCATACTAGTCTAAACAGTGAGGTGGGAAACACAGACTGATGAACAGAAAAAAATTTTTGTACCTGTGTTGCATACATGATTTCAGCATCTTTCAGATTCACTTTGGCTACAGCCAGCTGTTTCTTCAGGTCCTGAACAGTCTTCTCTTGCTCCCTGAGCTGCTTTTTCAGTACTTCCACTTCCTCTCTGTGCCCTTCACTTGTATTTTCGTTTTTCTGACATTGCAAGAGGACAAAAAGCGGGAAGAAGAGAAACAGAAGAGATTAAACTTATCAGCATTACTGGTTAATAAATTAAATAAATAAATAAAATTTTAAAAATATACTATAATGCTACTTTACTCTTGACTCCTAATCAGATGATTATTTTTACTACATTGCTTAATTTCTTTACATTTATTTCTTTAAATGAAGTTCTCCTATGTTAAGTAACTATTTTCCCTGTTTCTGTGTCAGGATGAACAAGATGCTTTTAATTGGGAAGTGTCAAAGCACTTGGCAGGGCTAGCAGTCCATGACTGCTCACTATATAAACTAAGGCAAATTAGATTATTAAATACATTATTTATTATATGACTACTCTGATTTTTGAGGCTTTTTAACATCACAAATTTTTCTAATACCAGAAATAAAAACATTTTAAAATTAATTATAGAAGAATATTCTCCATGTGACAAAAGGGTAGATGTTTTAGACTACAGAAAATGCCCAGGGAAATCTCTTCAGACTACAGGATTATTAGCAATGAACTTATTAGATACAAGCAAAGGGAACAGGCAAACAATTAGCAGTTCTACTCCACTCTGAAGCATTTAAATCCTCTGTTTATGACCAAGAAATTTAAACAACGTTCCACATAAAATGTGCTTAGCCTATGTCTACTCAGACAGCCCAGCAGACCACACCTGCACTCTTCTGTCTCTCCACCTGGATGAGGGCAGGTCCCTCACCACCTGTCTCTGAGCAGAGAAAACTTGCTCTACATTCTTATCTCAGCACTTCCAGCTACTGTCAGCACACAGTGCTGGGTATTTTGTACTGAATATATATAAAATACATATCTTCCATTTTATTTGCGGCAGGTATTGGGTCAAACACCATCAATAACACAGGAATTCTACAGGGTATTTATGTCTTTAAACCAAATCTGAAAATACTATGAAGGCTTTTAGAAGTACTTATACATCAGTATAATAAGAGTAAGAGGCTACTGTTCCTCAAAAGCTGTTTCACCTACAGAGAAGGTCATTGGCAGAACAAGCAGACAAAGCAGCTTCAGTTGCACTTAAATTTAGAAATAGAACAAGACAGAAGAATAAAGAACAGAAATGCAGGAAGCTCTAAGAAGCCAGGATATACATAACTTGTAAGACTGGGGCAGAGGAGCTGCTGGGGGGAAGATAGGTGGATTAGTTTGCTTACTTGTAATTAGCTTTCAGGATTGATACTCACAGTGGGATTTTAAAAAGCCTCTTACACTGGCCATTACACAGAGTGCCACAAGTAAGGACAGTAGCACAGCCACAACGAGCTCAAGCTTTTAAATGCTATGTTTTTCCAAGATGTATAAGCTCTTATATCTGAACATAATTTATCTTTACCCACTTCAAAAGTTTGAGAGGAGCCTCAATTGTTCTGTAAACAAATACTATCTGAGAGAAGGAGATAAGCAGATATTTCCATTCTTCTCCAAATAAGGCACTCTGCTAAAAGCCCAGGAAGTAATAGTACTAGTTAGAGATATTTAAAATACAGCCTTCCCACAGGGCCCACATCATTGAGAGAAAAAAATCCAGCCCTTTGCTACTATTCAATACTTCAGCATAACAGGCAAGTCTAACCTAGAATTTTCACCTTTAAATGGCAGGGTAAATGTCTAGGAAATACCCCCATTACTCAAGACAGCATCTACTTGGAGAAATAAGTGTAAATAAAGGACTCTCTATCTTTTCAGTAGGTTTAACCTTGCAAGATATAAGCTAGTGCTTTCTGGGTCAAATACAAAATATTGCAGGTAACTGCCCTAACATAATTTCACTCAAACTATGTTCTAACCCAAACCAAGTAAGACTGTGGTCCATACCATGTCCACTGGAGACTGTCTCAAGCCCTCATTCCTCTAATTAGAAGGCCATTTTTCTTAATGGCTAATTTACATTCATCCATTCACCTGCATTATCCTTTAACAGTTTGCCCACTTTCTTGAAGCTCACCTTTCTCATACAACTGTAGAGAGAAATGACATTTCCTCTCTGACTTTGGCTGACTAAATAACCAAGCTGTTTGTCTCCCAAGTGCAGCTACTAACACAATGGGAGAACAGAAATCTCTTGCTGCTCTCAGAATTTATCTTTCCTGATTCCAAATGAGCAGAACATGCCAACACTGCACACAAGGCCTTGCCACTCTCAGTAGAATAGCTAGAATGGTATGTAAAAAAAGGTAAGGTCTCTTTTTAAAATCTATATTGCACCAATTAACTGATTATCAGCCTTCCCTCATTTTGCCTTCTTCAACTGATAAATTTGATTTTTGAAGCAAGAATACTCACCAGTCCTCAACACCAAGTCTACACAAAGTCATGTAACAGCACATGAATGTTACATGCTGCAGATAGATAAGATGAAAAAGAGCCTCAGCACCAGGACAGCAATGTCAAGTGACACAGCTAAACAGCTCCTGTGGCCTTCACTGGCCTCTACAGCCAGGGAATGCTGCTCATGCTTGATCGTGCACTGGTTAAATTTTGCTTTGTTTTTCTATTATGTCAGTCCTCGAGATCATCCAGTTCTTCATGTATGAAACCAGATGGTGCTTTGCATTGAGAAAGACTCTCAAGTTGGTATTGGGAATTACAGAAGCACATTTCTATGATTTTATGATGCTCTCAATCAAAAATAGTCAGCACAAGTCATAGAACTGATCTTCATTAGTAGTCACCTCTCATCTGACAGCTCTCACAGGCACCTCTTACTGTTTCCTATAATATTTTAGTATTTTTTTCAATGTCTGAAATAACCTTTATGTTCTCTGGTTTAATTAATCATCTGATGTCTGGAAAGCATTTTGGACTTCTATCCCATTTCTCTTCCATAATATTCCCAAGTTTTTGAAGAAAACATTGTTCTGCTGATCACATAGTCAAGTTTTCAAAAATTGCCAGCTCCAGTGGGAGCTTCTAGTTAGTAGCTAACAGCCTCTTTAATGTCTTTGTAGAGGACACTTTCCCTTCAGTTTTTACCTAGTGTTACACAATTATGGTTTGTCAACCATCAAACTTTATGATGGCTCAGGAAGCTACGCGACTGGAAAAAATATACATTTATTTTTTTTTATATTTAAGGTACTGCCTTCCAGTTTCAATGACCTCCTTACCTCTTTGTTCTTGTACTCCAGCCAACCTTTGCTGTACTGTCATGACAGGCAACATTTTGAAACTCATAGCTCAGATAGACACACAGTTTCTGCAGGAAAGAGTTCAGCTACAATGGATTACCAAAGTTATGCAGAGGGAAACTAGCCCATGACCTTGAGGAAATCAAGCTGAGCACTCCAAGGGCATCTGCAGTACAAGGAAGCTGGACAGACAGGCTTCCTACAGCACAGGGACATCCTTGCTGAAATTATGAATATCCTGCTAATAAGACAAATAGACCCTGCTGGGTCACTGTGACCTGAAACATCAGGCAGTACCAGGTTATCAGTAGAAGCTACATCTTTTAAATAGCCCCCTTCTCCCAACCTTGGGATACTCCAGTTCTTCTGCTAAGGCCTGTGCAGGCAGTGGCGATCCTTTCTCTGTCAGCTCCTCGATGCGTTTGTTCAGAGAGGCCAGTTTGGCTTTGGCTTGAAGTTTAAGTTTCATCAGCTTGGCATCCGCGGCCTCTCGCTCTTTCTGTAAGAGAAGGACACAAACTGACTGCCCTGACTTCAGTGCTGCTACTCAAGAAGCACCACTTTGAAAAACCTACACAGTTTGTCAGCCTGCCATATTCTGTTTAACCCTGCCTCCCCAGTAACAGCACTACCTAAAACACATCTGCAAACCAAATTTGTTCTGAAACACCACACATACCAGAAGTGGGGAAAGAACAACCTCACACAAGGTATTAGTACTTATTAGAGCCACTGGGAACCGGCATGGGCCTCAAAGGGCTCTGAGAAAAAATGCTGTGTAACTTGGATGTAACTTATCTACTCCAGTCTAAATTAACCCAATCAAACAAACAGAAGATATTCTACATCTCTTAGGGTCCATTATTCAAATTTTAATATTTCTCCGGAACTGATGCCATTTGTCATGCAGGTATCTCATGTTCAAAAGAAACCAGAGACTGACTTGCACAGAAGACTGAAGCAGCATTTTACTCTTGGTTCCCAGAGAAAGAAATGGTACCTTGAACACAGTTTCTTTTTCCTGGAGTAGGGCATCCTTTTCTCGAATCAAACCCTTCAGCTGAACAACTAGCTTTTCTGTTTGGGCTAGGCGCTCCAACAGCTCCTCAGGTGCCTCCTCCATGCTTTCTGCTCCTGACTGCAAAGCTTCTACCTGAAACAACAAAATGAGTGTTCTGAAGGAAAAAAAAACTATTAACAGCCTGCAGCAGAGCATCCACACGATAGCTTCAACTCCTGTCCTCAGCGCTGCACTCTGCTCCCTGCAGATGAATTGCAGGCATTTCATGAAGCCTGTAGAAACATACAGTTAGATGAAACCAGGAGGAAACTCAGAGAACTTGTAAGCCAACACACAAAACCAAAGAGTACCTTGCTGAACACCACATGAACAAATCTGAAATGAGAGGCACCCTCACACACTACCCATTGTCTCAATACCAAAGGGCGGCACAAAGATGAAGCCTCCCACTGTGACCCAACCATGCAGAGCTTCCCCTTCTGCTACACACAACCACTAGTACTCTTAAAAATCTTTCTTCACCCTAATTCTAGTTTGTTTCCTGGGATCACCTTGAGATGTGGAAACTGAGGAGATTATGGTCTGCCCAACAGAAATGCTGACTTAAGAGGTGAGGAGTAGAAGAAAAGCAGAGTGGAATGACAGCTCAGTCTAGTGCTCAGCAAGGAAGAAGCAGAAGACAGTTTTCACTGCAGTCTAATGAACCATGCTCCCCAAACTAATTGTCAATAAGATCTGAAAGTCTATAGATAACACTGTACTTACAGCAATAGATGGTTCAGTAGCTGCATCTCCATCCTCCCCCGACAGCTCTTGTAGAACAGTACTTGCTAAACCTGACAAACGGCTCAGCATCTTGAGCCTAAAACAAAACCAAGAGTCAGAATACAGTTCCAGAGTCAAAACTGCTATAAAGAATGAACTCCCTTCTGCTGATCTCTAATGTTACAGCAGTTGGTGACCAGGCTTGTAGGAATTTGTCTCCTTTGCCAAGAGAGAAAAGCCAAAGTAAAACCTCAGGAAAAAAGAAAATGGTCACATTAACAGGAGCATTGTTAACGTGCTCTGAATATTAAAGCAGAGGATGTGCTGGCGTCAAGATACATGAAGATTCCTTCACTGCACCACACGTATGATTGAAAAATATATTTTTATACGAGATGCCACGTCATCCTCATAGTTCATTCTTGATCTTTCTTAACAATGACATTACAGAACTACGATCTGTTCAGTTTACTGAAAAGAAAGGTGATTGTTAAATGAAGTCATTTCTCTACAGGCCAAACATGGCCTGTAACGAAATCAGCTTTCTGATAATAAGTAGTGGAAATAATGGACTGAGCCTTGATGTTTGCTAAACAGATACAAGTGTGTCACCTTAGAGAGATGATGAGCATGTCACATACAGGACAGGACCTCAACACAGGGGAACAGTCTGGAGAGGACATAGATTCCCTGGCTGCTGCTTAGCATACCTTCTTTCCTTTCCTTGAAATTCAGGAGCCAAATTAATCCAGCAAGTGGAAGTGAAGAACCAAAAAACATGCAGCAGTACCAGACAGCAACATATAACTTGTCATTTTGGGAAGAACAGTAAATTAAATTCTCCATTATTAACTGAGACGATGGGATGCACTCCACCTCACTAAATTCACTGAATTCGAATGAGCCTTTGTGTAGAGTTGACAACCAGGAGAACAACAGGCTGGAGAAACAGATGGATCGTGAAGTTCAGGAAAGGTAGAAGCCTATGCCTGGAATGGGAAAAGCATGAGTGGCACAGGCTGAGGCGCAACTGGCTGTACAACTGTGTTGCAGAAGACAAGCTCCAAGTGCTGATGGCCAAGCCTGGCACAAGCCACCAGTGCGTTCACGGCCAAGGTCAGGTGTACACTGAGCTGTACTGGCAGGACTGCAGGCAGCAGGTTGAGAAAAGCAATTACTCCTCTCTATTCACACCTATAAGACTACATTTGAAGTAGAGTGCCCCCTTTCAAAACAGTGAATCAAGTACAGCAGAGAGCCCCCAGGATGACTGGGGTCTGCTTTACAAGGCACGTGGAGAGTATAGGAGTGATGGGCTTGCTCAGCCCTGAGAACAGCAGGTGAGGGGTAGGATACAATTGCTGTCCTCCCTACAACAACCCATAAGGTAGCTAAAGATAGTCACACACCTCTTACAATGTCCACATAGGATGAACATGAGGCAGAGGACACAAGTTGCAGCATAAGCAATTTCAATCAGAAAAAAAATGCACAGGGAAGAAGTTAAAATACTGTATTAAGCTCATAGCAACCTGATCTGATTTTTGATGTTAGACATACTAAGAACAAAGGATTTGACCAACTGAACTCCCGAAGTCCCTTAAGAATCACCATTCTAGTGTTCTATAAAAAGAGGTCACGTGACATTTGACATCTCTGAACACAAAGGCCACAGAACTGTCCATGCCTGTAAGTGGCAAAATAATTTGTACAATTACAGAAGCTCCAGTATTGCAAGCTGAAACTAGGCAAACTCACATTAGCTATAAGATCAAGTTTACATTATTAAAAATAACTCCATCAAATTGAATCTTTTAATATGATGTCTCTGCCTCACTGACTTCCCTTGTCTTACTAAGCAAACACCTGGTCTTAGATTGCCACTTAAATGTGTGAAAATATTGACACTGGAGAGGAGCAGAGCATTACTCTTCTGTAGCAGCCAGCTGATTTTGCAGAAGTAGAAAACATGACAATGCACATTGTCATGCATCAATAGCAGAAAAGAGCATATGAATACTAACCTGCTTTGTACTCCAAGGAGCTCATGGGTCTGCTGATTCAGTAGTAATGTTTCCAAGGTAGAGCAGTAACACACAGGTCTTTATTGACATTCCTTATTATCTCTTGAGTACTGACAGGTTGCATGAACCAAGACTTTTGATGGCGAGAGAAGCAATAAAGAACAAAAAAAAGAATAAAATAAATTACCCAGTAATAAAGAAATAAGCCCATCCTTCATCCTACACAGTATACTCCAGGACTGTTAGTCAGTCACTTGCAATACACATGAAAAGTGACAAGTCTGCTCTGTTTGGGAACATGGATTTGCAGACATGCCCTGGTTTCTCACACTGTACAGCATGAGCTTAGTCTCTTCAGCCCACGGAATAAAACACTCCAGCAGCAGTTAGTGTAGCAAAAAGACATGCAGCAAGAGGCCAGGCCTCAGACAGGCTCCTGCAAAGAGCTCAAGGGGATGCAACTCCTCCAGAAGCACAGTCTGAATGCCAGGATTGTTCGTGTTCTGCAACAACACAGCAGTCACTGAAACGAGTCCTGGTACTTTGCTCGCTTCTCAGCTGGCCCTGGACAAGATGTGAGGCACGGAATTCCAGAACAGTACAGCTTTACAGTTCCTGCTAGGGAGATTTCTTCTGACAACATCAACTCACCAGTGCGGAAATATGAGACACTCATGTGGAGACCTGGAATGTCTGGAATCCATCATAAGAATAATAAAGTATTTATAGTTTTGTCAACTATCACTCCCACGATGCCCCAGTGAGGAACCGAATCTGCTGTCTTGGCAATGGTGCATTTTAGAAAAGAGCCATCCAAATGCAAGAACACCCCTTTCTAACTATCTCCAACACTTGAAGACGGATCTGATCTTCCAACTGAGAGTTAGGCCACAGCCTCTTAAAGTCAGAAATGCAACATATGTGGCTGGGACCGAGAGAACCAATAGATGAATTATTAGAAAAATGAAAAAGAAGCAGAATCTAGGCATTTGCATGGGCCTCAGCACATATCTGCATGCTACAGGCACTACAATTTCAGGCATGCATACCTAGATTGAGAAAACATTCTTTGGCCTTTGTCCAGGTTGGCCACATTAACCTGATACTGCACTCAAGCTAGTAAGCCTTGCTGGGTTTGGCTCACAGTTGGCCTCCTTAAAAATGCAAACAGAGGAACCATCTGCACCTATTTGCACAGATGTGGACATTAATAACCTCAACTCCAGTCTTAGAGATTCGTGTCTTTTGAATTAATTTTTAATTTACATTCTCAGGTCAGCCAAATATGGCAAGGGATGTGAAAGGGAAACAAAAAGTGATTCTACAACTCTGTAAACAGCCATAGGTCTGCTGTCTGTGTAGATGAAACAGGGAAAACATGGGCCTAGGTGGGCCACTGCTTTGGATGGCATCCCTCAGATCACATCCCTGAAAGCAGCACTGCAGAGAGAGACTGGGGATTGCAATGGACAACTGACCCAGGCCATCAATGCCCCCTCATGACAGAGGCCAGCAGCAGCATCCCGGGCTGCATCAGGAGGAAGGTGATCCTTCCTCTCTACCAGGCACTGGTGAGGCCACGTCTGGAGTTATGTGTCTTGTTCTGGGCTCCCCAGAACAAGAAGCGGGAACTTGCTGGAGAAAATTCAGTGGAGGACAACATAAATAATAAACAAACATAAATGAATAAATAAAAGGCTCAAGGAGAATCTTATCAAAGAACCACAGACTGGCTGAAGTTAGGAGGTCACCTGGTCTAAGCTCCCTGCTCAAACAGAAGCTGTGCAGGCAGCTTCTGAATATTTCCAAGCATATAAGGCTTCACAACCTCCCTGGACAACCTGTACCAGTGCTCAGTAGGCCACGGAGTGAAGAAGTATTTCCTGATGATCAAGGTAATCACCTGTGTCTCAGTTCATGCTCACAACTTCTCATCCATTCACCAGACATCACTGTAAAGAGCCTGGCTCTGCCTTCTTTGAGCCCGCCCTGAGAACAAAACCAGGAACAGGCGTAACACGGCTTTAAATTGTCCCAAAGCCAACAGCCTGCACAGAGGGTGGTGGCTGTCCTCAATTGTGCATTAGCCTCAAGGACTTGTGGCAAGAATATCCTGGTCTTATACAATGCCAAACATGAAAGGACAGAGGTTAATTTGTGTTCCACTGCCTCACCCCAATAAAGCAAACAGTGCTCTCAGAGACAAGACTGGTGCTCTCCCAGGCTCACACTGGCATATGGATTCCCACCTCTGTAATGAACAGCAGAACACAAGGACCCTCACAGTGCTCAGGATGTGAGCCAGGATCCTTTACATCCTCTACCTTTGCTCAGCATTCCTGTAACTAACAAACTTTTGCTGGGGAGACTTTACTTTGAACACTGGAACTACAGATCAGCAGTGATCCGGAGGAGCCTCCTTTCCTCTGAAATACACATCCCTGACCCAAACAGTCGAAGCTCACTGCTAGTCTGCACAGCCTGCAGTAAGCAGCACATTTCTATCCCTAGGTATCAGCCACAGCAAAGAAAGATTTGACAACGTTCTTCCCTGATTTATTTTACTATAAGTTATTATACATAAATGAAGATAATTCCTTGCATTTCCCTTCGTTTAAAATCAAACACGCGTTAAAAGCACTGCTGCTGTACACAAGCCCTGGGCCAAACTTCTCACGCTGTGCGGAGGGGTTCCAAGAGAAGCCGGGAGGGACGGGAAGCACTGGAAGGCCGTGCTGGCCTCCGGGAGCGGCGGCTCAACGGGCCCCAGCAGCCCCGCATATTTACCGGACCGCATGCCTCCGGCGGGCCCCGCGGAGTGCCATCCTCCCCCTGTCGGGCTGCGCTCTCGGTACCTGGGGGCACCGCCGGCAGCGTCCCACCGGCGTGGCGGGGGCTGGGCCGGGACGTAAAGCCCAGAGCGAGAGCAGAGGCCTGCCCCGGCCCACTGCCCCTTACGGCCCGGGCCCCGGCGAGCTGCGAACCCGCTCCGGCCCCGCATGGCCACGAAAGGAGCCCGACCAGCGACTGCCGCCGAGAGCTGGGCGGCAGAGTCCGCGGTCCGCGCAGGGCGGGCGGAGAGCACCCAGGGCGAGGGGAGGCACTGACCTGCAGCACGGCGGGGAGGTCAGCGCCGAGGGGCCCCCACCGGCCCCGCTGCCGCCGAACCGCTCCACCGCGCCACCTCAGCACCGGAACGCGCCGCCGCCACTTCCGCCTCCGGCGGGGCCTCGCCCCCGGCGCAAAGGAACCAATCAGCTGCGGCGGTTGAAAGATAGACGCGACGGCCAGGCAATCGCGACGGAGCAGCTGCCTCGGCGCCATGGTTGTCCTGCAACATGGCACATTGTGACCAATCCCGAGGACGCTGTGGGTTCCCGCCCAATAACAAGGCAGCGACCAATCAGTTGCGGCGTTTCGTGCCGGACCGAAACGTTGGTGAGACGGAGGCTCACACTGGCCGGTGGGCGACGGGGGCGGGCCGGGGCCGGGTGGAGGCGGGGCCGTGTTGAGGCGGGACCGGGTGGAGGCGGGGGCTCGGAGGGCGTGGCCGCGGGGCGGGGCCTCTAGGGGCGGGGCCGCGCAGCCTCGCGCTGCCGCTCGTTCCCCGGTGGTTTGTCCCGGTGAGGATGATCCAGCCCCACCCCTGCCATAGGCACCTCCCAGCAGCCCGGGCTCCTCCAGGCCCCGTTCGACCCGGCCTTGAGAGCTTCCGGAGATGTCCGAGCCGAGCCTGCGCTCGTGCAAATGGGCACTGTTGTCCCCTGCTCTGGTACTACAGCTCTTGACATAAAAATATTTTTACATGCTGATAGGCTGCAATGAGGTCTCTCCGGAGCCTTCTGTTCTATAGGCTGAGCACCCCAGCTCTCCCAGCCCGTCTCCAGAGCAGAGGGGCTCCAGTCCTTGGAGCAGCTCTGTGGCCTCCTCTGCACCTGCTTCAGCAGCTCCAAATCTGTCTTGTTCTGAGGGTTCCAGGACTGGAGAAAGCTCTGCAAGTGGGGTCGCACCTGCGTGGGGCAGAGGGACAAAATTCTTCTCCTCACCTGCTGCCCATGCACACTGGATGTGCATGCTGCCAGCCCGTCCAGTCTTGTTCTCCTTCTCAGAGCTCTTGATCCATTCCCTCCCTGGTCTGTACTGGTACCAGAGGTTGCCCCCAGCCAGATGCAGGGCAAGATTTCAGGGGGCCTGAGCAGCACAGTGTCCTTGCCTCCTGGCCACCCTTACTGTGCACACAGACACACTGTATTCCTATTTCTGGTAGCACCGGTAGTGTGCCAGTGTCCTGGTATGGCCGCGGGCTCTGTCCCTACTTCACAAGGCCTCAGGACCAAGGCTTGCCAGGTGTGCTCTGAATTTTTCATGCCCTGCCTGCAGCTTTAATCACTTTGCTCATTTCACTTTGTTCACTTTAGCTGTGAGAGCAATTTCTCCAGGTATCTATGGCTAATTTATTTTACTTATCTATCTTTGTGTGGTACAACCATGGGCTTATATTGGTAGTAATAGCAAGCAGTTATTCTAGGTAGAATGAGATATTTGCAATTCTAACACATACCAGAGGAGCAGCAGGCAGGTAAGCATAACATCAGAGAAAGCACAGAAACAAACTGTGTGTGTTGCAATTTTAATTGGATTATTGCTACTAGTGCAGCTTTTTTTCTCGTATATAAGTACTTGACCTACATTATTTTTCTTTGCTTTTCTGTAATTAGATGTAGATTTGTTATGACTCCCAAATCAGACTGTTAAAATTTCTATTATACTAAAAGTAAGTTTTGGCTTTAAATGTGTATGTTAAGTGGTGTGACTGATACTCTATAGGGAAGGGCTAGGGCATCCAGAAATATCTGGACAGGCTAGAGAGAAGGGCCCATGCCAGCCTCATGAAGTTCCACAAGGCCAGGTGCAATTCTCAACATGGGTACAGGCTGGGTGATGGGTGAATTGGGAGCAGTCCTGTGGAGAAGAACTTGGGGGTCTTGGGGAATGAAAAACTGGATATGGGCCAGCAATGTGCACTCCCAGCCAATTGCAGCCTGAGCTCCATCAAAAGTAGCACAACCAGCAAGGGAGCCTAGCCTCCAGTTACCTGCTTTAGGGGAAGGTGTTTCTGCCCACGGCGAGGTCTGTAATTAGATGATTTTTAAGGACTCAATAACCAAAACTATTCTGTGATTCTGTGAAGGTCCATCAGTGGGAAGCACAGAGAATGTGTGGGCTTAGACATCCAGCCTACCCATCCTGCCTCTCCGTGCCTGGTCTCCCCAGCTGCTGACACCTGGACATGCCAGACCCTGTGAGGTGCACAACCCTGCCACAGCCACCAGTACAGATTCCATTGCACACAACAGCATGCAAACAGACATGTACACTGGGTGCTCAGGATGCAGAGAAACACAGATAGGTGGGTCACCCTCAACCCTACATCCTCAGTCCAATAGTCAGCTACTCCAGTGGTCTCATTAACAGAGACACACACACACGTTTTACAGACTACTTGGCCTATTTGCTGGCTAGTCTGGCTTGATATTTACTAGTGATCACAGACTGACATGGTCTCACTCAATCCAGTTGTAGGCACTTAAATCCCCATGCATACATATGCCCAGAGCACAGCTCTCTGTAGCCAGAAAAAAAAAAAAAAAAAAAAAAAAAAGGAGGTAGAAGTGTCAGAAGACAAGAAAGACTGTGATGACCAGGCCCAAGGCATGGATACACATTCATACCAATTAGCACCATTCTACATGCAACCAGCCCCTTCTGTTCCCCTTGCCTCCATTTTCTCATGTTTGTTCATTCCCATACCACCTTGACCCATCCTTTTCCCCACCTTCTTTTCCCCTGCTAAACATCCTGTTGTGAGTCTTGTCCCCAAATGCTCTTGCCCTGGACCCCACAGTGTTTTCCATGTCCCTAGGCAGTACAACAGGTTGTAGAGTCCTCTGCAGCCTCTCCTACTGACTCATCATGATGGGTGCCACCTCTGGGCCCAAGGCACTGGTGGCTCCCCTGCAACAGATTTAGAAGGAGCTGGGACAGGGCCTTTATTTCTTTTACTGGGTAATTTGTGTTCCCCAGCCTGTGGTTGTCTCTCTGCTTCTTCACCTTTGTGCAGTTGAGCCTTTCATGGGTTGACTGCACTTCCCATTACTTTTCACTTGTAATGGTTCTTAGGTTTGCCAAGCCAGGGGATTATTTGGGTCCCCCCGCATTGTTCCTCTGTGCTCCTTTGTGTGCATGGAGGTGAGCTTTTTCCCACATAACCTCACTCTTGTACTGGGCCACTTCTGTAACACTTTCTGGTCCTACACACTCTGTCATTCAACATGTCTCTTTGAGAAAACAGACTCTCAAATCCACTTAGAGGAGCAGATCTTCACTTAACCTCACAGTCCACATCTCGTGGGCATTTCCTCTTATCTTCACATATAATTATATCAAGGTTAAAAATAGGGTAGTCTACCAAACCAATATAGCTCCCAATGCCAGTGTCTGATTAACCTTCTCACCCTTTCTGCTTTAGCTCCTAAAATAGCAGTGATTTGCTAGATTATCTTGCATCTCCTTTCCATTCTAAGAAGACTGTTTATTTCGCTGAAACTTTCTGGTTTGTAAATCAGCCTCTAAGAAGATTAACATCTATAATTGGCTTGCGGAAAGTTAGATGCCTCACGTAACTGACATTGGTGTTGAGCATGGACAGGAGCAAACGGGCAGTGCTGTGAGAACCACAGGAGGAAGAGGATCATTCCTGTAGCATCATCCTTCTGACCACAAACACATATGGGAAACAACAGCAGCTCCACAGTGGATGATCTACAGGCTGTCGAGATCCACCACTGGTACAAGAAATTCATGACGGAGTGTCCTTCTGGACAGCTGACGGAGCATGAATTTAAGCAGTTCTTTGGGCTTCGAGGGCTGGATCCAGAGGCCAATAAGTACATCGAGCAGATGTTCCGCACGTTTGATATGAACAAGGTGAGTTCTCTGTCAAGGAATTAAGTGTCTTGTACTACTTAGAAGTGATCCAACTCCTGCACTTTCAGAATCTTTGTCTTTCTCTTGCAAACATAAAGAACATAAATATTCTCTTGCAAACACTGGTGGGGAAAGCTGCCAAGGGATGCTTATGTAAAGTAGCTAAATGTAAGGAGCAAATGAATGTGTACAGGTAATAACATAGATGACATAAACATAGGTACACCTGATTATCTAACTACCTCATGCAAGTTCATATTTGAATTTTAAAAATTCCTTATTGCTAATTATTTGACTTGGCCTTCTTTAACTAGCAAAATGCTAATTTCATTATTCTTCTTACATGTTCTTATTATTCAAAAATATAGCTGTATGAGATTGTGGAGACCACAGGAATCAGACACAATAGAAATCATTATAGCATTCACAGAGGAGTAATTTCCAGGTATTTGGCAGCTGAAATTAACAGTGCGTGGGCAGACAATGTCTGTGGCTGTCCTTGGTGCTGGTGGGTGCAGCATGGAGCTGGAGTGAGGGGGTGGGCAGTATTTCACACTGTGATGGGTGAGAAACACTGTGCTGGTAGAAAACAGTAGCCCCCATAATTCCTTTAAGCGTGCAGTGGCCCTCACTTTTGCCTGCTTTTTATCCATATGTATTTCAGCCTATGCTTGCAGGCCTGTATTCTTAATGACAAACAAATCTGGGTTTATAGCATCCTGAGAAAATTCAGCTTTACTCTCTGCTTCAAGGTTCTGAAATGGAGTCAAGGAGGATCCAGTCACAGAGGCATGACAACAAGGTGGGAAATCACAGAGTTAGTCTTGAAGAAGGAAAGCTTAGGGACCAACAAAGAATGCTATTTTGGACATGTGAGGCAGCATAAGGAGTTAAGGAATGCTTAGGAATATTACAAAATTCTTAAGCAGAGCAGCAGACAGACTCCATTAGGGTAGCTGAGGTCTTGTGGTGGAGGTAATGACTGGAAATAACTGCAGACCTCAAAGAACATCTTTTCTCATCACAAAGTCCTCTGTGCCCAGGATGATAATAGTGACGAGAAGCAGTTTCATAAGGTAAAGCAAAACCTTTACAGCTTTTGCACAAGTCTTTTTTTCACTTCACCTCTCTCTCTTCTTGGAATGTTCAAGGAATTTAAAATTTATTCAAGGATGTTGTGCATTCCAGAGTTTTCGTGTGATCCCTGTGTTATGCACTAAACAATGTTATAAGAAGGTTCTCAGATTCAAATTTGGTCAGAAAAGCCATCATCTAAATAAAGTGATAGTGATCTCAGGAGGAATGAAGTAAAAGTGTGGCAACTAGTGGCGATGGACCTGCATCAGTTACTCTTAGTCTTTTAACAGTTAGTCACTTAATCTAAGATCCTTTTATGAACAAGGGCAAGTAACAAGAGCACCCAGAGGAACATCCACCCTGTCGTAATACAGACATGATAGATGGAATCGTCTGCCCTCTGGATCTTTGAAAACTTTGATAATGACAAAGAGGATAAATTTTCAATATTCTTCTTTTATAAATTGCAATCATAGCATTATAGAATGGTTTGGGTTGGAAGGGACCTTAAAGGTCACCTCATTCTACCACCTCCCATGGGCAGGGACACCACCTCCCAGGTTGCTCCAAGCCCTGTCCAGCCTGGCCTTGGGCACTGCCAGGGATCCAGGGGCAGCCACAGCTGCTCTGAGCACCCTGTGCCAGGTCCTGCCCACCCTCACAGTCAGAAATTCCTTCCTAACACCTAATCTAAATCTGCCCACCTTCAGCTTAAGGCCATTTTTCTTGTGTCTTATCACTACACGCTCTTGTCCAAGGTACCCCTCCAGCCTTTTTCTAAGCCCCCTATAAGTACTGGAAGGGGCACCAAAGTCTCCCTGGAACCTTCTGTTCTCCAGGCTGACCAGCCATAACTCTCTCAGCCTGTCAACCCTTCTTCCCACCCTGAATGAACATTTTAGATGTGGCGATCCTTACTGCAAAACAGCAGTGCTCTGCTAATTCACCTATTACATATGTTTATTTGCATTCATTTCAGAAAGGCATCTGACTTTGATTAAAGTCAGATTATTAAGCCACTCCTTAATAATTGAGAGTTTCATTTTTTTGCTCTGTTATGTGTTGAAGAATTATTGTTATTCAGAATCTTTGACCTAGATATGTGTTTTATTTGTAGTTTGTTTTTAACAGCTTCAAATTTTAGTCAGCTTTAAATCTAGGGCCGATGAACTTTTACTAACTGGCATTTTTCTTGCAGAAGAAAGACTTTCTTTGTAGAGTCAAGAAATCAAATCACACTCTATGTATTTTACAAAATATTCCCAGTCACATTATTTTCCACAGAATGGAGAAGAGATCTATGGCTTAGTGGAATAGCACAGTTTCCCACAAAGGCAGAGCAGACTAGTACAGAAAACCTGCAGCCCATGGGATGGGCTCAATGTTCTTTCCCGGCAGG